>NC_060149.1:193534218-193865290 GCF_021461385.2 Schistocerca piceifrons
CGTAATTCGGCGATAACTACACCGCTGATTTTGCACCCGTCCTTTTTGAAACTGAAGTTATTTCATTCTTCTTTAAGTCTGAGGGTGTTTCTCCACTCACACCAGGTGAAATAACTTTCTCATGGCTGTTTCTCTCAAGGATATTAATAATTCTGGGAGAATATCTTCTACTGTAGGTGTCTGGTTCAAAAAAATGTGAAACTGTGTGTGAATTCCTAAGCGACCAAACTGCTGAGGTCATCGGTCCCTAGACTTACACACTACTCAAACTACCTGATGCTAAGAACAACACACACGCCCATGCCCGAGGGAGGACTCGAACCTCCGGCGGGAGAGGCCGCGCAATCCGTGACATGGCGACTCAAACCGCGCGGCCACTACGTGAGGCGGGTTGATCCCACATGGGTCTTTCAGTGTTCTGTCGAGCTCTTCTCGTAGAATCTTAGCTTCCGTCTCATCTTTATTTACTTCCTCTTTAGATTCTATAATGTCTTCAAGCTCTTCTGTGTTTTCCTTACACCTTTCAGATTTCCTTCTGTACTTAGTACTTGCTTACCATCTGAGCTCTTGACGTTAATACCACTTCTCTTTACTGCGAAGGTCTGCTTAGGTTTCTTCTAGTTGGCGTATATCTTTCCTATCTTTCCCTCAGTCATGCATGTTTACACAGTCTTGCATTTGCCCTATAGCCATACTTGCTTAATTATTTTGCACTTTTTTTAGTCTCTTTTTTTTAGTCGTCTGTATTCTCTTTTCTCTGTTTCGTTACCTTTGTGTTATTCAATGATTTCTACTGGGTCTTCTCGTTTTGCCTGTTTCATCCTCAACTACGTTTACTATTTCATCTGTCTCTCTCATTCGTGTTCTATCGTATTTCTTCCTTCGTTTTTCGGTCAGACGTTGTCTAATTCATCCTACGAAATTTTCAGTAACCTCTGGTTCTTTCAATTTATTGCAGCTCTATGTCTTTGATTTCCTACCTTTCTCCAATTTCTTAAATTTTTATCTTCAATACATTACCAATAAATTACGCTCTGAGTCCAGTTCTATCCATGGAAATGTTTTGCAGTTAAAAATCTGTTTTCCAAATCTGTGTCTGGCCATTGTATAATCTATTTGAAACCTTCCGGTATCCAGTTTTTTTTCGCTGACTGTCCAATGAGGCGTTTAATCAGCAGTGTATGAAGGGTGTAGTTTAGAGCGGGATGTGTTATGTGATGTTGCGGGTTGGAGAGAGGTTTGAGCACAGCGCTCAGATCGATTCAGCTGCGGTGTTTTCCGTACTGTGACTTGGCTCCACTCATTCATGCGCACGGATCAGAACGTTTATTTCAACATTCTCGGTGACTAAGTGTTACCCTTTCTGCTACATTCTCATCATGAGTTTGCTGTGCTGGCAAGTAAACAATAGCAGTGATGAAGGTCTGTACGTACACATTCACGCTTTGCCGAACACAAAAGCACCCCATCGTCCATCGAATAGACCGCTGAATTAGCCGACATCAACCCCCTAGAACGTGTCAAGAACTACGGATGACACGTAACAATCAACTTCAGTGCAGTTTGGTAGCTCTACGTGATATGGTAGCTCTACGTGATCAATGATTGGTTTCAGCTGAATATAAGTTACACTGAAGCGCCAAAGAAACTGATATAGGCATGCGTATTCAAATAAATAGATATGTAAACAGGTAGAATACGGCGCTGATATCGGCAACGCCTATATAAGACAACAAATTGCTGGCGCAGTTGTTAGATCGGTTACTGCTGCTACAATGGAACGTTATCAAGATTTGAGTGAGTCTGAATGTGGTGTTATAGTCGGCGCACGTGCGATGGGACGCAGCATCTCCGAGATAGCGATGAAGAGGGGATTTTCCCGTACTACCATTTCACGAGTGTACCGTGAATATCAGGAGTCCAGCAAAACATCAGATCTCCGACATCGCTGCGGCCGGAAAAAGATCCTGCAAGAAAGGGACGAACGACTACTGAAGAGAATCGTCCAACGTAACAGAAGTGCAACCCTTCCGCAAACTGCTGGAGATTTCAGTGCTGGGCCATCAACAAATGTCAGCTTGCGAATCATTCAACGAAACACCATCGATATGGGCTTTCGGAGCCGAAGACCAACTCGTGTACCATATGCGAGTGCAGACTTTCTCGGCGAATTTCATATATGAAGTCTTCACGAGTTGTCAGCCGAGTAACATCGTCGTCTCGTAGCAACGTTTCGATGGAATGCGTCTCCATCATCTTCAGGCGAAGTGTCGGGATATCGTCGGTCGCGGGCTTATATCTCTGCTGGACCGCTCTCCGCCTCCCGCGGCCGGCCAAACACGCGCCCGCGGAATCGCCCGATGCGCCTGGACGACGATGCTACGAGACGACGATGCTACTCGGCTGACAACCCGTGAAGACTTCATATATGAAATTCGCCGAGAAAGCCTGCACTCGCATATAACATACCTCTACGGGGAGGATGTACATCGCAGTTACAAGACGCTGCAGAAGCTACGGAGCAAGAAGGGAAGCCGCTCAGCAGGTTGGCCTTCTTACTCCGATGTCGGGATAAAGAAGTGATGCCTAAGTTCGCCAACTTGCGGCATCCTGTCAATACCAACAGGACGAGACACATCTTACGACGGGCGAGCGCTGCCGTAGTACGAGAACACATCAGGGTCACAAGACTGGAACTCGACAAGAACGCTAGAAGCCTGCTTTCTCTACATCTCCGATTGGCTTCCTATCTCCCAGAATACGCCTGGGACTGGATAGAAGGCAATACCTTTGCCAATGGCGAATTGTCCAAGAAGAAAGCCACCGAAAGGCAGTGCAATGAATTCCTTCGACTTTCGGAAGTGCGACAACAGAAAGAAACACCATCTCACAACAAGGTGGTCATTAATCTAACAAATAAGGAACTGGATGGGCCAACACAAGATGTGCTATCCAAGCGCCTAAACATCGCCCCGGTTCCGAGCCCCCTGCCGAAACGGGTCATCATAAGTAGGGTAGAGCAAGATTTTTGGTGAGGTAAGTGATTTGTGAAAGGTATAGGTTAATGATAGTCAGGGCCATTCTTTTGCAGGGATTTTTGAAAGTCAGATTGCGTTGCGCTAAAAATATTGTGTGTCAGTTTAGTGTTGATCAGAACAGGTAAAGAGCGAAATGTTTGAGTGTGTTCAGTTCTGCTCAGCTGTTTGAAAATCAAATAATGTAAGAGGTTTATCAGCACAGTAACTAATTAATTTTTCTAAGGGGACGTTTCATATGTCGACCCTTAGGCGAGGATACCTCACTGGAATCTTCTGATTTTTTCTTGTAGTTTGTGTAATTAGTGTAGATTTTGTGTATTGCTAGCGCGTAATTGTAGAGAAAATCTCCTTTGTAGTTGCAGTCTTTCATTGTTGTACAGTAAAACAGGTGTGGCACGCATGTAAATTTGCACCAAGTATTTCGCAGCTGCGCTTGCAATTAACTACATATTATTTTCAGTGCTATGTTAATGTGTTCTCTTATTTTTGCTCTTCAAATTGTGTTTTTCTGTGTTGTTGTGTGAAATATTGTGACAATAATGGCGTGTGAAAAACGTAATATTAGGCTCCAAAGTAAACTGAGAAATGACAGTGAAGACGAAAGCAGTGTGTTAGCGCCACCATGTAATGAATTAACTAATGTTCAAAGTAGTAATTTGGTAATTCTGCATAGGGAAATGGAGCGGGCTGCAAATAATGGTGTAGGCAGTGAAACAATTAGTGAACAGGGAAGCATTATCGACCGATCGGTCGGCAACAGCTCGCCTCAGGATTCCGAAATGACAGGACACAATCTTGCAAATACTGTAGATTCAGGTTTTGCGTCCTCACCGTTTTCTCAAATAAATCAAGACACATTTTCTGTTTTTCAAAATTCGAATATTGCCGGTTCAAATGCACTGCCGAATAGCACTGAGGAACATGTTTCAGACACCAGTGCACTGTTATTACAGTTAATGCAACAAATGGGACAACGGCTACAAAAGCTAGACACAACGCTTGAACAACATCAGAAACAAATGGGACAAAATCTTCAAAAGTTAGACACAATGGAACAAAATCTTCGGAAGTTAGACACCGCACTTGAACAAACACGTGAAGATTTGACTACTGAGTTACATAACATTGAACCGAAACGTCAAAAAGTCTGTAATGACGTAAAAACACAAATTTGTGAGCATTTCCAACATATTTTTTCTCGTCATGAAAATGCATTACAGAATCACGAAGCAGCCATAAAAGAACTGCAAACTATTGTTCATGAAAATCACGACACCTTGCAAGCTAAAATTGACTCAGTTGCATCTACCGATTCGGTTACGCAACTTGCAAAAACTCAGGAAAACTTAAAGGACACAGTAGATACGATTTCAACACAAATGGACACTCTGAAACTTGGTTCAGAAAAACACACAGAGGAAATAATTTCACTATCGGATAAAGTAGCCGAACTTTCAGATCAGTTCACTAACTTATCTACAAAGGTAGATGATGATCTGAATGACACAAGACCTGTAGCCTTCACGGACACTGAAGAGTATGAACAAATTAGAAAATTCAAACAAAATCAAAATCAAATCAATACACAGTACAAAAGAGAAATCCGGGGAGTACAAGATCAGTTGGCACAAGTAATACAAGAATTACATATTTCAGAGGACACTCGCGCTCCAGTACGGGAAGAGGGACATAGAAATACGGAACAACCACAAAATAATAACACAGGACACTTCGGAAATTATGAAAGAAATTGGCAAGGCGCATTGGATTTTGTGATGGAACCGCCGAAACGAAGTAACAATGAGCGATGTGCGACTGGACGACACGATGATTTTGACTATAAGCTGTTCATTACTACACGTAAATTCAAAACATTTAAGAATTCTGTCAACGACATTCATCCACGAGCATGGCTTCATCAATTCTCTCATTGTTTTCCTCCCAACTGGTCATTAGAGCATAGATTAGAATTTATGTGTGGCTACTTAGAGAATGAACCAGCTGTAAGAATGCGATCGGTCATTCACGATTGTCACAGTGAAGGAGAATTTTATCATGCCTTCCTCTCAGCGTATTGGTCTCAAGCTACACAAGACCGAGTAAAACATAGCATCATAATGATGAAACATTTCGAACAGTCTGAATTTTCCAGTCTTGTGAAATATTTTGAAGACATGTTGCACAAGAATCAGTACCTGTCAAACCCATACAGCCCCTCAGAACTCATCCGCATTTGCTTAATCAAATTGCCTGAACATTTACGACATATTATATTGGCAGGACGTTGCAAAGACGACATTGAAGCTTTTCAGGGACTGTTACAAGAACTGGAAATTGACACTGACAATCGCGGAAAGCGAAAACAGGAACACAACAATTACAGGTCACATCCGTCGCAATTCCGCGATGAAAGAAATAGTAACTGGACACGACAAGGCTATTCTTACAACGCAAATCGTGACCAAAACAGACACCACCTGAATGACAACCGTTGGCAGAGTAGTAATAATTACAGAGAAAGATCGCATTTCCGTAGTAATGAGTATGACATGGATAACCACAGAAACAGACAATATGGTAACCAAAACAATTATTATCATGGAAGACAGAATAACTTCAGACGCAACAGTTCAGAGCGCAGTTACGATTCAGGGGGACATTCTAGACCATGTGACCAACAAGAAAGAAATTACGGAATCTACCGTTATGACGACAGACGATATAATCGTAACAACAGACCAGAATTTAATCAGAACTGGCGGGTTTCAAACAGGGCAGGGCCCTCTCGACAAGGTGAATTTGTAGAAGTTAGACCTCCAAATCCCAGTAACGACTCGCGGCAACAAAGAGACAGACAATGACTCGCACCGCAGGCAGACACGTGCGCCGGCTGGCTCCGAGTAAAATAACGTAGACGCTAACCTCGAGGAAAATTTTAGCATTCCTTACCGACGTATACCACACGATAATTGCGTTGAAGTTGAAACTCTGCGTACTAGGAAGAGTAAAGGTTTACACCACATTTCACATGTAAAACCATTTATTGAGAGATAATCTGCTTTTTAACTTAGTCTTTGCTATAAAATTTTTTCATTCACGTTACTAGTATGCTTTGTCAGACTTAGAATCTGTTAACATGCTACAATGTTTGAAGTTAAATATCCAGTCAAGAATCAAGAGAACTTATTTAAACAGAAATTACGTATGCATTGTTATTGTGAACAGACGACACAGTGTTATTGTGTGTGTACATTCTTGCTTGTTAGTTGCACGATTACGTAACGACTATAAGGCTCATATACTTAGACCATTTACCAGTACTGCTAATGAGATTTTAATGCAACATTTTGGTTTACTTGAAAATACATTCTGGATTTAAAGTACTTTCTGTGAGATACCAGATGACACAGTGGTTTGTTTATGTGACAGCTACACGATTTTATCACGACACTTCCAATGAGTGACAATTTACAATGTTGCTTTTGCGATGTATCTGTTTTATATCTGCACAGTTTTTCTGAATTCTTCTGGAAAGTAAAACATGTTTTAGTAGTAACCTTTGTGGTATAGCTACAGCCTTCTCTGTAGCACAACAATACGTTACAGCACAGTACTTTCTTCATCACGGCAATAAGCATAATAACTAAGATATCTATACGCAAAGCATTTCACTTTTGTTTATCATGAGGTAAGTACATTGACTTCTGCAGAACTTAGCTTTCGGAGGACGATAACTACGACACTTCCACAGAGATTATCTTACAACAAGACGCACAGTTTAGCGCTACAGTACACGTATTTGAGTGATTAATTTTGTACTTAATACATTTATTTTTAAAGATATTTGGAGTACAATGATACAAAGGTTTTCCGTTATACATTTCATTCCATTGCTGTAATCCGTAACACCTGAGGGTATAATTACATTAATCCTCATGGGGGTACACGCCTACTTTGTGTACCATGTGTTTGGCAAGCACAAGGAGCCCTAGCTAATATGGTATTGGCTTATACAACTTTACACGTCGATACCATATTTCTCTAACACATAAATTACACAGCTATCTGATCATTTAACTGGAAGAGACAAACATTTATTTTACTACATCAGTGACAGATGCTTACGTAATTACAAATGGTTCAAATGGCTCTGAGCACTATGGGATTCAACTGCTGTGGTCATAAGTCCCCTAGAACTTAGAACTACTTAAACCTAACTAACCTAAGGACATCACACACATCCATGCCCGAGGCAGGATTCGAACCTGCGACCATAGCGGTCATGCGGTTCCAGACTGTAGCGCCTTTAACCGCTCGGACACTCCGGCCGGCACGTAATTACACAGTTGAATAACTTCACACTTATGAAACTGTATTTTGTCTGTACTTTGTGAACTGTTCATATTTTTTTTTGTACCATTGTGATACTACGAGAGCTTTGAATGATGTATTTTGAAATTACTGAAGGAAGCTATGACGATTTTGAGATTTGGCTGAGGTTTTATGATATGATGACGATGTGTATTACGCTGTTGCGGTATGTTTATGATCAATAAGCTGAAGCTATATGAGGAATTTGATTATGCTACGTATTTATTATGATGAAATATTGAAGAAGTGTCTACGGATATGCATACGTGTAATAAAGCAAGGAATAATGAGCAGTGGTTAGGGACTCTGGTTTGTGAAAAAGGATGTTGGAAACTGAGAATCGTACTTTAAGAGTTATGAAATGTGGGTATATGCGTGAATGTATCACTATGCTGGCGAAAATTTTTTGGACACTGTTATATTTATAGGATTTTGTTTCTACACATTTGCAACGCAAATTCTCGACCTGTGAAATTTTTTATATGAGACTGACACTGTAATGCAAACTGGTGTCGTAAACGTTTCAGTAAGAAAGTTAAGTGACCACCTGCACGTAATGCGTCGTGGGCAACCAGCTGCGCGACAGTCGCCTGGAAAAAAGGCATTAGTGTGTGCCTTTCAGAGGCACAGGTGGAGAAAAAAAAAGAGGCCATTTCCTCGCTATTGATATTCCTTTGTAGAAAGCATCGCAAATACGACACGCTCAAAGTTGAAAACATATGATTATACTGTGGAGTTCTTAATTTATGATATTTACTAAAATGCCTAATGAAACGATGAGAAACATTTCAAGGCTATTGTCTTGCTAGTTGAGAGAAATGCCATATGGCTTGCTTTATGTATTTATTTACTCATTTTGTTTAATATCTAGTTTCTAGCTGCACTGCAGCATTGGTTAAAATAAAATTTAATAGATGTACTAATATAGGTATTTTATGCCTACAGATCCAGTCAATAATAAATTTATGATCTACTTCCAAGAAAACGAGGGCACATAAATAGACATTTCCCTTCACAGGAATTGCATAAATAATTTTTTTACGATTTGGTAACTTATCTGGTAGCGTAAGTTCTAGTGATGCATCACCCTAATGTTAAGATGTGACATAGGTATTAAACGTGGCCATTTTTAGTGTAATATTTTTTCTCCTTGAGCTTTGTCATGTTTAGATATAAGTTATCGCATTTGCTGCTGCTTGCTTTGCCAATTTCCATTTTTTTGTCATTGCTGTTTGTGTTAATTGTTTTGTGTTGCTGCATTGCCTCGTCCCTTAGTTTAGCATCTGAGCTCAGTAGATTTAAGTTAGCTTAAGATGGGGTAGGCCATATAAGAGAACAAGTTGTGATCAATTAGAAGAAATCCATTGAGAAGCTATAAGAAAATGGTTTGGCCAAAAAAGTATTTTGAAAGAGGATATGAACCAAAAGAGTAGGGTTTAGGGACAACAGGTTTAGGTAGGATTTTCTTGGAAATAAATGATGAAGTAAGATAATGGAAAATAAATAATGAGGTAAGGAATGTGTGAACATATAAATACAGAAAGCATGCTTGGGTAGAATTTATTTGGTGGAAACAAATGTTGAAATAAGAGGAAAGCTATATGGAATGAAGTTTTGGGGTGGACTGCAGTACCAATTGTCACACTGAAAACAAACCCTGTCCTGTATTTTTGTGTTATTACACTATGTGACTTTGTGTTTTTCCTGTCTTAATGTGTTTAGCTAATAAGAGTTATGTTGTAGAATTTTTCTGATAATATCTTATTTTCTTTGTAAAGATGTTTAGACATTATTTATTCTGTTCTGTTTTAATGCTCATGTGTGAAGTTGATGTTTCGAAAGTTATTCTGATCTTTTATGTATGTACTCATGTCATAATTCCTGTAACACTGATGTATATGTTATTTCGAATCTTTTGTAAAGCTTGTACTACAAATGTTATCTGTATTGTTATGTTCTTTAATGATGTATTTTGTACCTTTGTAATTGTATTCTTATATTATAAAATTGTAATTGACACCAGTTCATCATATTATTAACTTGTAAGTTACATTTCAGTGCACACGTTTCTGTTGGATATAGTATATGGACAATATGTGAGAAGTAGGAACTGTTAGTGTTTGCACGTGTGTTAATAATTCAGAAAGGGACTGGATAACAGCATTGCTGGCTCTAAGGACAATTCCAAAAACTTTGTGAGTGCACAAGTGGTGGTTATGGACTTGCTATATTGTCCGCAAGACTCTTCGATGGTGATTGTGCACGTGCACAGTCGCAGCAGATGGCTGCTGGCCATCTCTACAAGGACTACAGTGGGTCTACACCTTTCATGATCCATCAATACCATTATTTCTACAAGGACTGCAGTGGGTCTGCACCTTTGGTGGCCCACCAATACCATAATCTCTACCAAGACTATAGTGGGTCTGCTCTGTGATGACCTACCTACCAATATTCTTCAAAACGTCGAATGACTCTGCTGTGGGTTTGCTTTGTTGTGACCCATTACCTGACTGCATGTCGAGAGTCATCACTGTCTTTCCGTTGGAAGGACAACAGTACTTCTTCAAGACTGCATGGAAATCCACTACTTCCGTGTGCATTTTCTTTTACTGCTCAGCCTTCGAGAACAACACTGCAATTTTACTGTGAAAGGACTGTCTTTATGGACTGTGAAAAAATTTTAGCTTTTGACCAACATTGTATCAATAAGTGTGTGCATTTGATATCTTTGTTATTGTAATTATGAAAAATTTTATCAAATCATTATTGGCCACAGCCTAAAACAATTTGTAAAATTTTTTGTGGGGAGCATGGGGGCTATGTAAGTAGGCTGTTTATGTTTTCTTATTGGCAAAGCTACGTAGCGCTCTGTATGAAAATCACTGGCTGTGCTGTGTGCAGTCTGTGGCTAGTTTGCATTGTTGTCTGCCATTGTAGTGCTGGGCAGCTGGATGAGAACAGCGCGTAGCGTTGCGCAGTTGGAGGTGAGTCGCCAGCAGTGGTGGATGTGGGTAGAGAGATGGCGGAGTTTTGAAATTTGTAAGACTGGATGTCATGAACTGCTATATATGTTATGACTTTTGAACACTAGTAAGGTAAATACATTGTTTGTTCTCTATCAAAATCTTTCATTTACTAACTATGCCTATTAGTAGTTAGTGCCTTCAGTAGTTTGAATCTTTTATTTAGCTGGCAGTAGTGGCGCTCGCTGTATTGCAGTAGTTGGAGTAACGAAGATTTTTGGTGAGGTAAGTGATTTGTGAAAGGTATAGGTTAATGTTAGTCAGGGCCATTCTATTGTAGGGATTTTTGAAAGTCAGATTGCGTTGCGCTAAAAATATTGTGTGTCAGTTTAAGCGCAGTCATGTATAATTTTTCTAAGGGGACATATCAAGGCAACGCCACGGCGCTGCTTAAATCGGAAGACTATTGGCAGAAAATCGACGCCCTCCTTCAAGATCCTGCCTATAAAAGACTAAAGAAGGAGACCACCACAACAGTGACCCGCAAGACCGTTGAGATGCTCAACAACTCGGGTCTAGAGAAGGATATCATCAGGAAGCTGTACCATAGGGCACCAGCTCCACCATGTCTCTATGGCCTCCCAAAGGTCCACAAAGAAGGTGTCCCATTACGACCCATTTTAAACACTATTAACTTGCCGACATATTGTATTGCTAAGCATTTATCACAGATGCTAAACCCCTTGGTGGGTTATGGTCCACACCATGTGAAAAACTCTGCTGAGTTTGTGAAAGCACTACAGGGAATGCGGATGAAAAATGAAGGCCTACTAGTCAGATTTGATGTGACATCCTTCTTCACACGAGTACCAATAGAAGACTCCTTGGCTTTACTCGAAGAACACACTTTGAGGAGGATATCATCAAGCTCTTTCGCCATGTTCTAACCACCACCCATTTCAAGTGTGGTGGGAAGTTCTACGAACAGATAGATGGTGTAGCCATGGGCTCCCCCCTAGCACCAGGCATAGCCGACCTATACATGGAGCACTTCGAAAAGCTAGCACTGGACACTGCTAAACACAAACCAAAAGCCTTCTACAGGTACGTTGACGATACCTTTGTAGTTTGGCCGCATGGCAGGGACAAACTGCTAGAGTTCCATCAACACCTCAACAGAATACATGGAAATATCAAATTTACCATGGAGATTGAACAGAACAGAAGCTTACCCTTTCTGGACACCCTGATCACAAGAAACATGGACGGCACGCTGGGACACACAGTGTATAGAAAGAAAAGACACACGGACCTCTATCTTAACGCCAATAGCTGCCACCACCCTGCGCAACGCAATGCTGTACTGAACACCTTAGTGCACAGGGCCAGGTCCATCTGCGATAAGGGAAGTTTGCCAGGGGAATTGCAGCACCTAAAGGACACATTCAAGAAAACTGGATATAGTGAGACACAAACTAGGAGAGCTCTGAAGACCGACCACAAGAAGAGAGAAGAGAGACCGGAAGAAGACGAAGCAATGGCCTGTGCGTTCTTGCCATCCGCGGGTCCTCCGACGCCCAAGATCGCGAGAATTCTCAAGAAACATAAAGTGAAGACCGTTGTCCGCGCAGCAGGAAAAATCAAAGACTTTCTCTGTTCAACCAAGGATCAACTAGGTCTGACGGCACCAGATGTGCACAAGATCGGATGCGAATGTGGGATGCAGTATATATAGGACAGACGCAGCGTTGCATCTCACAGGGCCGCAGTGAACACATTAGGCATGTGCGCTTGGGTCACACCAACAAATCTGCTGTGGCGGAACATAGTATTGACGAGAAGCACACCTTAGATTTCGAGGACACAAAGAAAATATGCAGTACAAACGTATTTTGGGACTCAGTAATCAAAGAGTCCATAGAAATAGGATTACTCGACAACCTAATCAACCACGACAGTGGCTACCATCTCAGCACAGCCTGGGAGCCTGCAATCAGGAAAATTAGAGAACGTTCCGTTCCACCAAGGGCCGCGGACGGAGCAGACAGAGACGGACGCCGGGACTCGAACCAGGCGCACGCATCCCGGCCACCACCGGCCGATCCAGGCGCATCGGGCGATTCCGCGGGCGCGTGATTGGCCGACCGCGGGAAGCGGAGAGCGGTCCCGCAGAGATATAAGCCCGCGACCGACGATATCCCGACACTTCGCCTGAAGATGATGGAGACGCATTCCATCGAACCGTTGCTACGAGACGACGATGCTACTCGGCTGACAACCCGTGAAGACTTCATATACAAAAAACTCGTGTACCGTTCATGACTGCATGACACAAAGCTTTACACCTCGCCTGGACCCGTCAACACCGACATTGGACTGTTAATGACCGGAAACGCTTTGCAGGTCGGACTAGTCTCGTTTCAAATTGTATCGAAATGATGGACGAGTATGGGTATGGAGACAACCTCATAAATACACTCCTGGAAATGGAAAAAAGAACACATTGACACCGGTGTGTCAGACCCACCATACTTGCTCCGGACACTGCGAGAGGGCTGTACAAGCAATGATCACACGCAGGGCACAGCGGACACACCAGGAACCGCGGTGTTGGCCGTCGAATGGCGCTAGCTGCGCAGCATTTGTGCACCGCTGCCGTCAGTGTCAGCCAGTTTGCCGTGGCATACGGAGCTCCATCGCAGTCTTTAACACTGGTAGCATGCCGCGACAGCGTGGACGTGAACCGTATGTGCAGTTGACGGACTTTAAGCGAGGGCGTATAGTGCGCATGCGGGAGGCCGGGTGGACGTACCGCCGAATTGCTCAACACGTGGGGCGTGAGGTCTCCACAGTACATCGATGTTGTCGCCAGTGGTCGGCGGAAGGTGCACGTGCCCGTCGACCTGGGACCGGACCGCAGCGACGCATGGATGCACGCCAAGACCGAAGGATCCTACGCAGTGCCGTAGGGGACCGCACCGCCACTTCCCAGCAAATTAGGGACACTGTTGCTCCTGGGGTATCGGCGAGGACCATTCGCAACCGTCTCCATGAAGCTGGGCTACGGTCCCGCACACCGTTAGGCCGTCTTCCGCTCACGCCCCAACATCGTGCAGCCCGCCTCCAGTGGTGTCGCGACAGGCGTGAATGGAGGGACGAATGGAGACGTGTCGTCTTCAGCGATGAGAGTCGCTTCTGCCTTGGTGCCAATGATGGTCGTATGCGTGTTTGGCGCCGTGCAGGTGAGCGCCACAATCAGGACTGCATACGACCGAGGCACACAGGGCCAACACCCGGCATCATGGTGTGGGGAGCGATCTCCTACACTGGCCGTACACCACTGGTGATCGTCGAGGGGACACTGAATAGTGCACGGTACATCCAAACCGTCATCGAACCCATCGTTCTACCATTCCTAGACCGGCAAGGGAACTTGCTGTTCCAACAGGACAATGCACGTCCGCATGTATCCCGTGCCACCCAACGTGCTCTAGAAGGTGTAAGTCAACTACCCTGGCCAGCAAGATCTCCGGATCTGTCCCCCATTGAGCATGTTTGGGACTGGATGAAGCGTCGTCTCACGCGGTCTGCACGTCCAGCACGAACGCTGGTCCAACTGAGGCGCCAGGTGGAAATGGCATGGCAAGCCGTTCCACAGGACTACATCCAGCATCTCTACGATCGTCTCCATGGGAGAATAGCAGCCTGCATTGCTGCGAAAGGTGGATATACACTGTACTAGTGCCGACATTGTGCATGCTCTGTTGCCTGTGTCTATGTGCCTGTGGTTCTGTCAGTGTGATCATGTGATGTATCTGACCCCAGGAATGTGTCAATAAAGTTTCCCCTTCCTGGGACAATGAATTCACGGTGTTCTTATTTCAATTTCCAGGAGTGTACATGGACACTGCATGTCAGCAGGAGACTGTTCACGCTGGTTGAGGCTCTGTAATGGTGTGGGGCGTGTGCAGTTGAGTGATACGGGACCCTCGATACTTCTAGATACGACTTTGACAGGTGACACGTACGTAAGCATCCTGTCTGAGCACCTGTATCCATTCATGTCCCTTGTGCATTCCGATGGACTTGGGCAACTCCGGCAGGACAATGCGACACCCCACACGTCCAGAATTGCTACAGAGTGGCTCCAGGAACATTCTTCTGAGTTAAAAACTTCCTCTGGCCACCAAACTCCCCAGACATGAACATTATTGAGCATATGTGGGTTGCCTTGAAATGTACTTTTCAGAAGAGATCTCTATCCTCTCGTACTCCTACGGATTTATGGACAGCCCTGCAGGATTCATGGTGTCCGTTCCCTCCAGAACTACTTCAGACATTAGTTGAGTCTATGCCACATCGTTCTGCGACACTTCTGTGTGCTTGCGATGGCCCTACACGATATAAGGGAGGTGTACCAGTTTCTTTGGCTCTTCAGCGTATATGCATCCTCACGAGCCTTAATTGCTCTTATATTTTCTTCGCAGCTGTTATGATAAATTGACATTGGCAGCAGTAGAATCGTTCGGCAGTCAGCTGAAAATAGCTATTCTCTAAATTTTCTCAACTGTGTTTCGCGAAAAGAACGTCATATTGTTTCCAGGGATTCCCATTTGAGTTCACGAAGTATCCTCAGACCATTCGGGTGCTGACTGAACACCTAGCAGCACTCCTCGTAATTGACCTATAATCAGACCTGGTGGGAATTCGAACACGCATGCAGTACTCGAGAGTGGGTCACCCAAGCGTTCTTTACGCGGTGTCCTTTGTGTGTGACGTATTGTTTCCTAAGACTCTACCAACAACCAGAAGTCGACCATTGGCCTTCCTTACATGCTCGTACCATTTCATACCGCTTTGCAACGTTACGTCTAGGTATTCATACGAAGCGACTGTGTCAAGCAACACACCACTCGTACTGTGTTAGGACATGACAGGAATGTTTTTCGTACTCGTCTGCATTAACTTACATTTTCCTATTTTTAGACCAAGCTACCATTCATCACATCAACTAGAAATTCTAAGTCATCTCGTATGTTCCTACAGTCACTCGGCGGCGACACCTTCGAGGTCAACACTGTGTCATCAGTAAACAATCTGAGATTACTTCTCGCCCAGTCCTTCACATAATTTATCTATATAGATAATAAGAGTAGTCCTGTCAAACTTCCCTGTGCCACTCCTGCCGGTACCCTTCTGTCTGATGAACACTCGCCGTTGAGGGCAACGTATTGAGTTCTATTACTTAAGAAGTCTTCAAGCCATTCCCATATCTGGAAACCTGGTCCTTATGCTCGGAGCTTCGTTAAGAGTCTACAGAGGGGCACAGTATCAAATGCTTTTCGGAAATCAAGGAGTATGCTATCTGTGATTTGCTCTTCATCCATGGATCGCAGCTTATCGTGTAAGAAAAGGGCATGCTTAGTTTCGCAAGAGCTATACCTTCCAAATTCGTGTTGATTTGTGGACAGAAGTCTTTTCGAACTTAGAATTTGCTCAAGAATTCTACATCACACCGATGTTTAAGGTATTGGGGTGTAAATTTGCTGGACCTTTCTTTTACCTTTCTTATGTCTGCCTAGAGAAGTCCTCCGCGCCTTTCTTCAGTCGCTTAGGACGTACCGCTGGGCAAGAAATTCACAATAAATGCAAGCTAAGTAAGGGGCGAATGCCGTGGAGTACTGTCTGTAAAACCGAATTGGAATTCCATCTGGACCTGGCGACTTATTTGTTTTCAATTCTTTCTGCTGCTTCTTAACGTCAGGGATGCCTGTTTCTATGTCCTCCATGCAGGTGTGCACGCGACAGTCAACCGATGATTATGTCTGTACGATCCTCCTGCGTGAATGACTTTTTAAATGCGGAATTTAAAAATTCAGCTTTCGTTTTGCTGTCTTCTATAGTCACACGACACTAGGCTACCCACGTAGTGATTTGATGTAGGATAAGAATTGTGTCGGGTTCTCAGCAAGATGTTTTGCTGATGTGTGACAGTGCAAGGCGTTTGCTTTGTGCATCGATCTTTTTACAGACGCACGAATTTCTACTAACTTTAGCCTGCAGACTTTTCCACGTTCCTTTTGACCGCAGAGCGCAACATTCTCCGTTTCCTCGGCATTTTACGAAGTTTGTTGTTAAACAAAAATGGGTCTTTTCTGTCCTTAATCCA
Source organism: Schistocerca piceifrons (assembly GCF_021461385.2). NCBI lineage: Eukaryota > Metazoa > Arthropoda > Insecta > Orthoptera > Acrididae > Schistocerca > Schistocerca piceifrons. The sequence continues at coordinate 193,550,763 of NC_060149.1, forward strand.
TTTCCTCGGCACATACGTCTCCAGAGTGCGATTTACAGTCACTTGAAATGTTGCCCTTAATTCTTCTCCATATATTGTATTGGAACTAAATAACGTCCATTCATTGTTTAAGTAGGATGCTAACAGCTACGTATCTGCTCTTTCCAGCATAAATACTCACCTAGATCAAATGGTTCAAATTGCTCTGAGCACTATGGGACTTAACTACTGTGGTCATCAGTCCCATAGACTTAGAACTACTTAAACCTAACCAACCTAAGGACATCACACACATCCATGCCCGAGACAGGATTCGAACCTGCAACCATAGCAGTCGCGCGGTCCCGGACTGCGTGCCTAATACTCACCTAGTCTTATCTGATGGTTTTATTGTCTGTAATAACCATCGTCGCTATTATGACATCATTATGACTAATCTCTGCCACTACACAAATATTTCCATTGAGTGTGGGTTGTCGAACCGGCTGTTCAAGATAGTTTTCGGAAGACGTGTTCACACCTACTTCACAAGATTGTCTGTCCGTACCGCCTACAATGAATCCATAGACTTTTCAGTCTATACTCTATAGGTTAAAGTCGTCTACAACTTATACTGCATGATCGAGGTATTTCCGATACACAGGGCGTAGACTTTCGGATGTGATTTTAATGAAATAAAAGGTACTTGATATCTAAACTGAGGTACTGGAGTGCATGCATCGTGACGATGAAGCAGACATAGCATATGGTGTTGTTGTTGTTGTGGTCTTCAGTCCTGAGACTGGTTTGATGCAGCTCTCCATGCTACTCTATCCTGTGCAAGCTTCTTCATCTCCCAGTACCTACTGCATCCTACATCCTTCTGAATGTGCTTAGTGTATTCATCTCTTGGTCTCCTTCTATGATTTTTACCCTCCACGCTGTCCTCCAATACTAAACTGATGATTCCTAGATGCCTCAGAACATGTCCTACCAACCGATCCGTTCTTCTATTCAAGTCGTGCCACGAACTTCTCTTTTCCCCAATCCTATTCAATACCTCCTCATTAGTTATGTGATCTACCCATCTAATCTTCAGCATTCTTCTGTAGCACCACATTTCGAAAGCTTCTATTCTCTTCTTGTCCAAACTAGGTATCGTCCATGTTTCACTTCCATACATGGCTACACTCCATACAAATACTTTCAGAAACGACTTCCTGTCACTTAAATCTGTACTCGATGTTAACAAATTTCCCTCAGCATCACCCGACTTAATTCGACTACGTTCCATTATCCTCGTTTTGCTTTTGTTGATGTTCATCTTATACCCTCCTTTCATGACACTGTCAATTCCGTTCAACTGCTCTTCCAAGTCCTTTGCTGTCTCTGACAGAATTACAATGTCATCGGCGAATCTCAAAGTTTTTATTTCTTCTCCATGGATTTTAATACCTACTCCGAATTTTTCTTTTGTTTCCTTCACTGCTTGCTCAATATACAGATAGAATAACATCGGGGATAGGCTACAACCCTGTCTCACTCCCTTCCCAAGCACTGCTTCTCTTTCATGCCCCTTGACTCCTATAACTGCCATCTCGTTTCTGTACAAATTGTAAATAGCCTTTCACTCCCTGTATTTTACCCCCGCCACCTTCAGAATTTGAAAGAGAGTATTCCAGTCAACATTGTCAAAAGCTTTCTCTAAGTCTACAAACGCTAGAAACGTAGGTTTGCCTTTCCTTAATCTAGCTTCTAAGATAAGTCGTAGGGTCAGTATTGCCTCACGTGTTCCAATATTTCTACGAAATCCAAACTGATCTTCGCCGAGGTCGGCTTCTACCAGTTTTTCCATTCGTCTGTAGAGAATTCGCGTTAGTATTTTGCATCCGTGACTTATTAAACTGATTGTTCGGAAATTTTCACATCTGTCAGCACCTGCTTTCTTTGGGATTGGAATTATTATATTCTACTTGAAGTCTGAGGGTATTTCGCCTGTCTCATACATCTTGCTCACCAGATGGTATTATTAAGCCTGGCTCTCCCAAGGCTGTCAGTAGTTCTAATGGAATGTTGTCTACTCCCGGGACCTTGTTTCGAATTAGGTCTTTCAGTGCTCTGTTAAACTCTTCACGCAGTATCGTATCTCCCATTTCGCCGGCCGCGGTGGCCGTGCGGTTCTAGGCGCTGCAGTCCGGCACTGCTACGGTCGCAGGTTCGAATCCTGCGTCGGGCATGGATGTGTGTGATGTCCTTAGGTTAGTTAGGTTTAAGTAGTTCTAAGTTCTAGGGGACTGATGACCTAAGATGTTAAGTCCCATAGTGCTCAGAGCCATTTTTTTCCTCCCATTTCATCTTCATCTACATCCTCTTCCATTTCCATAATATTGTCCTCAAGTACATTGCCCTTGTATTGACCGTCTATATACTCCTTCCACTTTTCTGCTTTTCCTTCTTTGCTTAGAACTGGGTTTCCATCTGAGCTCTTGATATTCATACAAGGTCTCTTTAATTTTCCTGTAGGCAGTATCTATTTTACCCCTAGTGAGATAAGTCTTTACATCCTTACATTTGTCCTCTAGCCATCCTTGCTTAGCCGTTTTGCACTTCCTGTAGATTTCATTTTTCAGACGTTTGTATTCCTTTTTGCCTGCTTCATTTACTGAATTTTTATATTTTCTCCTTTCATCAATTAAATTCAATATTTCTTCTGTTACCCAAGGATTTCTACTAGCCCTCGTGTTTTTACCTTCTTGATCCTCTGCTGCCTTCGCTATTTCATCCCTCAAAGCTACCCATTCTTCTTCTACTGTATTTATTCCCACATTCCTGTCAATTGTTCCCTTATGCTATCCCTGTAACTCTGTACAACGTCTGGTTTAGTCAGTTTATCCAGGTCCCATCTCCTTAAATTCCCACCATTTTGCAGTTTCTTCAGTTTTAATCTACAGTTCATAACCAATAGTTTGTTGTCAGAGTCCACATCTGCCCCTTGAAATGTCTTACAATTTAAAACCTGGTTCCTAAATCTCTGTCTTACCATTATATAATCTATATATCTCCAGGCTTCTTCCATGTATACAACCTCCTTTTATGATTCTTGAACCAAGTGTTAGCTATGATTAAGTTGTGCTCTGATCAAAATTCTATCAGGCGGCTTCCTCTTTCATTTCTTAGCCCCAATCCATATTCACCTGCTACATTTCCTTCTCTCCGTTTTCCCACTACCGAATTCCAGTCACCCGTGACTATTAAATTTTCGTCTCTCATCACTATCTGAATAATTTCTTTTATTTAATCATACATTTCTTCAATTTCATCGTCATCTGCAGAGCTAGTTGGAATAAGACTTGTACTACTGTAGTAGACGTGGGCTTCGTGTCTATCTTGGCCACAATAATGCGTTCACTATGCTGTTTGTAGTAGCTTACCCGCAGTCTTATTTTTTTATTCATTATTAAACCGACTCCTGCATAACCCCTATTTGATTTTCTGTTTATAACCTTGTATTCGCCTGACCAAAAGTCTTGTTCCTCCTGCCAGCGAACTTCACAAATTCCTACTATATCTGACTTTAACCTGTCCATTTCCCTTTTTAAATTTTCTAACCTACCTGCTCGATTAAGGGATCTGACATTCAACGCTCCGATCCGTAGAACGTCAGTTTTCTTTCTCCTGATAACGACCTCCTCCTGAGTATTCCCCACCCGGAGATCCCAATGGGGGACTATTTTACCTCCGGAATATTTTACCCAAGAGGACGCCATCATCATTAAACCATACAGTAAAGCTGCATGCCCTCGGGAAAAATTACGGCTGTAGTTTCCCCTAGCTTTCAGCCGTTCGCAGTACCAGCACAGCAAGGCCGTTTTGGTTAGTGTTATAAGGCCAGATCAGTCAATCATCCAGACTGTTGCCCCTGCAACTACTGAAAAGGCCGCTGCCCCTCTTCAGGAATCACACGTTTGTCTGGCCTCTCAACAGATACCCCTCCGTTGCGGCTGCACCTACGGTACGGCTATCTGTATCGCTGAGGCACGCAAGCCTCCCCACCAACGGCAAGGTCCATGGTTCTTGGGGGGTAGTTACATGATTTTCCCGCACGCAAAAATCCTAACCGGGCGTATGAGGCATTGACATGGTGAAACAGACAGTGTCGGAAATGCAACGCGCACGTGCATTTATGGATTGATTTATGCATCTAGAGTACTCACTACCATTGCCTTTTACGACAACATTGCAATTGTGGAGATCCGGTAGAACGAGTAATAGCAAAAGTGTACATTTAATGTGCTACGGAAATATATTCCGAAAATTGTGGACGATTCAGAACTCTTTCTGCATGTCGCGATAGCTTTTTCTTCCCAGTTCAGGTGTTCATGCAAAGTTCATCGCCGGATTGTTTTAAGGTACTGGGATAGAGCCGATTACAATTTGAGGAAATCTTTCGCTGAGTTCAAAACTAATAAATTTTTGCTGTGATACTAAAATTACTTGTGGCTTCTTCACATTTAGTTTAGGTCCTCCGTTTTACGCCCATCTTGTCATGGAAGACAGATGGTTATTGATGAGTTACGATCGGAGTATTAATATCTTCATGTCTGCGTCTTAATTAAAGATGGAGGTAGTCGGCATAGAAATGATATCTACAAGAAAACAGAATCGACGGGATGTGGTTGACGTAGATTGAGCACTGTGATACTTGTGGTGGAACATGCTTCCAGGAAGACACGACGCTGTCTTGCTTCTCATGCGCTCTTCAAGCCACCGCAGCGCACTATCTGAATATTTCAGCTATCGCATGTTTATGAGCAGTGCATCAAAGTTGACCATATCAGATGGTTTGCCGAAGTCTGCTACTGTCAGTATTGTCTCACCATTTTCTGTGACATATTTCAGGTCATCGACTACCTTAGTGCAGTGATTGTGCTGTGGTGTATACGAAACCTTTCGGTGTGTTTAACATATAAACTGAATTTGCGTAACTACTCGGTAATTTGGTCGTAGACAATGTTACAAAGATTTGCATACAGTTGGTAAAGCCGGCCGCGGTGGTCTCGCGGTTCTAGGCGCTCAGTCCGGAACGGCGCGACTGCTACGGTCGCAGGTTCGAATCCTGCCTCGGGCATGGATGTGTGTGATGTCCTTAGGTTAGTTAGGTTTAAGTAGTTCTAAGTTCTAGGGGACTGATGACCACAGATGTTAATTCCCATAGTGCTCAGAGCCATTTGAACCATTTGAACAGCGGGTAAAGCTCTAATTGGCCAGTAATAACAAAATGATTGCGGGCTTCTGATCGTAGAAAATCGTCGGAGAAATATTAAATATGCCTGTCGAGACTGTTAGTAAGCTACCAATAACGTTTTTATGAAGCTAATGCTGATACTGCTGTTGCCTGTCGCTTCAGAAAAGAGTCTGAGTACAGTCTCTGTTGTGTTTATTGTAGACGGTTTTAGGAGTAAATTATCAGAGTTGGATATATATGTAGTCTGGCGTTCTTGCAGGAGATTTCTCTTTGCAACGTGGAGGCTGACTGGTACTGAAAAATATTCATTTAGTTGGTCTGCTGACACGTGGGAAACAATATCATATTTTGACTTTCTCTTGTTCGAGCTATTGAGATTCGTCTAGAGAATAGGGGGCTCGTATCTCTTCATAAAACGGAACGAGCAGACCTGATTTTGGAATCCGAACGAATTACTTTACACTTTCACAGCTTTATGTATTCTTCGTAGCATGCAGGTATCAGATTTAACTTGAAACTCCTGTGAATAGAATCATTGTAGTTAATCGCTTCACGTAATTCTCGTTATCTGGTATGTTTGTATGTCATTTTATCAAATGAATTGTGATGCAGTGTTCCATTATGGTCAGCCGATATAGATTTCTCTGCCAAGTTGAGTATTCGATAGTTTCAGTGTATCTTCCTGAAGTTCGTAAGCAAGGTGATTGCAAATTTAGAGGTGGCAGAACAGTGACAAGCTTGTTTGTTAATAACTATAGTGTCTAGGAAGCGTGCATTCTCGGTTTGCTGGACAAACATTCAAATAAGTCGTATTAATAAGTTTTATTACAAAAAGAAAATTATAATACTTAATTTCTGCAGTTACACGGATGTGTCGCAAGCAAAGGGTGACATACAAGAAGTTAACCTTCATCAGTATAAACAATCTAAAATCTTTGATACATAGAGAGTACAAGTGAAATAACTATAGTTGACGCTGCTACAGAACTGGGCTGCCACCAGTCGGGTCGCGGCGTTTATATCTTCTTCACATAGAGGCCGCTGCTGTCGTATTGTCGTCCTGGAGGGAGGTAAGGTCAGCACGAGATTGGCTGAACTCTTCTCACAGCCATCCCTTCTTTTTCGTTCCAGACTTGCGTGCCGGCGCTTGAACCGTCGTCGCGTATGGAGCGCGATAACGGCGAGGTAGGCAGAAGCGTGGACGTCATGATGGACTGGAGGGTGTGACTGCAGGGGACGTTAGACTTCCGGTCGTACCCCGCCATTCGGCCTTCGCTGTGGTGGAAACGTCCTCCGGAAAACGCCCAGATGGGTATGCGTTCACCTCCTGAAGTCCATAACCAGATGCAGAAGGCCTCGATTGCTGCGGTGTGGGTGGGTCTAGTTCCATCCGTAGGACGAGAGAAGGTGAAGGAGGCAAAGGCTCCGTCTCCATGGGGTCGTGACGACACCCTCTAGGGCCGCTGTGGCCGCACTGCCCTCGGGACCCTTGTATCTGGAGGAAGATATACAGAAGGATCACCGTGCGCATGAAAGTGGCGAATTTGGTTGTGATGTCGGCGTTGCAATCCGCCTGGTCCTGAAATGAGATACATGCATGCGCCACTTCTATGAACGCTCTCGCCTCGCGCTGACCGTGTGCTGCCGCTAAAAACCATATAAAAAACCATATGTTGCGCGGAGCGATACTTGCGGCCTTCCTACGGCGCCGGGTGCTGAGGAGGGTGGAGCAGGTGGAGCAGTGTCCGATGGCGGCGGCCGTGAAGCAATTCCGCCGGCGAGGGTCCATCTCGTGAATGCGAACTATAGGAGGCGAGAAACAGCTACTTGCTTGATCCATGGTGTGTGCTGTGTCAAGTTTGGCTATCTTCTGCTTGAAGGTGCTGACAAAACGTTTCGCTTCGCCGTTCGACTGTGGATGGAACGGTTCACTAGTTAGATGCTGTATGCCACTGCGTTCACAGAATGTTTCAGATTCATTTTACGTGAACTGAGGGCTGTTGTCCGGTACTATGACTTCAGGTAAACCTTCGTGGCAAAAAGTAGAGGACAACGCCTGGACTGTGCTACATGGCGTTGTCGAGTTCAGTGGCATAGCAAAAGGAAACTTGCTATAAGAGTCTACCACAGTCAACCAATGAATGTTCCAAAAAGGTCCCGCTAAGTCTATGTGCACACTTTGCCATGGTGATTGCGACTTAGGCCAAGCAGAGAATTTTTGTGGCCGAGCGGAGGCATTTTCCGCACATACGTGACACAGTGACGTCATCCTCTCTATTTTGATGTCCAACCCCGCCAAGCACAGTGTCGACACACTAGCTGTTTCCTACGAGCACCCCCGAAGTGTCCTTGGTTTTTTTAATCTTATGGCTAGGGCCCCCCATCGGGCTGGCCGTTCGCCGGGTGGTGGTCTTTCAATCTGACGCCACTTCGGTGACCTGCAGTCGATGAGGATGATAGGATGTTGATGAGGATAGCACAACACCCAGTCCCTGGGCGGAGAAAATTCCGCGACCCAGCCGGGAATCGAACCCGTGCCCTGTAGATTGACAATCCGTCACGCTGACCTTTCAGCTACCGGGGACGGACAGTGTCCTTGGTGAAGTAACTGCAACACTTCTTCTTACAGAGCTTTGCGGATCAACACACGTGACTGCCCACTGTCATTTTGAACTAGAATCACACAATGCTGTATAGCGAGGCTATGGCGAAGTGCGAAGTATTGGCGCACTACAGAGCTCGTTATGCTATGCAATGAGAAGGCCAAGATGTGGGAATATTTGTTAGAGAAATGTTCAAATTTGAATCAGTCTCCGTGGCTTGTGCAATTTTCCTATAGTTCTGAGCGAAGGACTGAAGCAATTCAGAATCCTGAGCATCAATGTAACAACGAGTAGCAGGAGAAACGTCAAAGCATATATCAGGGCTAATCGGAAGACATGAAAGGGCGTCCGCATTCATGTTGAGCTTTCGGACGATACACAATCTCTTACTAGTATTGAGACAACAACAATGCCAATCTATGCAATTCTTTGGGCAGTTCGTACAGGAACAGGCTTTATCGGATGAAACAAGGACTGCAATGGCTTGTGATCCGTGACTGAGTAGAATTTTATGCCATACAAATAGTGGTGGAATTTGGTGATGGCATACACAATAGCTATTGCCTCTTTCTCTGTTTGTGAATATTAACAGTGAACTTCGAACAACACTTTTGATACGAAAGCAGTAGGTCTGTCTTTATCACCAATTCTGTGGGAAAAAGCACTGCACCGATTCCGTAAGAGGAAGCGTCAACTTGCAACACAACTGGTTCACCAGGATCATAGTGAACCAAGGATTGATCACTGAACAATGCATCTTTAAGTTTTTGGAAAGCTTCTTGACACTCATCTGTCCAAATAAAGGGAACGTTCTTGCGACGCAAGCGATGCAGTTCAGCTGCGATTTGTCCAGCATTCGGTATAAACCGAATACAATAGTTCGGCCGGCCGGTGTGGCCGTGCGGTTCTGGGCGCTTCAGTCTGGAACCGCGTGACCGCTACGGTCGCAGGTTCGAATCCTGCCTCGGGCATGGATGTGTGTGATGTCCTTAGGTTAGTTAGGTTTAACTAGTTCTACGTTCTAGGGGACTAATGACCTCAGCAGTTGAGTCCCATAGTGCTCAGAGCCAACCATTGTCCTTAGGTTAGTTAGGTTTAAGTAGTTCTAAGTTCTAGGGGAATGATGACCACAGATGTTAAGTCCCATAGTGCTCAGAGCCATTTTGAATACAATAGTTCAGTTTCTCTAAGACTGACTGCAATTCGGTACATTGCGAGGAACTGGCAGGTCTCATATGGCTAACAAATGTGACTGAAGAGGATGTATCCCTTGACTATTTATGACATGATCAAGATATTGCAACTCAGGTGTAAAAAAAATCACACTTGTCCAGTCTACACTTTGGTCCTGCATCAGATAACATACGAAACAAAGCACGCAAATTTGCAATGTCTTCTTCAGGTGTACGACCTGCTACGGCAATATCGTCCAAACAGTTTGAACAGTTTGGTACTTGAGCAGTCAGCTGTTCCAAATACCATCGGAAAATGGCGGGTAATGAAACACTGCCAAAAGGCAGACGAAAATATTTAAACAAGCCCAAATGAGTGTTCACGACACACACGGTTTGAGATTCTTCATCTAGTGGTATTTGAAGGCATGCATCGCGCAAATCAATTTTTGAAAAGTAGCGACCAGCGCCTAATCTGTCCATGAGATCCGCCGGGCGTGGCAATCGATAAGTATCAATCACAGTTTATGGGTTGACTGCAGACTTAAAGGCGAATGCGACCTGAGGGTTTGGGGAGCAAAACCCGTGGACTTGCCAACCGACTAGTTTGTGTGGGCGCTATAGCTCCGCTATCTTGCAATTCTCTAAGTTCAGCAGCCACTTTGTCCCGTAACGCAATGGGAAAAGTTTTGGCCCGACAAAATTTCGGCTGAGCACTGTCTTGCATAGTAATATGTGCAATAAAATTGTTAGCTTCGCCTAAACCTTCAGAAAAGAGTTCAGGGAATTCTTTCAGCAAGCTAGCTACACTATCTTTGGCATTGAATGCAGTCACTGACAACACATTGTCCTAAACTTGAAAGCCAAACAAATTAAACGAACCAAGGCCAAATATTTTCTCACTATCGTAGGTTCACTCAGAGTGGCGTTAGGGAATAATTTCTGAATGAGGCGAAAGACTGCATTTCCTACCTTTGACAGAAAGTAACGTAGTTTTGCAGTACCTGGTACATTGTGAGCAATGATGTGGGCTTCATGCTGTTGCAGCCACTCCAGCCATTCCTTTTCTTTTTCGCTAAAGTGGCGAAAAGGTGGTGCGGCAGTGGGAGCAATAGTTTTAGTTTGCGCTGCGTTGGTCGCTTGATTGGGTAGTAGTTGCTGTACCGTGTTTAGCTGTGTTACTATCTGCTGCGTATGAAAGTGAAACATCTGTGCTATCTGCGTTGCATCTATCGCTTGCAGCCGAGGCGCCTGAGCAGGGTGTGGGAGAGATGGGTTACTGAGTTTGGAATAGGAAAATGCAATAAACAGACAATGCAAGCAAGAAAAATAAGCACACAAGCAAAGAAAATTTCTGGAACGCCCACCTAAAAACACTGAACAGAGAAAACACTGTAAGACACACTGTTAAAACACGTAAACACAGCTCTGCAAGGAAGACAAAGTAGAATTAAGGAGCCAGCAAAACACGAAAGCCCACGACAAAACAAAATTGTGGTAGCCAGGCTCTGGGTTGTCACTGTGGTATTTGTCCAGCCTCGTCATCAAATATGTGATGTCTAAGGAGCCTGCATTCTCGGCTCGCTATACAAACATTCAAATAAATGGTTCAAATGGCTCTGAGCACTATGGGACTTAACATCTGAGGTCATCAGTCCCCTATAACTTAGAACTACTTAAACCTAACTAACCTAAGGACATCAGATACATCCATGCCCGAGGCAGGATTCGAACCTGCGATCGCAGCAGTCGTGCGGTTCCGGACTGAAGCGCCTAGAACCGCTCGGCCACCGTGGCCGGCAAACATTCCAATAAGTCGTATCAATGAGTTTTATTACAAAAAGAAAATTATAGTACTTTTGCAGGTTCACAGATGTGTCGCAAGCAAAGGGCGATATACAAAATAATTAATCTTCTTCGGTATAAACAATCCCAGGTCTGTGATAGATAGATAGTAAGTAGAGTTGACGCTGCTTTAGAACTGGACCGTAACCAGTATGTCGCGGCGCTTATGTCGTCTTCACATAGAGACCGCTGCTGTCGCGTTGTCGTCCTGGAGGGAGGTCCGGTCAGCGTGCGATTGGCTGACTTCTTCTCACAGCCATCTCTTCTCTTTCGTTCCCGACCGGCGTGCTGGCGCATGACTTTACACCGTAACAATAACTGGGGATACTTTTTAACTTCCGAGATTCCAGTAAGCTCTGCAGTCTTGATAGTGGATTTAAAATTACTTTCTATTTGGCTTCATACTATTTCAGTAACGTAATGCATATGCAGTGTCATCTTCAACTTTTGAGCAGTCAGTATATATCGTTCTAGATTGCGGACGTTCTGTTATTGGTTCAGTAAGCTGTGTTGTATTTCCACCTTCTTCAGTAATATATATGGCAAAAAATGGCTCTCAGCACTATGGGACTCAACTGCTGTGGTCATAAGTCCCCTAGAACTTAGAACTACTTAAACCTAACTAACCTAAGGACATCGCACACATCCATGCCCGAGGCAGGATTAGAACCTGCGACCGTAGCGGTCGTGTGGTTCCAGATTGTAGCGCCTTCAACCGCTCGGCCACTCCGGCCGGCTAATATATATGGCAGCTATTACGTCTTTCTCAAAGACGGTCTCTCAGAATTCTTGTTTAAACAATAAAATTCGACGGTCGGATCTACATGCAAACATACCCAGGACAAAGCCGAAATACACTCTCCCAAAATGTGGACGGGTCTTGTTAGATCGATATGGACTGTAGGAACAAGTAGTAGAACGATTCCGGATATCGTCCAGGAAGGTATTCCCGAAGAGCTATGGGTTGCTTCATTAAGAATCTATGGCTTCAACATTTCTGCTTTATTTGGTGTGATAACTTACTAACCTTGACTGACAGAGCGTTTGCTGGGATCGAAATCATAAATCCAGGTGCAGTTCTTGTAGCTTTAACCGGTAGTTCTCGAGCTCCTGTCATAAATTTTCAGAGGCCGACAGAAAGCATAAACTTGAGTAGTAAAGATATGGGCGTATAGGGGGCGATAATTATTGGTGTTCGTGTCGTAGTCAGCCCCCGCGCTGATAGAGTCTTCTGTACGAAGAGAGTTCTTACTTTTATCACATTTGTTTATTACATGTTGTAAGTGGTTGAACCATTTGAGTTCGTTGTCAATGTGAAGAAACAAATAATTGTGTACTTATTCCACAAGAATATTTTGTGATTCCAGCCTCTTTCCTACCATGCCCGTATGCTCATGTGTTATTCAGCCACATACTTAGCTGTCCTATGGAACAATTTAACTTGATCGAATCAGTTTAGCAAGAATGAACCGGTCGTACACACACATAGACGGATCGACCGAGAATCTTCAGCGACGACACAGTCCAGTCTGCAGCGAAAGCCATCGAATCGTTGACGCAGTTAGATAGACAGAGCGTTACTATGCCCATGCATACAATATGAAAGTCGGCGCGTGTTTCGGTGACAATGCTGCGTAAGATCTTCGCCTATCCATTGTCTGAAAACAAGCTTCACTTTTGTTGGAGCGTATCCTGTAATAGCAGAAATATTATAGCGTGACAAATCCAATCCCAGGAAACCGATTATTCTGCCGTTGTCTTACTACCTACTAACATGCTGATATTACGCCCTTTGACGTCAACAAGGCATAGATTTTCTCTCCTCCTGACGGCTGAGCTTGGGGCAGCGCTCGCCTTTCCAGTTACACAAAAGAGGGCGCTGCTGCGATACGCGGATTGTATTACTCCCAATCTCAGGCTTCTAGTTGATGATGCAGTTATCTATCTGATACAAATTATTGTAATAAACACAACAAAATATAGGTGGCGCAAAGACTGGGCACTAAGTGGTGCCGCGCGAGATTAGCCGAGCAGTCTGAGGCGCTGCAGTCGTGGACTGTACGGCTGGTCCCGGCGGAGGTTCGAGTCCTCCCTCGGGCATGGGTATGTGTGTTTGTCCTTAGGATAATTTAGGTTAAGTATTGTGTAAGCTTAGGGACCGATGACCTTAGCAGTTAAGTCCCATAAGATTTCACACACATTTGAACATTTGAACTAACTGGTAGTGTATGGAATGGAAAAGTTTCGTCGTTTTGACTGCAAGATTGGGTTATGACTATAGCCAGTATACCATACAGATATGTGGAAGGGACAATATATAGATACAATAAATGGAACAAGCAAGGAGGATCAGTAATAGGGAAAGATTGTGGCAAGCTACGATTCATTTGCTAGATATTGCGAAATTGAAGTTAGTCTACATAAAAGATTGCATAACTCCGTAGTCGAACTGTGACCAAGTATTTGGGAGCCATATTAGGTCTAACAGAGGACGTAAATGAGGGCAGTCACAGACGAATATGATAGGCGAGATTGTGTAACAGAAATGTTAAAAATAAATCTTAACTGGTAGACACTCGGAGAAAGACTGCGTACATCTCGTGTGCATTCTTCAGCTCCCCAAGCAGATGTCGTACATACGAGTACAAAGTCAGGCAAATAACATCTCTCATAGAGGACAAGCAGTCATTCTTCCCACGCTCCATCCGTGAGTGGAACGGAAGAAACCTTAATATGTGCTCCAATTGTAAGTGCCCTCTCCCACGCACTTCACAATGTAGATATCCAGAACATTCCTTGTTGCAGTTTTCACAAATGCTGATGTATTAAACAGAGAAGCATCAGAAAAATAACAGTGTTGCAGGTACGGGTTACAACCTGGGCGTAGAGACTCTCCGCCATGCACATTGAGTTTCTCTCTGCAGTTTGCTGAGAATCTCTGTCACACCTTCACTAAATCCTCATGCTCAATAATTTCTTTATAGCCTGTGCTGGGAATACTCTCGTTGTAATTTCTCCTTACGCATTTTCCTTTTCTGAATTACTCAACACTAAGTATATATTCAATGAAATTGCCGCGAAGTTATTCGTTTTGGACAGACACATCAAAACTGCAACCTTTACCCATTGATGTACTTAGAAACTAAACTCCTCCCGAACAGGCCATGAAGGCCCAACGGTACCGACCGGCCGCCGTGTCGTCCTCAGCCCATAGTCGTCACTGGATGCGGATATGGAGGGGCATGTGATCAGGACACCGCTCTTCCAGTCGTACGTCAGTTTCCGAGACCGGAGCCGCCACTCGTCAACCAAGTAGCTCCTCAGTTTGCCTCACAAAGGCTGAGTGCACCCCGCTTGTCAACAGAGCTCGGTAGACAGGATGGTCACCCATCCATGTGCTAGCCCAGCCCGACAGCCCTTAAATTCAGTGATCTGACGGGAACCAGTGTTACCACTGCCGCAAGGCCGTTGGCATTGATGTTCTTACGAACATTGATTTATATATTTACTTATTTAACCTAGCTCATTAGGGCTACGTAGCCCTCTCTGACTTCTAAACAGCCGGCCGGAGTGGCCGAGCGGTTCTAGGCGCTACGGTCTGGAACCGCGAGACCGCTACGGTCGCAGGTTCGAATCCTGCCTCGGGCATAGATGTGTGTGATGTCCTTAGGTTAGTTAGGTTTAAGTAGTTCTAAGTTCTAGGGGACTGATGACCTCGGAAGTTAAGTCCCATAGTGCTCAGAGACATTTGAACCATTTTGAACTTCTAAACAGGCATCCACATATTTTACGTAAGTTCATAGTGACAAGCATATTATAAGAAAGACTTAGATTCATATTGGCCGAGAAAGTTATAACAACTCACCCATCTGAATGAAAAGCATTTGAGTCATGAGCACACTAACACTTATTAACGAAAGTATGTTCATATGGTGTATCAAACGAAAGTTCTGACTGGATTCGGGATTTCGTAATAAGGAGGACGCTGCATCTTATCTTCGGTGGAGATTCTTTGGCAGATATATATCTAACTTCAGGTAACGTCCAGGAACGTGTGTTCCGACCCTTATTGTATATTGATGACCTGGCTGACAGCGTTTTTACGCTTTTTGCAGATAATTCAGTTATCTGTGATGATTAACTGTCTGAAAAAACATCAGGGATACTCAGTCAGATCTTGATAAGATTTTAAAGTGGTACAAAGCCTGGCAGCTGCCTTTAAACATCCACAAATTCAAAATTTTGCTCTTTACAAGAAGAAAAAAACGTAGCGTCCTATTTCTACTATGTTGGGTCACAATTGGAGCAGGCTGACGTATGAAAATACCTAGCTTTAATAACTTGTAGTGATATGAAGCGGAATGAATATGTAGGCTCATTCGCAGGTAAAGCCAGTGGTAGACGTCGATTCAGTGGTAAGAGACTGGGGAAATGCATATTGCTGACAAAACACTAGTGTGTGTGTGTGTGTGTGTGTGTGTGTGTGTGTGTGTGCGTGCGACCCATTCGACATAAATTTTCATGTGCGTGAGACCATGCAAAATACGACTAACAGGGGATATTGAATTTATAAAAAGAAGAGCTGCAGGAATCTTCGTTGGTTTGTTTAACCCGCGGGAGATCGTCACTGATACGCTGAAAAACCCTAATTGGAATACACTTGACATTAGATGCCACTACGCGAAAGCATGTTTACGGAGTTAAAACAAACATTATCAAGTGAGTAATCTAGAAATATACCCTAACCTTATAATGATCGCTCCCGTAGGGACACTAATTGCAGTGCGCAAAAAGGCACTGGAAAGTACCCTTTACCATGCACTTCAGACGGTTTGCAGAGTATAAATGTAGATTAAGTGGAACACCGCAACTGATATACCATGCCATCCGTGCCATGAGCAGAGAACGAAATTCATTCCGAATTTGACATTGATTGACAGATCCTAACACCGAGCGAGGTGGCGCAGTGGTTAGCACACTGTACCGAATTCGTGAGGACGAAGGTGCAAACCCGCGTCCGGCCATCCTACTTTAGGTTTTCCGCGATTTCCCTAAATGTCGGGATGGTTCCTTAGGAAGGGCACCGCCGAATTCCTTCTCCGTCCTTCCCTAATCCGATGGAACCTATGACTTTGCTGTTCGATCTCCTCCTCCAAAGCAACCAACCAGATCCTAACATTACATCTTAGTTGACCAAATTAGATAATATGCATGAACTCATGGCCTGCAATGAGTGTTTATTTATTTAGTGACAGCAGTAGCTTCCACGTCATAGAGACAACTTAAGCTCATTACAGCTGCTTAGTTTGGAAACCACCAATCTCGGAGTATGCCTTAAAACATACTCCAGTGACACAGTTGCGCTCGGGGTTCAGTAGACCGTAGCTTGCACACGCTATCTATGAGTGTGTAATTGAAGGCCCACCAGCAATACTCCCACTGTATTCTTCAAAATGTGAATGTGACGTCTAAGTTGATGAGTCCGTAAAACTATTTGTTGAGAAAGTTGACTATTGCTCTGTGAATGGAACTAAATTAGATTTTGCAAATTTTTTCGTCGGAGTAGGTCGTCGCACGAACGTCAAAATGGCTGATATCGAAATAAGTGACCGCGAGATAGAAAAGCAATTCAATCGCTGAACAGAGGTTGGGGATCGACCCGACGCGGTTCCCATACGATTCTACACAGAGTACGGAAAAGAATCCTCTTTTTCCAGCAGCAGCGTGCCGTAGATCGCTTGAGAGCGAGGCGTTCCAAGTCACTGGAGGAGTGCACAGGTCATTTCCGTTTTTCAAGTAAGGTCGTCGGACAGTCGTACGTCACTGTAGTCCTTTGTGGCTGACGTCAGTCTGTTGTAGAATTTTAGAACACGTGTAGTGCTCGCGTATTTTGACGTTCTGTAGAACGAAAATCTCCTCTGTAGGCATCACGTCAATTCGACAAACAACTGTTACGTGGAACCCAGCTCGCTCTCTTCATCCATGTGACCCAGAAGGCAGTAGTAGCCGCGCCCACGTTTATGTTGTATTCATTGACTTTCAGAAGGCGTTCGATACAGTCACGCAGTGTCGTGTAATGAATAAAATACAAAAGTACGGAATGTTAGACAACATTTGTGAATGCAGTAAAAAGGTCTTAGCAAACAGTGCACAGCATGTCATTCCTAACACAGAGAAATCTTCAGCCGTGAAAACAACTTCGGGAGTAGCCCAGGGCTGTGCTATAGGACCATTGCTTTTGACAATTTACGTATACGGCCTGGTAGATTACGTCTGACGTTCCGCGAAGCCTCTCGCTGATAATGCTGTGGTATACGCGTACGTAGACCTCGGACGATGTAAATATGCAGCCAAATTCAGGAAGGATTGCTAGAGGATCGACGCTGGTGCGGGAAGTGGCAACTGATCCTCAACATAAACAAATGTAACGTATTGCGCATAAATAGACGAAATTTCCGTTATTGTATGGTTACCCGATTTCAGAACAGTTACTGGAAGAAGTTACTTCGCTTAAATATGCGGGAGCATGCGTGCGGAGCTATTTAAATTGGGCGACAACATAAATCTAATTTTATGTAAGGCAGCTGCCAGGCTGTGATTCATTGGAGGGATTTATCCCCCCACCGCACACGGAGGAAGTAGCTTACAAAACCCTTCTTCGACCAACATAGTTCTTCAGATCGGGATCCGTACCGTGGAGGGTTCAGAGAGGAAATAACAGACGTTCGAAAGAAGACCAAAGCGTTTCGTCACAGATTCGTTTAGTAAGCAGTAAAGCGTCACAGAGCGGGTAATCAAATTCCAGTGGGAAACGCAACTATCTACGTGTTCCGCATCACGGTGTGCGTATCTTCCTAGAAGGGGGAACCAGTAATTGTTTCCTCCTACGTACACCTCACGAAAATACCATGCAAATAAAATCAGAGGAACTCGAGCTCACAAGGAGAGTTGCCAACAATGGCCCATTCCTGAGAGTCATTCGCGATTGGAACAGGAAAGGGGGGAGTGTTAGTGGCACGTCACATACACTCGGTCACACACCATAAGTAGCTTGCGAAATATCGATGTCGATGTAGAATCACTGACCTTCCCCTAAGTTTCAATCCATTCCGATAAATTTGATTGACTTAAGATGCCGCATCTTGCAAAACTCTTCAGTACTTTCGGTTGGCTTCCCGGGCATCTCGCACTACATTATACATTAAATGCACTTCCTTAAGAGAGTTCTTGTCACACGTAATACTCCATGTTCCACAACGAGTGATGTACTGTAAACATTTGTGAACTCTCGAATAATTTTTTTTTTTTTGTCGTTTGCTAAACTGATCCCAAATTTGACTACGATGCGTACAGTCACATTATCAGCACCGTACATCGCATTTGCTTTCTTGAACAGGAGGTTCTACATGCCTAAAAGAGTTGCTTTTATAAACTGTAATCCATATCCCCAGGTTCCGCGGGATCATTCGAGCCAAATCTACTTGTTCATTGAGCGAGTCATTAGGTACATTATAGAATGCTGGTACTAAAATTTGTGAACGAAATTGTGAGATAGTACGCGATAAATAACAGATTACAGAGAAACGTTCTGTATTAGTGTGACTAACCCCGTCTCAGAAGTGTGTGTCCTTTTCGGCATTTCGTGGAACGTACACATGATCGTAAGTACATCACAGACGATATTCTTTGGTTTTTTCAGATACCATCAGCAACGGCAAAGTGGCACGCATTTGTTTGTTATGAAACATAAACGGTTCGAAAACATGTTTTTCACATAAATTGTTGGCGAAACACCACTGGGTCCATGTCTAGAAGTACTGAATGTCCACACGTGAGATTGTCGAACTGGCTGCGATAAGTCTGGAAGCGAACATACCAAAATCCTGCTCATCTAAAAGTGTCTACAAACTGTATTGGAATAAATATAATAAAAAATTTGTATCAAAAAGGTTAACTACAACGTTATAGCACGATTGTTAAAATAGAAAATAGGAACTTCACTTATATGAACACGTAATAATTGGTAGGAACTCTCAAAATAAAATACATTGAAAAATAAGAAAGAAATTTTTTAGGAAAATCGAACGACCAAAATATGGAAATGAAATAATATGAGTAAATCAGTTAAAGTCTGACAAGTTAAAAAAAATACCAGGTACAGTCAGCATTACAGTTTTCATGGAGACTTAGTTAAATTGATAAAAAGCTGACTACGAAGTCTGGATTTGAATTTATTGATGAAGAATGGAAACAACTGGTTAATTGATTTCATGAAGATCCAAAAGAAACTATCATACACGAAGAGTTGTTTCAGTATAGAAAATAAATCGTAACCTTAGCTATAATCATAAATTTGCCAAGCAGTCACCTCGGCAAGGTAAAGAATGGGCAGAAGAAAAGAAGAAACACACGGAACGGATGACGAGCGGCCACCATGTCATCCCCTGCCTTGTGGCGTCATGCGGATGCGGTATGGAGGGCATATGGTGAGCACACCGTTCTACCGGCAGTTTTGCCGACTTCATAGCTGTTATATCTCACTCGATAGCTCCTCAATTGGCATCATATCGCCCACCAAGGAAAAATCAGTGGTAGTACCGGGACTCGAACCCGGGTTCGCCACATGGCAACCCTCTGAGCTGGCTACTCAGCCCCGTAGGTAAACTGGATGACGAGATGCTGGAAAAGAACTAAGTTCAAATACGTTCTTCAGTTTGGTACACCGAATAAAAAATAAATAAAAACGATTCAGTTTAGGATTCTCCATCGTCTGTCTACACCGCCGGAAAAAAGTGAAACATGAAGAAGGATTTGTGCGACATAAAAGAAAGTTGCGCCCGTTTCTACATCTGAAAGATGTTGTCTATTCAGATTTCGCGTCATGTGCATAAGAGTGGCGCTAGTGGTGCCAATACGAGGATGCAAATCACGTTTGCTTTAAATACAAGCTGCAACGGTCGTGAACGTTAGTAACCTTTGAGACTGGATATGGTGAGTTGATGTTAATCAAGAATGACTTTAAGGCGACAGAGTTTCAACGAGGTCGTCTAATAGGGCTACGAGAAGCTGGACGTTCCTTGTGCGATATTGCGGAAGCACTTGGCAGTAATGTGACTAGGTTTCGTGGCAAGGTGGTCACGAGAATGTACGGTCGCAAGAACACCGGGCTCCGGACGGCCATGTGGCACTACCGAGAGGGAAGACCTCCGTGTTTGGAGCGTGGCTCCGACGCGTCGTTCTGCATCTGCAGCAGCAATTTGAGCAGCATTTGGCACCACAGTGACACAACGAAGTGCTACAAATCTGCTACTTCAAGGACAGCTCCGAGACAGACGCCCTGTACCGAGCATTCCACTGACCCCAAACCACAGCCGTTTACGACTTCAGTGGTGTTAAGCAAGAGCTCATTGGTGGGCTGAGTGGAGGTCTGTTGTGTTTTCTGATGCCTCGGTGCCAGTGATAGCCGAGTGTTGGTTAGAAGGAGGCCAGTTGAGGATCTGCAAACAACCTGTCTGTGTGCTAGACACAGTGGACCTACAACTGGAGCTATGTCTGGGGTGCGGATTCGTATGACAGCAGGAGCACTCTCGTGGTTATTCCACGCACCCTGACTGCAAATTTGTTCGTGAATCTGGTGATTCGATCTGTTGCGCTGCCATTCGTGAACAGTATTCCAAGGGGTGTTTTCCAACAGGATAACGCTCGCCCACATACCACTGTTGTCACCTAACATGCTCCACACAGCGTCGAGATGTTGCCTTGGCCTGCTCGATCATTAGATCTGCCTCCAATCGAACACGTATGGGATGTCATCGGACGGCAACTCCAGTGTCATTCACAAACACGATTAACCGTCCCTGTACAGACCGACTAAGTCCAAGAGGCATGGAACTCCTTTCACAAACTGAGATCCGGCACCTGTACAACACAATGCATGCACGTTGGCACGCTTGATTTCAAAAATGGTTGAAATGGCTCTGAGCACTATGGGACTTAATATATGAGGTCATCAGTCCCCTACAACTTGGAATTACTTAAACCTAACTAACCTAAGGACATCACACACATCCATGCCCGAGGCAGGATTCGAACCTGTGACCGTAGCAGTCGCGAGATTCCGGACTGAAGCGCCTAGAACCGCTCGGCCTCAGATGCCGGCCTGCTTTCAACATTCCGGAGGTTACAACGGTTATTAATGTCCAAGCATCTCACATTTGCAAGGGCGTATCTCACTCTTACATTATCCTGTGATCTTCCAATGTTAATCACTTAAATAAGATACTTAGACAAATGTGTTGCTGAAATTTCATTCTTCTACTTTAATAACGTTTTGGTGTTGAGATTTTTCCATAAGTGCAATTTTGAGTTCTAGGTTTTGGACGCGACGAATAATGTTGAAACAAATAATACTGATGTGAGGTATAATGGCCGTATACAATTTCTTGACGAAGCGAAATTTGTAAGAGGTTAGTTACTTAGTTAATTAGTTACATGTTCCATTGATCAATCTCACGGTGATCGTTATGATGTAGAACGTGTCAAGAGCATAAAAAATGCAGACATTAATCATGGGTTTTTTGTTTTTCTTTTCTTTTTATAAGAGCTTTTTAAGCCATTCAATTAAAAGGCACAAAATGCATATATTATACCTATAGATTTATTTATTCCTATTCAAAAATTCATCTGTGGTATAGAAGGAGTTGTCAAGGAGATTTTCGCAAGCCAACCTGAAGGCGCTGTACGAGCAGTAGCTAGCAGCGGTGGCCACTCCTCAGGTGGTTGGCTGGTTGGAGCGTGGGCGGAGAGCGCCGCTTTCATCTCTGCGCCTTTATGGCGGTGATTTATCCGGCTGGCTCCCGTGTTCGCACGCCAGACTCGTTTATTACCGAAATTGTTAAAACTCTTACCGCTAATGGCGCCGACGACCGCCTCTGCTTGTAGCAATTGTGAATGCTGCCTGCGTCTCTGTCATAAATTTTCTAGTTCGTTGGAGAACAGCCAAATAATTATTAATACCGTTTTCTTGAATGGATCTACGTACGTCTAACTTCGAAATTCCGTCCGTAGGGACGTTTGTAGCCCAAAATCTCGTGTAAACAGTTTAACTTAGCTCTCGTAGAATTCTATCAACAACTTTGCTGCTGCTGCAAGACAAAGGTAATGGGATGGTCGCCCAGCAGTGAAACTTGCAGCGCCCATTTGAAAGTCTTACGTTACCTTGGAAGAAGGCCCACTGCCACCAGTTATCATCAACAATTCTTCAATTTTTCGTAGGATTCAGCTTCAAATTGAGAAAAGGTTTGCGATGATTGTCTTCAGTGAAATTGCATTAATTTATGAAAAATAAAGGAATAGATGATTAGAACACCACTTTTGTATCTCAGTTCATTTCATATACAATCCAACTTCATAGATTTGTTTCGATTCGGGTGAATTAATTCACTATGTAAATCCCTTTTACACGAGAGAAAAATTATATACATCCAGTGAACGTTCCCGAACCAGCTTCACTTCCCATGACCTATGGTACTGCTGTTTTCCTATACAAACTTCGATTTATGCCAGATGATGTGACAGTACATTGCAGTAACGACGTCGATACTCTTTCGCCACTGTTTACAGTTTGTATTACAGGAGCTTTGTATTAAAACAGCCGAAGCAGTTAGTTCAGTATGTCACGAATACTTTATACACAATGCCGAAATTCTGACACACAAAGAAAATTGTAGGCTATACTGTAACAACAAGCCTAGATTCATTTAAAATCGATATGAATTTTACTCGATGCTTAATTAATATGACTATTAACAAAATGAAGAGCCCTTCCGAGTCAATGTGGATTTTAGTATTTTTAATTATGAAATTCCAATATTATGCATACTGATACATGAAAGGTTTAGGAACGGTCTAAAGAATGCCAAAGATTACTAATGAACAGACATAGATTCAGACCACAATCTAGTTGCGGGAGGAATACAAATGAAACTGAAGAAAGTGTGGAGAGCTGAAACAAAAGAAAGATTAAAGTTAGAGACATTGAAGGAGGCAGGTGAGGCTTCAGAGTCGGAAGAGACATTTAGGGGAAAAATTGAAAACTTGAAACTTGTGTAAAAGACAAATGGATATAAATGAGCTAAGGACTCATGGACTGTACCAAAGAATTACTAGTAATTAGAAGTACTAGGAATGAGAGCACCAGCAAAGAATGGATAACGGAAAACATGTCGAAAAAGATGGAAGAACGGAGGAAGTGGAAAAATGAAGAAGGCAAAAAGAGGTACAGGAAACTGAGTAACAAATTAACAAGAGAAACTAAAGAAGCAAGATAAATAGGATGATAGAGAGATACGAGGAAATAGAGAAAATAGAGAGAGAGGGAAAGTATGAAATCATGTACAGATTGTCTTGTGATGACGTAGTTTCTGAGAGTAAAAGAAGCAAGAACAATATGAAAACAGATTGAGCAGACGGCATATTTGTCGAAGAACCACAGGAGGTCTTCAGCAGATGGCAAGAATACATAGATTGGCCAAACAGCAAGAGAAATCAAGGTTGAAGAGGAGGAATATGTGCCAGAAGATGAAAAGGGATACAAAATCTTGGAAGCAAAAGTAGAAAAGGAGATGAAGAATCGGAAAGCGCATGGAATCGATAACTTTCCAGCTGAGGTGTTGAACAGTTTGGGAAACAGGGGAAGGGAAGTAACAGTCTAACTCCGTAATGAGATATACGACAAAGGAGAATGGCCTGATGACTTTCTAGCAATGGTATTGATAATAATTGAGAAAACGAGAAACACCGCAAAATGTGAAGAGCATAGGACAATGAGTCTCCTTTATAATGCTGCTGAAGTATTGATGAGAGTGCTGAATAAAAGGCTATATGCCAAATTGGATAGATGGATTGGTGGGGATTTTTCGGAGAGAAAACGCAGCAAGAGATGTTATTGACCTGTTAGGAAAAATTTATTTTGAGAAAGACAGAGGAATTTGGTGGGGATTTTTCGGAGAGAAAAAGCAGCAAGAGATGTTATTGGCCTGTTAGGAAAAATTTATTTTGAGAAAGACAGAGGAATTTATCCTGTCTTTATTGATTTGAAGAAAGATTCAATGGTATAAGCTGATGACTATTTTGAATAGAAAAGGAGTAGATTGGAATGAGAGATAACAGTTACAGAATATGTATTTATAACAGAGTGTTAGAGAAAGGACTGGAAATGAAATGTCGGAAACAAACAGTATTGGAAGGGAGGTTAGGAAATACTGTTGCTTCTCCCATTTGTTGCCAAACTTATACCTGGAAAAATTTATTGTGAAAGACTTAGATGGAAACAGAGGAATATGTATTGGTGGGAAGAGATTAGAACGCATAAGCTTTGCTGATGACATGGTATTAGTGGTAGAAAGTGAGCGACCTGTAAATAAAATGCTAAAAGATAAGAATGAAGCGTGTGTGGAATATGGGATGAGAGTCAATACAGCAAAAACAATGAGTATGATAATCGGCACGGGAAGGAGACTGTTAAATATTAAGATAAAACAAGTTATTATGAATAAAGTAAGAGCATTTAAATATCTTGAAAGCACGATCACTGAAGACTTGCAACGTAATTGGAAGGTGAAAGCTCGCACTGCTATAGCGAAACAGCCATTCAAAACAAAGAGGAGATTATTGTGTGGCTAACTAGATAAAGATCTGAGGAAAAGGCTTCGAAAGTGTTTTGTCTGGGATGTGACACTCAATGGGGCAGGAACACTGAGACGAGAAGATGAAAAAGGGCTATAAGTATATGAGATGAGGATGTGGGGGATAAGCGGGATGGAAAGAATGAGTAACAAAAGTGTTGATGAGAAGGCTGCTGCAGTCTATAAGAGAAAGGAAGAAGATATGGATGGGACATTTATTGTGACGGGAGTGATTGCTAACAGACGCTTTGGAAGGACTAGCTTGTGGGAAGAGACTGAGAGAAAGGAGGAAGCGAAAATTACTCGGACCTAAAGAAGATGGGTAAAACACTGATGATGATGATGCGACGTTAACAGTAGTGCTCAATTCCCTGTTACATAAGACCGAAACATCTTTGTACGAATGAATACTCTTAGAACATACTCGTACAGTTGATACCTATAACAACTTTTTAAACATTACCAACTGATGGGTGACAGTGCTCCATAAAATTAACTCCTCGCATAACATGTACCTGCCATCTGTGATGTTACACCGTTCTCTTCATTTACGTACTATCCAGTACGGCGCTCACCTGTTTAAAATGGCCCAGTTTTCACTACTCGAGGCAGTAAGGTATATTTCATAACAAGTAAACTGCTTTAGGGAACCAAACAGTTAGTAATGGGACTGGTGATGGTTCAGTAAGACATCCTGTTCTGTTGAGAATCATAATCATCTTTGATTCACAGGAAACTGTTGTTACGCTAGTAGATGAACAATCGGAACAGATGCCTCAAAATGACTTACCTCTGGACAGTTCTGTCAACACCATCATCTTACACTATCTTAAGTGTCTTGCCCTTGACGAATGGTTTTATACGATAAAGTAAAGACAAAAAAAGGAGTATAACATCTTGGAGCCGACTGTTAAAACGGAAAACGTGAGAATATAATGTATTTTCTAGATTGGAAAATTGCATGGTATTGATGCTGATGATACTGCTAGGCTATATTTCTTATTTCGAACTCCACTTTGTGTTGGAAATACTAGTGGGATTCTAGGACCGGCTGTCTAAACGGTATGACCCATTGAGGTCATCAGAGACAAGGGTACCGTCAGGAACACCCCAGGGAAGTGTGATAGAGTCGTTGTTGTTTTATGTGTACATAAATGACCTGACAGGCAGGGAGAACAGAAATCTGCGGTTGTTCGCCGATGGTGCTCTGGTGTACGGGAAAGTATCATCACTGAATGACTGTAGGAGGATACAAGATGGCATGGGCAACATTTCTAGTTGGTGTAATGAATCCCAGCTAGTTCTAAATAAAGAAAAACGTAAGTTAATGCAGATGATTAGGAAAAACAGCCTCGTAATGTTCGAATAGTGTTAGTAACCTGGTGCGTGACACAGTCAGGTCGATTAAATACCTAGGCGTAGCGTTGCAAAGCGATATGAAATGAAACGAGCATGTAAGGACTGTAGTAGAGAACGCTAATGGTCGATTTAGGTTTATTAGGAGAATTTTAGAAAGGGTGGGCCATCTGTAAGAGAAACAACTTAATAGAACACTAGTGCGACACATCCTTGAGTAATGCTCGAGTGTTTGGGATCCCGCCAGGTCGAATTAAAGGAAGATATCGAAGCTGTTTAGTGGCGGGCTGCTAGATTTGTCACCGGTAGTTTCGCGCAACAGGAAAGTATTACGGGAATACTTTGGAAACTCAAATGGGAATCGCTGGAGGGAAGGCGATGTTCTTTTCGAGAAACACTGTTAAGAAAATTTAGAGAACCTGCATTTGAAGCTGATTGCAGAACGATTCTCCTGCCGCCAACGTACATTTCGCATAACGACCACAAAGGTAAGATAAGATAAGAGGAATTAGGGCTCGTACGGAGGCATGTAGGTAGGCGTTTTCACTAGCTCTGTTTGCGAGTGGAACGGGAAAGAAAATGACTGGCTCAAAATGTTTCAAATGGCTCTGAGCAGTATGGGACTTAATTTCTGAGGTCATCAGTCCCCTAGAACTCAGAACTACTTAAACCCAACTAACCTAAGGACATCACACACATCCATTCCCGAGGCAGGATTCGAACCTGCGACCGTAGCGGTCGCGCGGTTCCAGAATGTAGCGCCTAGAACCGCACGGGCCACCTCGGCGGCCGAAAATGACTGGTAGTGGTGCAAGGTTCCCTCCACCACGCGTAATATAGTGGCTTGTAGAGTATGTACGTAGATGTAGATACGTTCTAACATCATAATTTCAAAAATTGCGATGTTCCATGTTCTGGGCTCGTAAAGAGATAAATATATCTTTTTACAATAGGCGCTGAGAAACATAAAAGTAAAATTTGAAATAAAACCGATTCAGTGGACAAATATGTATTTTAGTCATCTAAATAGCATTTCGGAAGGAATTCATTTTCCTGCTTGGGCTGTTCGCTTGTTTCGAAATAAACTCTTTATTTTGTTACTCTGCATTGTGTCTAAGTTGCGTTGACAATGAGTTCATGGTGAATAATTTCAAAAGTCTGTTCATTATCGAACCATTACCTACGTTAAAAGCTTATCATTAGCAACATTTAAAATCCGCCTTTAAAAGTACATCATCAGTCAAAAGGCAAAATACAAATATTTAACTAGATAAACAGCTTTATGTTGAAATTACGATATTGTTACAGTGGTTGCAAGACACCTGAATGTTCCTGAAATGATTAATGCAGTAACATTTGCACAGTTTTAGTTATTCACAACATTAGCACAGTTTTAGTTACTCACAACTATTCAACATCCAATGATCTGTGTCCTTAATGGATTGCCTGCTCTACACTGACTCATTTGCTTGCCGAATGTCGTAGGAATATTTGATAGGAGCCGTTTGCAGTTGCTATCTATTCTTGCACAGTTTAACCGCAGCACAGCACAAGCATACTTCCGCTATTTTCAGTAATATCCTTTGAGGGTAACGTTCTAACTTTGACAGTAACATTTGCAGACATATTTTATACAGGTCTTACACTACTTTCAAATACTATGACAACAGATAGAAATATTTTGCACGGCTATCCAGTAAGCTCTTTTACAGCCTCTAAAATCTTCCAAAATTCGTTAAATTGGTTTTGAAATCATTTTAAGAAATAATTTTAAACACAATATATTTGATCCAGAAACATTTAAAATTGCTTCGGTAACACCATTTTGTATCTAATGCAACCACATGGGCTGTCATAGTTTTTAACAGCCTGCAGTGCTCTGAGTCTTGCTACGGCCGTCAGATGACTGCTAAACTGCGTCATTCGTTTTCTTTAAATGAAGCAAAGTAACTATTGTAACTGTTATATTTAAATGCGGACTGCTCACTCATTAATTTTTCAGGCTCCTTTATCTTCCATTCAAATATTTCTTTAATACTTTTAGCCGGCCGGAGTGGCCGTGCGGTTCTAGGCGCTACAGTCTGGAACCAAGTGACCGCTACGGTCGTAGGTTCGAATCCTGCCTCGGGCATGGATGTGTGTGATGTCCTTAGGTTAGTTAGGTTTAATTAGTTCAAAGTTCTAGGCGACTGATGACCTCAGAAGTTAAGTCGCATAGTGCTCAGAGCCATTTTTAATACTTTTAGTTTATTTCTCTTAGGAGCTATGTGTGCAATTTTCATCTTTTTTTTCGATACCATCTTTTGCATTTTTTGTACATCGTAAATTATTGTTCGGACAAATGTGTTCGAATTTGGCGCTATAACCACGACCAATTTGGCCTGTGTAAAAACGATCACATGGCCTACATTGCAACCTATACACGCCAGATGCTTCACAGTTTCCCTTTTCTTTCTTTATTTCTTTCTTTTTTTCCCAGTTTTATACCACGTTTCGCCGCTTGTGCTACATGTGGAACTGAATAAAAGGAAAGAAGTTTACAATTTACTTCTCGATGACGACGACGAGGTGATTAAAGCCGGCAGTGGTCCTGAAACTCCAAAGCGTTCTCTGAGTAACAACTCAAATACAGTTTGGGATTTCTCTCTGTATTTAAGGCTCGTGCATATAAACCAATTTATCCTTCGAGATTGTCGTAGAGATGGCGCTGGGAGAAAGGGCTTAAAATCCTCGTCAGGCCTCTCTAATTAAGATACTGGGTGAATATTCAGATCCTTTCCTGTGAGTGCGGGGGTGGTATCTTCACCGTGAGCCGGGCCGGTTCCTCAGGGAACACTACGCCTGTCGTGAGAACGTTAAATACTAAACAAATTGTCACTACGGGCGCACTAAAGATTTTTCGTGGTTTTGGTTTTTCATTCAGCACAACGAGGATTGCTTAGTGGTAGCAACAGAGCTGACTGATAGATATATGTCGCTTTCTACTAACGTCTTAGAGTTCATTTATTTTCGCGGCACTATGCTGTGTGCAAGGCGAAAGCCGTTTGTTCTGCTACTCAAAAAGACAGGTTGAACAACGGTTGTGTTAGGGATTCTATCAGCATAAATTTGAGTTTCAACGAACGTAGCTAAAAGCAGATAAGAACCTCAATTGGGAAATCCACTGTCTGGAATTGCTGAAGCGCCTTAAATCAGCTACGTTTGCAGTATGCATAATTACCGTTATAGCTAGTTGGAAAAGGAAGAAACTATTTTATTCTGGATATTTCCATTCACTAATGAGTAACATAATCAATTGTTTTTGGGGAAAAATATACTCACAGAGATGGTATTTTCAAAATACAGAAGCATATTATGATAACTGTATCGTGTATTCTAGAACATACTACACAGACCTCTTCAAAAATCTTGATATTTTGAGAGATACTTCACAAAATATAATATTATGAGTGGCTTTTTCTAATGCCAATGTTTCTACATTTCGAAAAAATGGTGAAAAGCATACGTATAACACTAGGACCAAAAATAAGGTCTACAAATAATTGAAGGGGTTAGCAGAAGAGAAATGAATTAGATACTTAGATTCAACAACTGTCCACGACGTATTAAATGTCTTGTAGGCGGTGTGATAAAGTTTAAGGAATATATTAAAGAAATTACTGTTCGAAGCTCCTTATAATCTGTTGAAGAGAATCTTCACAGAAACTCTTAAAGTTAATAATTTATACTAATTTGTAATAAACATTAGCGCTGTAATAGAATGGTATTTAATTCTGTTTCGACGTTTACTTGTAATTATCGTAAATAAAATCTGCATCTTTGATTCTTTCCACGTCTCAGAGAGCCTCCTCCGTCGGATCTTCGGAATGCAACTAGTGTAACGTAATGATATTTAATGTGATGGTGACTGCCGGCAGTAGTAGTATAAGTATTTGTCACTATCACGGAACCTCGTGTGTTTACTTATGCGTAATTTACGAAAGAGCAAAGGACGCAGACTGATGTCTCTCCCTTGTATTTACATATTCGGTAATATGTGTACTTAAAATGCGACCCAAATAGTGTCCTTCAGCTATCGATCGAAAGAAAAGAAATATGGGCGTAACATTTCCATAGAGGAATCCAATTCTTCTGCCCTTTGAAGAGAACTAAGGGGAAGGCATGACAGTTGCCATTATGCTTGACAATTGGTGGAAGTCAAAATTGTCGCTGCCCTCTTGTGCTCCTGTAGAGTGAGATGGTATCATCTGTGGTTTTTATTCTCTTTCCGGTCGGCGACCAGGCGCGTTTCTCTGTCTCCCGGGTCGTAATCACATTTGTCGTTTTTGATCCGTCGCAGTAGGGCTTCCTGCAGCAGAACCGGTCGAGACGAAAGGCCCGCAAAACGTGCGGCGTGCGTGTTGAGCCTACGAATTTCTGAGGCCACATGGATTTGGCGGCTGCGTATCGAGCCTGGGAACCGCTGTGTCTCGCTCTCCCAGTACCTTATATTCATTTAGGTTAGAAATACACGAAAAGTGTTACGTTTATATTTAGTTTCGCACTTCATACTTATATCGACGTTCACTTCTCTTTTATGCATGCGCCGTTTGACGCGACTTAGTACATACCAGAACAAGAACAATGGACAGTTACAAAATATCTTGTTGAAATTCGTATCAACATGAAACAGAATTTTGAGAGTGTTTCTAATCGATTTTCAAACTATGTAACATGGGAAAACGATTAATGGTGTTTCGACGTGGCTCGTCAAATTGTGGACACCACAAACCAACATTTCCATTTATTCCATAGACGTTATAAAATTGTGGACAATAATTTAAAAAATAATGTCAGTCATTAGGAGCCGAAAACGGATATGTGAGGAGACAAACTGTCAAGTGTGTACAACAACTATTTACACTACATCTACATAAATACTCCTCAAAGCACTGTAAAATGCCTGGGAGGGGGTGGTTCTTACTATCAGTATTTGGAGTTTTCTACCTTATTCCTTTCACATATTGGGCGAGGGAAAATGAGTTTCCGTATGCTTCTACACGGGCCCTAAACTATATTTTCCTGGTCTGTGCGTAAAATAGGCGATAATGATAGCAGGACCCGTCCCACAGACTTCATTGAATACCTATTCTCTAAATTTACCAAACAGGGTTACGCCAAAATAGCTTCGCCTTTCTGCCAAATATTCCCATTCAAGTGACCTGAACATCTCGCGTTGTTCACACGGACAAGTTCGTACCTTCTAGCATGCCCCTGAGTTCGTTGGATGTGTGTTGTCACACCTACTAGACATCGACCCTAAACGTCAGAGGGCTAAGAAGTACGTGCCCTGTCCACTTAACAAAGACCCGAGAACCGTGCAACAATACGGGATATAGGTTAGCATTTCTGTAGTAGTTCTGTAATTTTGATGTATACCAAATAATATACAGGGCGTCCCAGGAGGAATGTTGAATATTTAGAGATATGACAGGAACGATCACTTGAAACAAAAACGTTTAGTAAAAATGGACTCTAACATACATACCCTAAGAGAAATGAGCGCTACTTCCTCTTCGAGGCTGTGAAATTAATCTATTACACTGCATGCTCTTTGGTTTCCATATTAGTGAGCGGGTAGTATCGACCAAATTAGGAAAAAGAATCTCTAGTAAAAACAGGCTGTAAAATACATACATTAATAACTATGAGCACTTCCTCAGTAGAATGGAGGTGTTTCACACTAGCGAAAATGAACTAATACTCATAGCTCTTAAGGTATGGCCTTTAGACCGCATTTTTGATGGACTTTTTTTCTGATTTTGGCCATACTGCCATCTCTCAAAATATCGGAAGCAAAGAGCTTGCATCAGAAAGACTTTTTCGCAATATCGAATATGAAGAAACGATCAAAATTCTTAGAGGCTACGTTTACTAGAATTTTTTTGCTTCGAATGTTCGTTCCTGTCGTATCCCTGAATATGTCGATATTCAGGGATATGACAGGACAGCTGCATAATGGAACACATGTACTGCAGAGGAAAGCAAGTTACGTGTGTAGTTGTTCTTACGTTTCTCCAGATGAATACAGAAGAAATAAAAAACTATTGGTGCTGACGTATGCATGTCATTAGCAAAAAAGACTGTTTTTCAAACGGTTACTACATTTGCAGATTCAGGATGATTGTTTTGCGTCTTTCGAGATAATAATTATTTCCACTTTACGTTTTCCTGCATTTTATAAATCTCTAAGCCCGTTATTAAGTATTTAAAACAAATATTTTTTCGGGGGACTATTTAAAGTTCCATTTCCGAATTCCAGTCACTCAAAGAATGGAGAATCAATTTAAACGAACTGCTATCAGCTTGAGACCTTCTTTCAGTACCAGAAAATCTAACTTATCACATAACAAAATAAACTAAGCTCTGTGACTCAAGACAATTTAAAGTTTACTAACAGTGAAACTGATTTTATTTGTTGGGGAATTTGCTTAGCTGGTAAAACACTGAAGACAGCCATTGAAATGAATTAAGTTCTGGAATGTTGAACATCTAGACACACACTACACGGAATTGCAGCTCTTACTAATATTTTTTCGCACTATACAGTAACGCGATAAGTAGAGTGCGCTAAAAAAAGCGATGGAAAATTGCTTTAGGATTATAGTTACTCTTATTAAATCAAAAACTCACAGATTCCTTGGTTTACCTGCAATTAGACACTGAGGCCCTTGTTTACTTTAAAATCTTGCCTAAAACATTATAGAAACTTTGCGAGGTCTACCTAAATTTGCTAGAACAGGCTGAAGGGAGGAACAGTAGATTTTCACGTCCTGTCTACGACGGGGTTATTAAAGACCGAACACAAGCGAGAACAGGAGAAGTCTGGGGAGGAAAATCGTCCGTGTACTTTCCCAAGGAATCACTTCTGTATTCGTCTTAAAACCTAAACTTGGAAAGTGGAACTTTGATTGGATTTCAGCTACTCCAAATACGATTTTAGTTCCTCAACCACTGAGATACCTCGCACAGAAGTGTTAAACAATATTCTCCTGATATAACGTAAGAAAATTCATTAGTAGCCGTTTGTTAGGATGTTCGAATCCCGATGTTACTACTCTTTCCCTCAGTTTAGAGTTGGATTTTTAGTACTGTAGCACCTCTTTACGAATATTATAAATTTACCCTTATCGAATGGGCTACGGGCGCAGCACGAGAATAGACTATTCGGCACGAAATAACGTCTAAACAGTTTCGTAATTCTTTGTTGCTTAAGATGTCTGGAGAAAAGATTGTAGAGTCACGCTGCTGGTTGTGGAAGTTGCAATTCTTGCTAGAAGTGTGAAATTTACAGAGTAGTTTGCAGACATTGTATCTCTAGCTACTTATAATGACGTGGCGTCGCTACAGAATCGTGGACTGGGAATGCTAGAGATACTCAAAATAAATTCTCGCCTCACCTCGTCGAGGAGAGAGGTAGCATTATAAACAAGAGTGAGGCTCGATGTTCTTCTTACCATGTGTGCATCGCGAACGACCCGAAACTGCATTTTAGTGGATGTGAAGGCAGTAGCTATGTCACCATTTGGAGGAACTTGTGGATAGGATTGATTCCGATATTAGGGACAACACACTTTTCACCACTGTGACATTTCGTATCAGATTCGAGAAATTTATCGAAAACTTCTACACTAAATCGTAATCACTACAGACGCTAAATTTGTGCGAGCAACGCCAAAAAAATGGATCATATCCTGCGATCACTGGCATAGAAATTGAGGAAACTATGTGGAGAAGTAGTGAGTCGTGTATACTTGCAGGTTCAACAAACGCCATTATTATAATTATTATTATTGTTATAATAATAAATCGGACTTAACTTGATCCAAACCGGCTGCTGTGGGCGAGCGGTTCTAGGCGCTTCAGTCCAAAACCGCGCTGCTGCTACGGTCGCAGGTTCGAATCCTGCCTCGGACATGGAAGTGTGTGATGTCCTTAGGTTAGTTAGGTTTAAGTAGTTCTAAGTCTAGGGGACTGATGACCTCAGATGTTAAGTCACATAGTGCTTAGAGCCGTGTGAACCATTTTTTGATCCAAAATTATTGATTCACCTGGTTCTGTTTTTTTAAAGTTAACGTTAAATTTTCTCAGTCACGTGTGTATTCGATCTTATGCAATATTAATGATAATAATATAATTATAGGATTTAAGTCACGTGTAATGACTTTCACTTAGCCGCTTTCATTTTACTGATTTAACCGCGGGTCGAATGAGAGAGGCCGAAAACAACAACTAACCAGGGGAATTCTTCTCCAGATCTTGAACAGTGGCTTGTGGATTAAAAGTGTAAAACAGAGAGAACCAAAATTTTGTTATCTTGCCTGAAATGGGTTCGATCGTCGCCTCTAGAATATGTGTCTTCTTTTAAAGCAGTGGGCCTCCGCTTAAAAAATAATAAAATAAAAATGATAAACTGATTATGGTAGAATAAAAAGGGTTACAAAATTTAAATATGTAGGTGAAATAATACAACCAAATACTTTAGACAAAGAAGCTAACCTAGCAAGGTCAAGGAAATTGGAGGTGGCTTTTCAACTAACAAAAAACCTGTATAACAAGACATCTATTTCCATAAATGCAAAACTACGCCACTGCAGTACTGCCATTAAACCAGAATGTCTTCGTGTATCAGAATGTCTTTGGGTAACTACAGCCAAACAATCAGGAGAAATAGAAAAGAAGGAAAGGAAAATAACCAGAAAAGTCTTGGGACCAAAATTTGAGAATAGGAAATGGAAATTAAGAAGTAATAAAGAAGTTTATGAAAAAACAAAGCGAATATCAGACACGATGAAGAAGAGAAAAGTTGCATTCTATGGACACCTAAAAAAGCTAGATGAGAACAGGATTTAAAAAAAAGAATTTTTAACTTCTCTGACGGCAACCCCAAAACATCAATGACGTGCATAAAGGAAGTTAAAGCAGACCTGAGGGAATAATGGAGGAAGAAAAAGGAAAAAGAGAAGGGTTCAGAGCAAAAGTGAAAGGTTTTAAGGGCTTCCAGGAGAAAACAAAGAAAAAGACAGATGCGACATGGACAGAAGAAAGAAGAGAAAAACAAAGGGAAAGAGTGAAAAATCGCTGGAAAGAAAGAAATGGGAAAAGAAAGAATACACAAAGTAATTCATATGGTCCTTAGTAAGCAAAACCAATTTTAAAAAATAGTATGCAGGTGATGCTGAGGGAGCTAGATTATGAAATGAGACACTTAAAGTAGTAGATGAGTTCTGCTATTTGGACAGCAAAATAACTGAGGATGGTCGAAGTTAAGAGGATATTAAATGTAGACTGGCGATGGCAAAGAAAGCGTTTCTGAAGAAGAGAAATTTTTTAACATCGAGTATAGATTTAAGTGTCAGGAAATCTTTTGTGAAAGTATTTGTTTGGAGTGTAGCCGTGTATGGATGTGAAACATGCACTATAAACAGTTTAGTAAAGAAGAAAATAGAAGCTTTTGAAATGTTATGTTACAGAAGAATGCTGAAGATTAGATGGGTAGATCACGTAACTAATGAGCAAGAACTGAACAGAACTGGGGAGGAGAGGAATTTGTGGCACAACTTGAACAGAAGAAGGAATCGGTTGGTAGGACACTTTCTAAGGCATCAAGGGATCACCAACTTTGCACTGGAAGGAAGCGTGGAGCAGACCAAGAGATGAATACACTAAGCAGATTCAGAAGGATTTAGGTTGCAGTAGTTCTTCGGAGATGAAGAGGCTTGCAAAGGATAGAGTAGTGTGGACAGCTGCGGCAAACCAGCCTTTGGAGTGAAGACCACAACAACAACAACAACGAAACAACAACAGTAGGCAGAAATTCGATGTAACATTACCAGGCACATTATTATTTTCTTTCAAAATTCATTATTTTTCGTCCTAATGTCTGATGTAAGAAGGTCCAAGGAATTATGTGAATTAAACATACTTGAAAGTATTTTTCACACTAACGTGAGTAGCAATATCATCATCAGCACTATTGGCAACAGTAGCAGCTGTAGTATTAGTACGAGGTTATTAAAAAAAGTAAGTTACACAATGTTAATGCAAGCCAAGTAACTTTTATTACACGCTACACTTCACTTCAAGACACATGGCATTAGTTTTCAACATACTCACCAAGTCACTGTACACAAGGCTCGGAACATTCTACCAATGGTTCAGTTCCGTGATGATAGAAATCCCCGTACCGAGGCATTCGAGAACCGCTGTGCGCACGTACAGTCGGAATATCTCTGTCCACCAAGCCGTTCTTTCAGCATGCTGAAAATATGGAAATTGCGTGATGCATGATCTAGTCACCCACATCTGTCCGACCCTGGTAAAATTGTTGGCACCATTTCACTGCAGATGGACGCGAAATTGGTTTTGGTCCATATGCCACCATAATTTCACTTTGTATGTGGGTGTAATGTAGACTTTCCGCCTGCAAGACTCGCACTGTCTCGCGTACTTCAACTCTGCAGTACGTTTCCAGCTGGCGCACCATTTCGCTTCCGCACTGTGATGCATGCGTTATCCATACCGTAGCACAACCGTGTCTGCAGGAACACACATCATATACTCTCGTCTGATGATGCACCACTCTTGTTGCGCGATGGTCTTAGCGTGGCTGGACTTGAGTAACTTACTTCCAAAAGTCCCTGCGTATGTATCGCTGACAACACAACACGCGCTTAAGGATACTTCTGCCTGATCTGGAATTTATAGACACAACAGATCCCGAAATATCCTACAGGTGGAATAGAGGCTTATTAATAATTTTGGCCAATTCACACAGATTTTCTGATTCATATTATTTAGGCACTATATGATGCTTCGATGGGACTATAATGCTGATTAAGGTTTCCTAACATTGGTTAACGATGTGAGTAGCCCGATGCAACGGTAACAACCCTCGGTCACCCTTTTACTTCAGTATATAATGTTACTATTTTATCTGCAAATTTTTAAGCGGTTTTATACAATTTCAACTGTTTTGGTCATTTTGGGTCTGTTGCTTCGTAAAGCGATAAAGTGCTATATCAACAGTCTACACAGTAAATTAGAAGAATCACCTGTCTCAGTACCACAGCTGTGCCTCCACCAGAAACGTCGCGTACCCCAGTAATGAAGTGCTCCTGAAATTCCTGACTCATCGCGTAATAAAGCTGTGTTGAAATTCCTTTGCGCTGAACTGTAGGCCATTACGTCGCCTAGTACTGAATTGGACAGGAATTGTGAAAGGACTCTGCTTTGACCCACGTCATTCTCTCCCTATAAGCGCCAAAATTTAGGCATGTCGATTGGAGCTAGCTTCCGTCCGACAAAGGCTCCTCATTCATTGGTAGTCATTTGCGGGAATTAAAAGTATGTACATTAAGTGATTCGACTAGAAATTATATGCGTTTCATTTTGTTCGATGGTAGTGTCTGCTTCGTCTAGTGCATAAGCAGGATACGATCTCTTGTTTGTAACGAGTCGACTGTCACTGGGGGACAGAAAAGAGAAACTAACAGAAGTCAAGTCACCATTACGGAGAAAATGACCGCCTGTCTATGTTGTTGAGTAATGCATCACCGAACAGTAATGTCCTCATCTTTACAGGGACAGATACGAGTAATATTGTCATATGGTATGCGCTATTTTGCCTAATGGGACTTGCAATTTACAAAACAACCCTATTGGCTAATCATAAGAACCGGGATGAAATTAAGAAACTTTCATTTCATTTGTGCTCCAAATACCGCAGTGACTCCAATATTTCGCCCATGTAGTTCCAAAATTCGATGGTTTCCTTCATTCGGTGGGCTGGATGAGCTTGAAACTCATTAATATAGGGTATCGCAAACCTTGAGCGTCAAAATTATTCACATGGTAGACGAATGAGAGAAGAATATAATCGGCGGAAACAAACATTTAGCTTTTTATTAACAAAGGCAACTTAGACATTCTAACAAAAAATTATAGTCACAGCAGTTTTTCAAAATTCTTACTGCTAGTCTCATCGCATGCATTCCATTGGCGTATGTTACGTTGCCACACTCTCTAAAAGATTCCAATTGTCTACTGTACAATGAGGCAGGCAGCTAGGATACTACTATTCAGTTCATCATCAGTTTCTACTAAGCTTTCATGTAACACCATGGAGAGAAATCTACAGGAGTGAGGTTCGGCGATCGCGCTGCCCATGGAATAACCCATTCTCTTCCACTTCAACTATGACTCTATCGGAGTAGGATGGTGCAGACTTCTCGCGGACAACAAGACACAGCTGTGGCAGCACAACACTAGATGATGCGCGCGATACAAATGGGTTGACAGAAAATTAGGTCCTATTAGTGGGCCCTGTAAAATTTCAGCGTCGTGCTGCCTTAAATTCTTATTTCCGATCATTGGTTCCGAATGTCAAAACGTACAGCTCTGAATCATCCACCGTCTGTTTTGACTCTGATGATTCGGGACACCCCGTATAAGCGTCAGGTTTAATGGTACCGACATCTTTTCCCTTACCTAGCTATCGAATCGGACTGTTTACTGACAATATATAGTCTATGGTTTGACTGTACAGAGGGAGCGGCTGGTACGTACGTTCTACGTGATGCACTGTCAGTGCGCAGTCGACAATATCCTGGGTGCGCATAGCGGGAGCGGCGTGCTAACTCTGAAGCATTTATTTGCAGCTCGCGACCAAGATTGGTCTAGATTTGTGTTCTTCCCACCATGCTATTACAATGCTGGTTAAATGCACCAGTTCTCCGGTAGAATATATTTGTGTAGGTACAATATGTGCATCAACACTTCGGGGAGCTATAGCGAGTATTACGTTGCAGTAATTGTGAACAGTAAAAAATTAAGAGTGAAGGTTATATGCGTATGTTGTTGTTTTGTGCTAAACATGCGCCAGTTTTAAAATTCTGTATTATTTGTCATTTCGAACTTTAAACTAACAACGTGAGCCTCGCAGCCTGTAAACGTGAGCCTCGCAGCCTGTAACTGGTGGCCATTTCGTGAATAAACGTAGATACTGCATTTACAGCGTGTGAGTGTGGATTAGCGTGCATTAATTACCGGCTAACACGAA
This sequence comes from Schistocerca piceifrons, assembly GCF_021461385.2. Taxonomy (NCBI): domain Eukaryota; kingdom Metazoa; phylum Arthropoda; class Insecta; order Orthoptera; family Acrididae; genus Schistocerca; species Schistocerca piceifrons. The sequence continues at coordinate 193,589,726 of NC_060149.1, forward strand.
ACAAGTAAATAAGAAGTTGTACCTTAACCATCACTACAGTAAATATACAAAAAAAGAGACCTGTTTGAATACCCGTGACAACTACTGAATGCGTCTATTACAGAAAATCAAGCAGCACACGAATGGAGGGAAGTCTGTGTGATTAACATATTCAAGAAAGAGTACAGAAAAAACTGCCGTAATTAATGCGGTTATTGTTGTGGTCTTCAGTCCAGAGTCTGGTTTGATGCAGCTCTCCATGCTACTCTATTCTGTGAATTACAATGGTATATTTTGAAATCAGTGGGAAAAGGGTATGCAAACGTTCTCAAAAACAGGATAGAGAAGTAATTTCAAGACACAAAAGAGTTCAGTTGTTCTGGACTGGAGAATCATCTACAGAAAACATTTTTTATTCGATGTATGAGACTGCAAACTAACTCGTCAGAGATATGAGTGCTCAATCGGCTCCTTTAGAGCTCTAAAAAGCTTATGAAACGTCGCTATCAGTACATAGTGCAAAGGTGTGTAGCATAATCTACCAGTTCACTACAGATGTAAGGAAAATACACCGTAACATCTCAGCAACTAATGAAGTTGGTAAACAACTTACGGAATCTATACAAATCACGTATGTATACAGTCAACGATGCTGTGACTACCCAACACTTTTTGAGATCTGTGTACCACATCCCCTATCCAGTTGTAAAAGGAAGTGCTATGGCATGGGAATGCCTGTTCTAGCAGTGGTTAGCACAATAGACTCGCATTGGAGTGGACGATGGTTCAGATCCGCGTCCGGCCATTCAGATGTAGGATTTCTGTGATTCCCGAAAATCGCTCCAGGCGAATTCTGGTATGGTTCCTGTGAAAGGCTACGGCAGATTTCCTTCCTCGTCGTTGAAACTATCCGAGCTTGTGCTCTGTCTCTAGTGACTCCGATCTCTTCGGTATGTCAGACACAAATCTTCCGTTTTTTTAATACCTCTTGTAGAAAGTACTTTCTATAGCCTACATTTAGCCGACGAACAGCAGCAACTAAAGATGATGTGCATTATAGGCTATGTAAATTAAAAATAAGTGTATAAGACTTGGTGATGTGTTAACGAAAGCAAAGAAATTTGTTCTAAAAGGCTTGTTATCATTAAAAATTCTTTTAATTATAAATGAGTGTTTATCACAGTTGTATTCAGTATGCATGTTGACTTAGAACTTACTTACGAAAACGGTCAAGTTAATTAGCCGCATGATCCTGATGTATCCAGCCTTTGTTCTACGTCCGACTGCCTAACTTACAAACCACGAGAGAAAAAATATGTAATATTTACAGGAAGAGTGCGAGGTACTGGACGGTAATGTTTTAGTAAATGAAACACAGAAAATTTCCTTATAATTTCCTCTTGAGCCACTACCCTCAGTTTTCGACATAGTCAATAGATAATAGGATACAAGTTTTCCAGTGACAAACACGTTTGATGAGGCTGGATCGAAGAACACCTCCTTTTGTTTCTGCAACAAGGTCCTCACCACTTTCTAGCTCTCTTTCTTGTGCCCGTAATGAGGTCCACGAACACTTCACTTCATTTTAGGACAACTCACAGGGCACAAAATATGGCCTATATGGCGGATATAATACAGTGAGTTTCTGCCTCCTGACCTCTTTTGTGAGGGCAGGTGAAGTATGTGGGCTAGCGTTGTCTCGGAAAAAATTTCCCTCTCTTAGAATTCTCCTGAGGAGTTTTTACATATAAGAGTGTATCTATAAAGGCCAGTCAAATAAAAAAGAGGTAGATGGAGCAAAGTAAGGAAACTGTTTATTATTTCAAAACTAATCTTCGTAACTGTTGATACATTTACCAATCTGTGAAGGAAGACTGTCAGTGCCTTCATGAAAAGATATTTCCGTTTGCCTACGGAACCGTGATTGTACACAGGCGCGCATCTCATCGCCCGAAGCAAATCGACGGCCACGGATGTCTTACTTTAGGGCTCCAAAAATATAAAAATCACATGGGAGAGATCGGAACTGTATGGAGGACGTGTTAGGGTTTCCCAGGGAAACTCTTGCAACATAGGCGAAACGAGCTTGGCAACATTTGGGTAGCCATTTTGTTGGCAGTTTGTTTCGACTATGCTTCAGAATTTTCGTCCATACAGTCCCTATTTCTCCTCATGAGATTTCCGTAGTTTCAGAGACGTCGATTTGCTTCGAACGAAGAGGTGAACGCCTGGGTACGATCATGGTTCCTCACGTAACCGCACACATTTTTCCATGACGGCATTGACCGTCTTGCCTCAGAGTGGGATAACTTTATTAAAAGTTATGGAGATCACTTTTGAAATAATACACATTTCACTTACTTTTTTTCCATCTGTCTCGCTTTCATTTACAGCCCTCTTGTACGCAACGAGCTGAGGTAATGGCTGTGTTTCTTTTCAGGAAACAGATATGTAAAACTCAATCGGAATCCCAAAATACAGATGCTGTAACAGTGGTTTTGAACTTTTTTCCTGAGCCGTATCTTTGAGTCGGTATTTATTGCACTGAAAAAGGTGGGAAGGGAGATTAGATTTACTGTCCTGTTGACGATGTGGTCTATATAGACGACCACAATTTCGAATAGGGAAAGTTAATCGGCCGTCCCCTTTCAAAGGGACTATGGCGCTATTTACCTTAAGTGATTGGCGAAAACCATAAAAAACCTAATTTTGACTGACCAGACGTGTATTCGAACTGTGGTCCTCCCGAATGCGAGCCTAGTGTCTTACTACTGTGCCACCTCAGTCGGTCTGTGCACACCACTGAGTTTTGTTTCGGATTCGTAATGATGAACGCAAGTCTATCCTGAAGTCACAATATTGCGAAGAAAAGCTTCACATTTAATCTAGTAATGCATCAAAAGTAACTGGAAAAACAGAAGTAACGGACTTCCATTTCAAGTTATTTATAGATCCCCAGACTCCGATATCACAACATTTTTGCTAAAGCTAGAGGAGGTTCTTGGTTCACTTTATAGGAAATACAAAAAGTTAGTTATATGTGGTGACTTCAATATTAATTGTATAAGTGATTGTGCAAGGAAAAGGATGCTGGTAGACCTCCTTAATTCATATAATCTTATGCAAACCGTATTCTTTCCAACGAGAGTGCAAGGGAACAGTAGAACAACCATAGACAATATTTTTGTTCATTCGTCATTATTAGAAGGGCATTCTGTTAGCAAAAAGGTGAATGGCCTTTCAGATCATGATGCACAAATTTTAAGTCTAAAAGATTTTTGTGCTGCAACACATGTTAAATATAGTTACCAACTTTTTAGGAAAGCTGATCCAGTTGCTGTACAGACTTTTGTAAACCTTATCAAGGAACAATAGTGGCAAGATGTTTATAGTGCTGATACAGTAGACGATAAATATAATGCTTTCCTCAAGACTTTTCTCGTGCTCTTTGAAAGTTGCTTTCCGTTAGAACGTTCAAAACAGGGTACTAGCACAAACAGGCAGCCTGGGTGGCTGACTAAAGGGATAAGAATATCTTGTAGAAGAAAGTGGCAATTATATCAAAACGTTAGAAACAGTCAAAATCTAAATGCAGCAGCCCATTACAAACAGTATTGTAAGGTGCTTAAAAAAGTTATTAGGAAGGCAAAAAATATGTGGTATGCAGATAGAATAGCTAAGTCTCAGGATAAAATTAAAACCATATGGTCAGTCGTAAAGGAAGTGGCTGGTCTGCAGAGACAGGTCGAGAATATAGAATCAGTGCGTAGTGAGGATGTTCGTGTTACTGATAAGTCGCATATATGTACAGTACTTAATAATCACTTTCTGAATATAGCAGGTGAACTAAATAGAAACCTAGTACCAACAGGGAATCATATAGCGCTCTTAGAAAAAAGTGTTCCGAGACTGTTACCTGAAATGCTCCTCCATGATACTGACAAGAGGGAGATTGAGTTAATAATTAAATCTCTAAAGACCAAGAACTCTCATGGATATGACGGGGTATCTAGCAGAATACTGAAGTAGTGGCTCACGTATGTTAGCTCAGTACTTAGCCATATCTGTAACTTTTCTTTTAGGAGTGGTCGGTTTCCTGACCGATTAAAGTACTCGGTAGTGAAGCCACTTTATAAAAAGGGAGACAGGGATAATGTTGACAATTATAGACCTATTTATATGCCATCGGTGTTTGCTAAAGTTATCGAGAGGGTTGTATATACAAGGTTACTGCAGCGTTTAAATTCACATAATTTGCTGTCAAATGTACAGTTTGGTTTTAGAAATGGCTTAACAACTGAAAATGCTATAGTCTATTTTCTCTGTGAGGTTTTGGACGGATTAAATAAAAGGTTGCGAACGTAAGGTGTTTTCTTTGATTTAACGAAGGCTTTTGACTGTGTTGACCACAAAATATTACTGCAGAAGTTGGAACATTATGGAGTAAGGGGAGTAGCTTACAATTGGTTCGCCTCCTACTTTAAGAACAGAAAGCAGAAGGTAATCCTCCGCAATATTGAGAGTGGTAATGATGTTCAGTCCCAATGGGGCACTGTTAAATGGGGCGTTCCCCAAGGGTCGGTGCTGGGGCCACTGCTGTTTCTTATTTATGTAAATGATATGCCTTCTAGTATTACAGGTCATTCAAAAATATTTCTGTTTGCTGATGACACCACATTGGTAGTGAAGGATCTTGTGTGTAATATTGAAACATTATCAAATAATGTAGTTCATGATATAAGTTCGTGGCTTGTGGAAAATAATTTGATGCTAAATCACAGTAAGACTCAGTTTTTACAGTTTCTAACCCACAATTCAACAAGAACTGACATTTTAATCATACAGAATGGGCATGTTATAAGCGAGACGGAACAGTTCAAGTTCCTAGGCGTACGGATAGATAGTAAGCTGTTGTGGAAAGCCCATGTTCAGGATCTTGTTCAGAAACTAAATGCCGCTTTATTTACCATTAGAACAGTATCTGAAATAAGTGACATTTCAACACGAAAAGTAGTATACTTCGCATATTTTCATATGCTTATGTCATATGGTATTATTTTTTGGGGTAATTCTTCTGATTCAAAAAGGGTATTTTTGGCTCAAAAACGGGCTGTTCGAGCTATGTATGGTGTAAGTTTGAAAACCTCTTGTCGACCCCTATTCAATAGTCTGGGAATTTTGACATTGCCCTCACAGTATGTATTTTCTTTAATGTCGTTTGTTGTTAGCAATATTAGCTTATTCCCAAGAGTTAGCAGCTTTCACTCAGTTAATACTAGGCAGAAATCAAATCTGCATGTGGAATGCACTTCCTTTACTCTTGTGCAGAAAGGAGTGCAGTATTCTGCTGCATCCATTTTCAATAAGCTACCACAAGAACTCAAAAATATTAGCAGTAGCCCAAACACTTTTAAGTCTAAACTGAAGAGTTTCCTCATGGCTCACTCCTTCTATTCTGTCGAGGAGCTCCTGGTAGAGCTAAAAAATTAAGCAAATTCCATTGTTACATTCTTGATTTTCTTTATTTAAACTAACGACTTGTCGCCTGAATATGTTTCTTATATTTCATTTTATCTGTTTCTACAATCGTGTTATAATTTCATATATTGACTCGTTCCATGACCATGGAGACTTCTCCTAAATGTGGTCCCACGGAACAATAAATAAATAAATAAAGTGTGAGCTTCCTTGGCATCCACTGAGCATCACAAATCTTCAGCTAGTCAGGAAAATCAAGGAAGTATCACAGCCTTGTTAAATTTTGACTATGAGAATAATTTCTTGCTGGATGACGCACTGACTCGTCTAAATTAGTTCATTGACTTGTTTATTATGAAACTTCATCAATTGCTGGCAGAGGTCGTCCAACTCTTTGGTACGCAATTCCATTGTTCCGAATCCGCCATCTTAACATCTGTGTATTGAAGCGCCGCTCAAGTGTGACATCAGCGCAGCCATTATAGTAAACTATTTTCACTATTTAGCAGATTTCAAAAGTAGCATAGCATTTTGCCGTTAGTAATAAGAGTAGCAGAAATAATAGCAGTAAAGGAAACAAAAGAAAAATTCGGAGTAGGAATTAAAATCTATTGAGAAGAAATAAAAATTTGAGGTTCGCCGATGACATTGTAATTCTGTCAGAGACAGCAAAGGACCTGGAAGAGCAGCTGAACGGAATGGACAGTATCTTGAAAGGAGGATATAAGATGAACATCAACAAAAGCAAAAGGAAGATAATGGAATGTAGTCGAATTAAATAGGGTGATGCTGCGGGAATTAGATTAGGAAATGAAACACTTAGAGTAGTAGATGAGTTTTGCTATTTGGGGAGCAAAGTAACTGATGATGGTCGAAGTAGAGAGGATATAAAATGTACACTGGCAATGGCAAGGAAAGCGTTTCTGAAGAAGAGAAATTTGTTAACATCGAGTATAGATTTAAGTGTCAGGAAGTCGTTTCTGAAAGTATTTGTACGAAGTGTAGCCATGTATGGAAGTGAAACGTGGACGATAAGTAGTTTAGCCAAGAAGAGAATAGAAGCTTTCGAAATGTGGTGCTACAGAAGAATGCAGAAGATTAGATGGGTAGATCACATAACTAATGAGGAGGCACTGAATAGAATTGGAGAGAAGACAAATTTGTGGCACAACTTGACTAGAAGAAGGGATCGGTTGGTAGAGCATATTCTGAGGTATCAATGGATCACCAATTTAGTATTGGAGGGCACCGTGTAGTGTAAAAATCGTAGAGGGAGACCAAGAGATGAATACCCTAAACAGATTCAGAAGGATGTAGGTTGCAGTAGGTACCGGGAGATGAAGAAGCTTGCACAGGATAGACTAGCGTGGATATCTGCATCAAACCAGTCTCTGGACTGAAGACCACAACAGCAATGATAATAGCACCTCGTTCAGTCTCAGAGACGTACTCCTTCAAACGGTTTCTTTTCGGCCACAATAGCTGCACAACTAACCACTGCCATACCTTGTGGCTAACTGAAACTCAACGGAACGTATAGAAGCCAGTGCTGCCATCGGTTGGAGGGTACAGAGCAAGGAAGCATTAATCGTAATTCGACTTTCGAACAATTAACATTCAAAAGGGTGCAGTATGTGTTTGAAGAGGGAAAGGGGTGGGGGGTTACAAGGTGATATCAAGATCGACTCAGGGACTCAGGTATTGCTCTCTGTATGAAAGTCTCAGCAGACGTTTTGCATCCTTTTCTTCTGATTTATCTTTCATGTGATTTATCTTTACAAAGACTGCCTTAAGCGTCGTGACAGCTCCCGATGAGGCCGCGATATAGCAATGTACAGCGTGACCCAGCATACGATGGCAGCCGGCAACAATGTAGCACCTTCAAAGGAACTTCCTTGAAGGAGTCTGCCGGGCCAGTGAGAGAAACAAAGGCTGCAAAAGGAAGGAGACGGAAGGTTTGCACAACGAGCAGTTGACAATACGCCGATAAGGGCGCCGCTGCCGCAGGCGTCACGCCGTCTCCTTGGCCCGCTTCGCGTCTGTGCCGATCACGGCCACACTTCAACTCTTTCAGTCCCCGCTACTTGTTTCTGTCTGGTACACAACTTAAATGCAACAGAAATTAATTACACTGAGCGGACGGTAAACGAAGTATTCGCCTCGTTATTGAAGGGGTGCATCGGTAAAATAATTAATTTATTTTCGGAAGGAGCGGGTTTCAAGTCCCCACCGACATTCTACATCTGTACTGCAAACACCCTTGCGATGTGTGACAGAGGATATTTTGGTTAGCACAACATTCTCCGTCCCCTGCCTACACCACTTGCGACTGGTGTGCTAGAAGAACGATTGTCGTTAAACCTCCGTAAGAGATTAAAGTTCCCTTTTTTTTCGTCACTGGCAGTTCATGAGGTACATGTAAACATGTAAGTTGACGTAAGATATTTCTTTCTTCTTCTTCTTCGATCGTAAGTTTTCGGAATTTAACAATAAACTTCTTGTGTTGCACAACGCCTCTGTTATGTCGTCGGCCACTGGACTTCGATGAACATAACTAAATGGCGCCTATTAATCTTGCATGGTAACGCTCTTTTACTGTCGAGTGATTATCTAGAATCGGGCGAACGGGGATTATGACTAAGAAAACAGGAATGACGATGAGCTGCCTTGAAAAGAATAATGAACATATTTTCGGAGACAAGGTAAGGCACGGGGCCCAGAACCACCGTTGTAGTAAAAGTTTATATGCCATCTGGCTCCATAAATGATGAAGAAATTAATGTATTGTGAGGTAAAACAAATTGTTCACTTTGTTAAAGGAAACGCATGTGTTAGATGACGGACTGAAATTCGTTAGCAGGAAATGGAATGGAAGGAAAGAGTAAGAGAATATGGAGCGGGGGAATAGATGCAGCCTGACAGAATTCTGCACAGAGCACAATTTTATTACTGAAAATACTTAGCTTAAGAATTACGAAAGAAGTTTGTATGCGAGGACGAGATCTGGAGACGCCGGAAGATTTCATATAGATTATGTAATGGTGAGGTAGAAGATGCTGAATCTGACTGGTTGTGAATTGGAGATGAAGAAGGAAGAAACTGCGAAACGTTGGGACCTGGACCTAGATATACATCAAGTAGTAGACGTCGTTGAAAGATTCAAGGAGAGCATTAAGCTAGTATTGATTGAAACAGAAAGGAGGATTAGACCAGAAGATAAAGCAGTGAAGGGGAACACAAACGTCTAACAATAAAATTGATAGGGACTGTAAAATGGCAGATCAGGAATGGTTAGTGGAGAAATATATGCTTTGTAGAGGAAAATTAAAGAAAATTTAGGAGAAAAAAGAAGTATCTCTATTAATGTCAAGAACTTAGGTCACAAATTGAAATGTAGCGAAGACGGGAAGGATAGGAACTGAAGACAATATTATGGGAAGTGAGGGAAAGTGAGAGAAATTAAGATGGGCGATTCGATACTGCGAATGAATTTGTCAGAGCAGTGAAAGACATAAGTCAAAACGAGGCAGCTGGGGTAGACGAGATACCCCTCAGGATTATTAAAATTCCTGGAAGAACCAACCATGATACAACTGTTCCACCTGATATACATGATATATTAGACCGGCGAAATACCCTTAGACTTCAAGAAGAATGTAATATTTCGAGTACCAAAAAAGGGAGATGCTAACAGGTGCGAACATACGAAACCATCAGTTTACTAGGTCATGGATTCAAAATACTGATACGAATTATACACAAAAGAATGGAAAAACTTATAGAATCCGGGAAAGATCCAAGGAAATGCAGGAACACGCAAGGCCATAAAGGCGCTATGACTAATCTTAGAATGTAGGGCGTAGTAAGTCAAAGCGACGTTTAAACCTTCTGTAGATTTTAAAAAATAGTTTTTGACAATGTTGACTAGAATACACTTTTTGAATATCTTGAAGTAGGAGGAATATAATACAGGGAGCAAAAGGTTACATACGGCTTGTACGGACACCAGACTGCAGTTATAAGAATCGAAAACATAAAAGGGAAGCAGTGGTTGGAAAGGGGATAAGACAGGGTTGTCGCCTGCTCCTCATCTACATCGAGCAAGCAGTACACGACACCAAGGACAAATCTGGAAAGGAAGAAGCAGTCAAAACTTTGAAGTTTGTCAGAGACGGTAATAAACTTGGAAGATCAGTTGAACAGAACTGATAGTGTCTGAAAGTGAGGTTAGGAAATTCATATAAATGAGATTAAAGGAATGTAATCGAATTCAGTTAGGTGATGTAGATGAGATTATATTAGGAAATACAAGAGTGAAAGTAGCAAACGAGAGTTTTGCTATTTACTTAGAAAAATTACTAATGATGTCACCAGTAAAGAAGATATAAGATACAGAGCGGCAATTGCAAGAATAGCGTGTCTGAAAAGCAGAAATTGGAAAATAAGTTTAAGTGGTAGAAATTTTTTTCTGAAGTTTTTGGTGGGTAGATTTACACGGAGGTGGAACGTGAACGATAGGCAGTCAGACAAGAAGAAAACACTTGTCGAAGCTTCTGAAATGTGCTGCCGTAGGAGAAGATGGGTAAATCGCGTAACTAATGAGGAGGTACTGATTCGAATAGGGAAGGAAAGAAATTTGAGGCACAACTTCATTAAACGAAGTGGTCAGATAACAGGATACATCCAGAGGCGAAGAATCTTGCACAGCAGAGACTGGCATTGAGTGGACGGTCACCAACTAAAAAATTAGCCGTTTGGCATTAACTACTTGAGGTAGCACTCCTCTACGATCTTCCATGTCGCTCCGCCATGTTTCCTAATGTCGTTTGTCCTCATTCTATGAGATCACCGCTACTTCTGTTTTTTTGGATTCAAGCAAACTGCTTTTTTCATTGATCTTGCATCCGTTTTGCTGGTTGCATGTCCTGTCCACTTCCATTTCTTTTTCACTATGATCATAATTACGTCTTCCAATGCAGTCTGTTCCCTGATAAATTTTCTTCTCGTCTGCCTCAGTAATTCCTAACAAACCATTTGCAATTGCGAGCAAAGAAACCCTCAGTTTTGAATAGTTTTAAAATTACTTACCGTCATAAGTCAGCACTGGCTATAAACACTAATTGTAGGTTTTCCTAGCAGACACATCGGGAGCTTTGTTTCGAGAATTCAAGTTCATTTGTCAAGAGCACTCTAGGTCAGTTTTACTCCTGTATTTATTTGTTTTTCTGTCCATCTAGTCACTGTCTTCGTCAGTCTCAATAAAAGAGCTCATCAACTGGTTCACTGGCTTAATTGTCAATTTGTATTATTTTCGTCTCTACATGTAGTTTCTACATATTTCCTTGTCTTAGTGAAGTTACAAGGACTACTTTCAAAAACAATCTGTAAAGTTGTTCCAGTCGTTGGAGTTTACCTGCACTTGAAGGAAACAGTAAAATTAATCAGCAAAACCAAGCTTTCGATATATTCCATTAACACGGATTCATTTTTCGTTTTCGCACTGTAACGGCCTGAAAATCTTTTCTAGGACTGATGAGAATACTTTGAGAAATTGGAATATCCTTGTTATATTATCTTTCATTTTCTTTTAGTTTCTCCCTAGCCAGATGAAGCTGCTAATGGTGTATACATATTTGTGGGCAGTCAGTGCTTTATTATTCAAGGACTGTCAGTACAGATTTTGTTTAAGCTGAGGCAAAAAGTTTTCTCCGAAAAATTATATACAAATTCATTTTATAATTGCCTTCACGCTTTTAAAATGGTCAACTGAGCTAAACTCACTTCTAATGGTAGCTCGTTCATTTGTCTGATCAAATTCTAAATGTTTCTTCTAAGCAACTGGTGACGATTTTAGTGAATAAGTTATCTTGTACATTAAGAATAGGAGGCTGACAAGCGTTACTTTCCTGAGATGCCTGTCTTCTTTCTTGAGAAGGAGAATATTTTCAGTTGCTCTATTTATGTACCAAGGTTTATTTCTTGATAGCCTGTGGAAGAAATTTGTGTTAATTTTCCTGCGATGAGGCTCAGTCATCTGATAACCTACACTGTAGCTGACACAATCATTTTCAAATTTTCAACATTTAATACGAAATTATTTAAACACGATGGTTATTTTTGGCAACAGATTGCCTGGATAAACAAACATATCTGAAAGAAAATGGTGAACTTCTAAATGGAGATACGCAGCTGTGCTTGACATGCCATTATATGTTACGAAACTCAGCCATTTAATACTCTGAAAGCGAAAAATTATAAAAGAAATTTTTGTCACCGGGACTAGAATGTATGTGGTCAAAATAGACAACGACATTTATACTCATCAGGCCTTTCCACTGTGTGTGACGAAGGGTATCTTTTGTCGCAGTCTGACACAAGCTAGGGAGGTCACTGTGGCAAACCACACATCGCACAGAATCGGAAATCGACGCTTAGTCAAGGGCTGAAAACGATGTCGAGGGCAAACGTTACGATTGCAAGTATTGTGAGCTCAAATGAGTACCGACGAACGAAGCCGAATCAGCTAAAACTACGACACAGAATCATACAGAGTTCTGAATGAAAGTTCAGATCCAGAAGAGTGAGATAAAAGTTATACTCGGATATCGGCGTAAATAAGGCTTCAGTCACGAGATACACACTGTTGTTCAGAATTTGTTTCCTGAAGCAAGTCATCTGCCGAAAGCGGTCGTATCTGCCAAGCAAATTATATGGCTGCCACTCCTCGGAGCGAGTGGAATTAGAATCCAGTACCAATAATTAATATTTACTTCCTCATTCCATTACATTACGAATGTGTGTGTATTCCTAAGGGACCAAACTGCTGAGGTCATCGGTCTCTAGACTTACACACTACTTACACTAACTTAAACTAATTTATGTTAAGAACAACACACACACCCATGCCCGAGCGAGGACCGAACCTCGGGCGGAAGTGGCCGCGCAATCCGTGACATGGCGACTCAAACCGCACGGTCACTCCACGTGGCTCATTACATTACGGAGCGAGGAAAAACCACTGTCTGCACTCATCTTAACCTCTCTTGTTTTGTTCTCATGATCTCTATGCGAAATGCACGATGAAGGCAAAGTAGCAGAATGATGTAGTCTTCTAAGAATAAGAATTCTCCAACGTTTCCTAGGAATTTCTCCAGCTCAGCACCGCCTTTCTTTCACAGATTCCATTTATCTTCACTTAGCAAATCTATTAGACTTTCCTGTAGGCTGCACTGAGATCCTGCTATCCTTGCAGCGTGACTGAATTTGTTATGTTCGCTGTCATGCGTACGTGATAAAGATTTCAAACGCTGGAGCAACACTTTAGATTTGTTGTCTTTTATTCAGTTCCGTTTACAAATGCGCCGCGTTTTCTTTGAGTTCTTCCAACAAATTTCAGTCTTCTATTAGACTTCTTCACAGCTGAGTTTAAGAGTTTCTCCCATTTCAGATCGATTTCTAGTATTACTCGTAAACACGTAAATGTCTCTAGAATGTTATTACTAATTTTGTGATACGATATTATCGTGTTCTTTAGTTTTGACATGAGCAGCTGCCATTCATTACACCAAGTGAGAAAGTTTGTCTTCTGCATTCATTTACGATCGCCCAACGACGATACTTTCTTTTCGGGAGAAACAACGCCAGCTAACAATCTCATTGTGCTGATGGAACGTATATTCAGAACATTAGACATCTTATTACGCTTCGTTCGTGAATGGCCTATGTTAGTTTCGGTTGTACTAAAATTTCGAAAAATTGTACATTAGGACGCTCCAGGTTATGTTAGTCAAACTTCCTTTGAGCACATTTCTGAAGATTCCCTGCCTGTTCGTGTATTGGTTATCAGTCGACAATATGATACCACGTCGAACACCTTTCGGAAATCTAGGAATATGGACTCTACTTTACTAACGGTACCTCGTGTCTGCAAGCGACCTGTGTTTGTCACGAGTGATTTTTCGTAAACCAGTCCCTATTCTAGGACAGGAGCTTCTTTTCCACCAGATCGATCACAATGTTGGATCTTAGAATATACTTTACGTTGTGACGGGTTGTTACAAATGACTTGGGTTCTACACAAGTGATAAATAACATGATTGTTGCAGTCGTAATATGTAAGAACTAAAATATATTTGCGGTCAAAATTAAGAGTTATGCAACTTCAAAAATGGTTCAAACGGCTTTGAGCATTATGGGACTTAATATCTGACCTCATCAGTCCCCTAGAACTTAGAACTACTTAAACCTAACTAACCTAAGGATATCACACACATCCATGCCCGAGGCAGGATTCGAACCTACGACCATAGCGGTCGCGCGGTTCCAGGCTGAAGCGCCTAGAACCCCTCGGCCACACCGGCCGGCTAGTTATGTAACTTCTTCTATGCTGTGTCTGTGGGTGAGAGCATATGTACATTTATAGACGTAGATGGAACCAGTCTAACACGTGTGCTGGAATAGACTGTCGTTGGTAATACAACTCGAAGCACTGTTCTGTAGAAACTATTTCTCGTTGTTCTGTCCGTTCAGTAGAAACACTTCCTCGTATCCCTGTCCAAAGACAAAGTTTACAAAGATATCCCGGGACTTGCAGATTAACTTGAAGAGTCTAACTGATTGTCCCTAACTCTGTTATCGGCGGACCCGGTACGCTTCTCGCTGCTTGCTGCGGACTAGGAGGTGACCAGAACGTAGCCTGGGATAGAAGTGACCTCGTGTCCGTGTGTCCACCTGTTTCAAGATAGGCAGCCTACGGTGGCGCGGAGAACTTCTATGGGCGTGTGTTGCTACCTCCGTCTCATTGGTGTGGCCAGTGATGCACCGATAGCAAGGGCCACCTTTGTGGTATAGCAGGCGCCAGCGTTTCGCCTATCGATTACACCACACTATGATCCTGCAACAGACGGACGACAGCGATATTGTATGAAAATCCCACATTTTCGTAAACGAGTGACTTGCGGTCCTTTCTAGTTCAGCGGGACTACTTTCTGCGCAAGACATTCTTGATAAATGTGTGGCACGAAGGGACCTGATCCCGCAGAGTATACAAAGTAATTCCAGCAGGGTCCATCTGAGTACACTTAACAGTTTTTCGGTAATGGGATGTTTTTTCCATTTCCCTGATTTATAGGTGTAGGTATTTTTCCATCCGATATTAAATACTTAGAAAGCGCAGAATCAACGACCAATGACGAAAATGCCATTGGCGGGATTCTCACCCTTTCTGGGGTGTCGCAGGCAGTTATGCGCTACTAATAAAGTTTCCTAAGATATGCTGCGTTGACTCCAATCAACATCAGTCTGTCTCGAGCTAATACACTGGTATCTTACGTATTCTTGATTTCATCATTCCTTATGTGTTCTGTTAATTTTATTGTTCAAATGTCTCGGTGTTTGACACATACTAACTATAAGAGTCCGATAAACAAGACACATTTTGGGTATATTCTTGCACACGTTTTCCAAAATTCCGTTGGCTAGATATGTAAACACGAATTTTGTGTAACAAAAATGTAGCGTGGCGATATAATTTGATATCGTTTCCAAACATGTTAGCGAGCGCTGGAATGCGAGATAGTCTCTACCCGAATGCAGCCTGTTATGATGTACGCAAGATACCCCTTATAATGGTGGTAATTTAAAAACAAAAAACAGCCAGTGATGTGACGAGGGTAGCACGGCTGGGCTCGCATGTAAACACGCAATGTCGGCATTAGACAAGTGCCGGCTGCACGCCTCACCTCTTACTTCCGGAGCCGAGAGTGGTGTCGGATGTGTCCACTGCAACAGATGTCACTGTGTCACAGCGCTCGGTGACGTAGGAGAGTCGCAGTAGCTCAGCTCTTCTTGCCAAGTCTGTAAAACGCAAAGATATTGATAGGTGTGGAAAAGTGTAAGATGGTTACTCGAACGCTAAGGCGGAAACGGCTAGGCGCGAGTGCCGCTGGAGACGTAGAATAGTTTCATATGCATGTCAGGTGGGAGTTTTTTCACATTGAAGTATTTGTGTGTTACAAGTAAAAAAGACTGACGAGAATATTAAAATACCAGCAGTTAACTGCGAATGCTTACGCTGGAAAATCGCAGAACTCCCTTCTATTTAAGCAAGAATTTTTTGCCAAAAAACAAACAGAAGTATTGGTCTAACGAGCTTATGTTGACATAATTACATGGCATAGGTGGACCTAGATTAATAGTAGGATGTTTCTGCTGACCTCTACATCGAAACACATCAATCACATGCAATGAAATAATCGTATGGCATTGTTCGCCGGGAGGCTCCGTCCGGGGAGTTCGGCCGCCGGGTCCAAGATTTATTTCAGGTGACGCCACATTGGGCGACTTGCGCGTCGGTGATGATGAGATGGCGATGAAGCAACACACATTCCAAGGGCGGAGAAAATCTCTAACCCGGCCGAGGATAAACCCGGGCCCGCTGAATGGTAGGCAAGCACGTTATCACTTTCTTTTCATTTGGTACTGTTCGTGTTTTGGTCTAGGCGGACGTCACATAACATCCGTTCAAGTTGATCGTTGATCCCTTCACTCAATTTTTCATTGCAGAGGGCAAGCAGCCCTCCGACCGAACATACTGAGCTACCGTGCCGGCAATCTCAGCTAAGCAGACGGACAATCTTTGAATCATTAAAATACATTCAAACGTCGATGTAATTAAAATAACCCGATGATGTCTTACTAGTAGGAATGGAAAAGAAAACTGAGGATCTGTTGGATGGCGATCACTTTGGCTTGATGGAAGATAAAGGCAACAGAGAGGCACTTTTGGCGATCGCTTGATAATGGAAGCCAGGGTTAAGCAAAAATCAAGAAAGGTTCGTCGAATTTTCGACTAACAAAAATCGTTTGACAATGTTAAGTTGTGCAACATGTTCGAAATTATGAGGAAAATAGGAGTAAGGTATAGCGGAAGACTGGTAATATACAATATGCACAAGAACCAAGTGGGAATAATAATAATGAAAGAGCAAAAAAGAACTGCTCGGATTACAAAGGGTGTAAGACAGGAATTCAATCTGTCACCCCTACTGTTCAGTTTATGTATCCAAGAAGTAATAACGAAAATAAAGGAGAAATTCAAGCGTGAGATTAAAATTCGGGTTGAAAGGATGCGGTTCAGGCGCTCAGTCCGGAACCGCGGGACTGCTACGGTCGCAGGTTCGAATCCTGCCTCGGGCATGGATGTGTGTGATGTCCTTAGGCTAGTTAGGTTTAAGTAGTTCTAAGTTCTAGGGGACTGATGACCACAGATGTTAAGTCCCATAGTGCTCAGAGCCATTTTTTGTTGAAAGGATGTCAGTGATAACATTCGCTGATGACATTTTTATCCTAAGTGAAAGTGAAGAAGAATTGCAGGACCTGTGGAATGGAATGAGCAGCCCAATGAACAAATGCTGTGGACTGATACTACAACGAAAAAAGGCATTAGTAATGAGAAGTAGCAGAAATGAAATCAGCGATAAACTTAACATCAAAATTGGTGACCGCGAAGTAGACGGAGTTAAGGAATTCCACAAATTTGAAAGCAAAATAACATATTGATAACAAAGCTAGGAGGACGTAAAGAGCAGACGAACACACGCAAAGAGGGCATTCCTGGCTACGAGAAGTTCACTAGTATTAAACGTACACACGTCTTAATTTGAGAATGGAATTTCTGAGAATGTACGTTTGAAGCACAACATTGTGTGGAAAAACCAGAACAGAATACAATCGAAGCGTTTGAGATGTGGTGCTACTGAAGGATGCTGAAAAGTAAGTGAACTGAGAAGATAAGGAATTAGGAGGATTCACGCAGAACAGACAACGAAATGAACATATGGGAAACACTGGGCAGAAGAAGGGACAGGATTACAGGACGTGTATTAGACACCCATGGCATTGGGGGGGAGCATCTTCTTCTCATTCAATTAGCTCTGCAGGTAGTGCCACGAGGCTGAGTGTATCCCGTTCCATTCCTTCCACCAGGGGCTAAATCCCTGGCAGTAGCATAAAATGAACCAGAGTCCCCTGTATGGCAGTCATAATCGATGGACAACACCAACATTGTTCGCTTCGTTTACGTTCCGTTTCGACGACTGGACACAGTGTAAAATCGCTCACGTGTACTGACTGCCGGCAGGCGCAGGTAGTGAAGTCCGACCATCTTCATGTACTACAGTGCTAAATAGGGTAATTCTCTACGTCCTACGTCTTGAGCCATCGTAGATATTACTACGAGAAAGCACAAGGCACGAGCTCTCTCGTCGTCTTCATAGCCATCATTATTGTAAAGCATTTCCCGCTGCTTGAGGACAGTGAGTGATGGATTTTCATTTCATTTCATTTTTGCAGACCTTGTAGTTCTGGAATTTATCAGTCTTAGATTGACCTCACTTTTTTAGTTTCTTTTACATGTAATAGAGCCTCTGTTCTTACAAGGGAACCTCCCCATCGCACCCCCCTCAGATTTAGTTATAAGTTGGCACAGTGGATAGGCCTTGAAAAACTGAACACAGATCAATCGAGAAAACAGGAAGAAGTTGTGTGGAACTATGAATAAAATAAGCAAAGTATACAAACTGAGTAGTCCATGTCCAAGATATACAATATCAAGCAGAACCTGAGCACAGAAGCGCCGTGGTCCTGTGGTTAGCGTGAGTAGCTCCGGAACGAGAGGTCATTGGTTCAAGTCTTCCCTCAACTGAAAATTTTATTTTCGCAAAGTTATGATCTGTCCGTTCGTTCATTGACGTCTCTGTTCACTGTAATAAGTTTAGTGTCTGTGTTTTGCGACTGCACCGCAAAACCGTGCGATTAGTAGACGAAAGGACGTGTCTCTCCAATCGGAACCGAAAACATTTGATCGCAAGGTCATAGGTCAACCGATTCCTCCACAGGAAAACACGTCAGGTATATTCTATGCGACACTGGTGACGGCATGTGCGTCACATGACAGGAAAATGTTGTCGACCCACCTAACTTGTACACTTAGCGAATGGGTAAAAAGATTCTTCTACCTTGCCCGATTTAGGTTTTCTTGTGGATGTGATAATCACTCACAAAAAAGTGATCAAAACATAAGAGTTTGTCACATAAACTGAAAATAAAAAATTTTTCACTCGAGGGAAGACTTGAACCTAGGACCTCTCGTTCCGTAGCTGTTCCCGGTAACCACAGGACCACGGCGTTCCTTAACTCCCACTCTCCTTGATGTTGCCTATGTTCGCATGGACTACTCAGTTTGTATATTTTACTTATTTTTTTCATAGTTCCACACAACTTTTTCCTGTTTTCTCGATTGATCTGTGTTCAGTTTTTCAAGGCCTATCCACTGTGCCAACTTATAACTAAATCTGAGGGGGGTTCGATGCGGAGGTTTCCTTGTTAGTCAAACCAATGAGTGGCTGGCCGGCTACTTTCTCTCCCAAACGCACGTCAGCTGTCCGCATAGTCTCGAGTCAAGTGCCACAGCGGTTTAAATACGGAACTCACATTGCAGGGGACTGGGGTTCAAATCATAACCCCCGAATCTAAATTTACATTTTCCATGGTTACGCGAAATCGATTCAGAATGATGCTGGGATAATGCATTTGAATAGGATACAGCCGACTTTTTTCCCAAATCCGAAATTGTATTCCGTCATTAATGACTTCGTTGTTGATGGGACGCGAAACGCTAGTCTCCCTGTCCTCGTACAAGCCATACTGTTAATTGCGTATGATACACCGTGACATAGTTTTGTGTTTATGGACGTTTATTTCAGTTTTCCAGGGGAACTTTATTTTTGCAGCTTTCACCTTACGGGCAGGCCTGCGAGCGGTAGGTCTATGTGTTGTTTGACATAGCTTACTTAAGATGTTTCATCTGTTGTTACAGACTCTTATTTGTGTCACAAAGGTTTTTGACTGTAGTTTCCATTTTACATTGTGACATTAACATTAATTGTTGCCTGCGAAACTGGACTGATAAATTACTTTTAGTTTTGTTCTATTTACGGTACAGAAGTTTACATTTCCCTTTCTGACGACACGCTAGACAATCGAATTTACTTCCTTGAGAATTTGTGCATAACGTGACCAAATTATACACGCTGTAGTGTATCGCAGACAACATTGGGGAAACCCAGATTCACAGATACTTCTCGGGGCAGACCGATTACCTTACGTTGGAATGCTTGACCTAAATTTCTGATACATTTCTCAGCGTCCCTGCGCAATCTGTACATACTGAGGAGTAATAAGATTTCTCTGGGAACGGATGTTCACCGAATACTCAAAAAGGCATTTACTCAGTTAAAACATTACAGCGTAGTTTTTCCTACTCATGTGCATTAACTTAAATTTTTCTATAATTTGGGCAAGCTGCATTCATCACAGTAAATACAAATTCCGTCCAGTTTATCCTATAATCTCCAACAGTCACAAAACAACGACACTTTCCTATACGCTACAGCGTCATCAGCGTAATAGACACAAATTGTTGTTTACCCTGTCCGTCAGTTTGTTTATGTACATAGAGAACAAAAGCGTTCCTATCACACATCCCTGTGTCACCCCTGACGATAACCTTGTTGCTGATAAACATTTGCCGTACAGAGCAACGTACTAGGGTCTATTACCTTAGAAGTCTTCGAGCCACTCACATATATGGAAACTTATTCCTTATGTTTCAACCTTCGTTAGCGCTTTGCAGTGCGGGACTGTGTAAAACACTTTCCCAAAATAAAGGAATATGGAATCTGCTTTTTACCCTTCATCCACGGTTCGCAGCATATCGTGTGAGAAAGTGGCAGGTTGACTTTCGCACGAGTGATACACTCTAAATATGTGCTAATTTGTGCTCAGAAGCTTCGCCCCAACGAAATTTGTTATATTCCAACTCAGAATATACTTAAAAATTTTATAGTAAATCGATGTTAAAGGTACTGACCTGTATTATGCGTGTCCGTTCTTTTACCCTTCTTGTAGACGGACGTTAACTGCATTTTTTTCCGTTCTCTTGTAACGTGACGCTGCGCGAGAGGTCCGTGACAAGTGCAAGCTAAGAAATCGGCTAATGCCAAAGAGTTTTCTCTGTAAATCTAAACTGGGATTCCATGCGGTCATGGCGACTTACTTGCTTTCAACTCTTTCAGCTTAACGCCAGGGGCGCCTATTTCTATGTCATATAAAATAATTCCCCAGTCCCCAGTCCTAGAAATAAACTGTTAAACCACTTCCCTATTCTGTTACACACTGCTGTCTAAAATATTTTGCGTCCGTGTTTCACTTCCATAAATGGCTACACTCCACACAAATACTTTTAGAAATGACATCCTGACACTTAAATCTATACTCGATGTTAACAAATTTCTCTTCTTTAGAAACGCTTTCCTTGTCATTGCTAGTCTACATTTTATATCCTCTCTACTTCGACCATCATCAGTCCATTTGTTCCCTAAACAGCAAAACTCATCTACTACTCTAAGTGTCTCATTTCCTAATCTAATTCCCTCACCATTACCTGATTTAAATCGACTACATTCCATTATCCTCGTTTTGCTTTTGTTGATACTCATCTTATATTCTCCGTTCAAGACACTGTCCATTCCGTTAACTGCTCTTCCAGGTCCTTCGCTGTCTGACAGAATTACAATGTTATCGGTAAACCTAAAAGTTTCTATTTCTGCTCCATGGATTTTAATTCCTACTCCAAATTTTTCTTTTGTTTCCTTTACTGCTTGCTCGATATACAGATTGTATAACATCGGGGATAGTCTACAAACTCCTGTCTCACTACGTTCCCAAATACGTCTTCCCTTTCATGCCCATCGACTCTTATAACTGCCATCTGGATTCTGTACAAATTGTAAATAGCCTTTCGCTCCTTGTATTTCACCCCTGCCACATTCTGAATTTGAAAGAGAGTATTCCATTGTCAAAAGCTTTCTCTAAATCTGCAAATACTAGAAGCGTAGGTTTGCCTTTCCTTAATCTATCTTCTAAGACAAGTCGTAGGGTCAGTATTGTCTCACATGTTCCAAAATTTCTACGGATCCCAAACTGATCTTCCCCGATGTCGGCTTCTACCAGTTTTTCAATTCGTCTGTAAAGAATTTGTGTTAGTATTTTGCAGCCGCGACTTATTAAACTGATAGTTCGGTAATTTTCACACCTGTCAACAGCTGCTTTCTTTGGGATTGGAATTATTACATTCTTCTTCACGTCTGAGGGTATTTCGCCTGTTTCCGGAGGTAAAATAGTCCCTCCGGGCGGGGACTACACGGGAGGGCGTCGTTATCAGGAGAAACAGAACTGGCGTTCTAAGGATCGGTGCGTGTAATGTCAGATCCGTTAATCGGGCAGGTAGGTTAGAAAATTTAATGATGGAACCGGATAGGTTAATGTTAGATATATTGAGAATTAGTGAAGTTCGGTGGCAGGAGGAATAAGACTTCTGGGCAGGATTATAAATACAAAATGACATAGTGGTATCGCAGGAGCAGGTTTAATAATGAATAAAAAAATAGGAGCACAGGTAAGCTACTACGAACAGCATAGTGAACGCATTATTGTACGCAAGATAGACACTGATCCCACACCTACCACAGTAGCACAAGTTTACGTGCCAACTAGCTCTGCAGATGACGAAGAGATGGAGAAATGTATGATGAGATCAATGAAACTGTTTAGATAGTGAAGGGAGACGAAAATTGAATAGCCATGGGGGACTGGGATTCGATAGTAGGAAAAGGAAGAGAAGGAAAAGTAGTAGGTGAATATGGAATGGGGGTAAGGAATGAAAGAGGAAGCCACCTGGTGGAATTTTGCATAGAACATAACTTAATCATAGCTAACACTTTGTGTAAGAATCATGCAAGAACGAAAAAGCCTGGAGGCACTGAAAGGTTTCGGATAGATTATATATTGGTAAGACAGAAGTTTACAAACCAGGTTTTATATTGTAAGACATTCCCAGGGGCAGATGTCGACATTGACCACAATCTATTGGGTATGAACTGTAGATTAAAACTGAAGAAACCCCAAAAAGGTGAGAATTCAAAGAGATGGGACCTGGATAAACTGAAAGAACCAGAGGTTGTAGAGAGTTTCAGAGAGAGCATTAGGGAACGATTGACAAGAACGAAGAAAAGAAATACAGTAGAAAAGAGTTGGTAGCTTGAAGAGATGAAATAGTGAAGATAGCAGAGGATCAAGTAGCTAAAAAGACGAGGGGTAGTAGAAATCCTTGGGTGACAGAAGAGATATTGAATTTTAATTGATGAAAGGAGAAAATATAAAAATGGAGTAAATGAAGCAAGCAAAAAGGAATACAAAAGTCTCAAAAATGAGATCGACAGGAAGTACAAAATGGCTAAGCAGGGGTGGCTAGAGAACAAATGTAAGGATGTAGAGGCATATATCACTAGGGTTCAAAAATGGTTCAAATGGCTCTAAGCACTATGGGACTTAACAGCGGAGGTCATCAGTCCCCTAGAACTTAGAACTACTTAGACCTAACTAACCTAAGGACATCACACACATCCATGCCCGAGGCAGGATTCGAACCTGCGACCGTAGTGGTCACGCGGTGCCAGACTGAATCACCTAGAACCGCTCGGCCACACCGGCCGGCATATCACTAGGGGCAAGATAGATACGTCTACAGGAAAATTAAAGAGACCTGTAGAGAAAAGAGAACCACTTGCATGAATATCAAGAACTCAGATGGAAACCCAGTTCTAAGCAAAGAAGGGAAAGCAGAAAGGTGGAAGGGGTATATAGAGGGCGATGTACTTGAGGGCAACATTATGGAAATGGAAGAGGACGTAGGTGAAGATGAAATGGGAGATATGATATTGCGTGAGGAATTTGACAGAGCACCGAAAGACCTAACTCGAAACAAGGCCCCGGGAGTAGACAACATTCTTTCCGAACTACTGATAGCCTTGGAAGAACCAGCCCTGACTAAACTCTACCATCTGGTGAGCAAGATGTATGAGACAGGCGAAAAATGAAACCAAATCACACAAGTATTCACGACTGGGTATCATCTTCCCGGACTTGTAACACGCTCTGATACGTATTTTCCTGACTAAAGAACTCAGTGTTCGGCTGCTATTTGTATCTCCATGGAGATGCTTTGTATTTTTCATACTCCAAAGCAGTATTCACAATATGTCCACTGCTATATGCTTTTGTTGTGGTGTGAACTGACAAAGAGCCATTCGTTTGCTAAAGTGCTAGAAACTCATGCTCTATACAGAAGAATAAAGGAATAAGAGTTGCCATTGTCCATCGAAAATGCTGTGTATTCTGTCTAACTATACTTGTAA
Organism: Schistocerca piceifrons; assembly: GCF_021461385.2. NCBI lineage: Eukaryota > Metazoa > Arthropoda > Insecta > Orthoptera > Acrididae > Schistocerca > Schistocerca piceifrons. The sequence continues at coordinate 193,613,497 of NC_060149.1, forward strand.
TTATTTAATGCGGAAATCGATTACACAAACTCAAACACTTTTTAATATTCGGTAGCCAATTTATCGAAGCTATGAAGTGCCCTGACTAGAGAACATTTTATTTCCATAGTCCACTGCCGGTGGTAAACAAGGATTACAGGTAATTTGAAACAGTATGTACGGAAAAACTATGGTGAATACAAGATACACACCGAGCGAGATGGCGCAGTGGTTACCACACTGGACACGCATTCGGGAGGATGACGGTTCAATTCCGCGTCCGGCCATCCTGAATTTAGGTTTTCCGTGATTTCCCTAAACCACTCCAAGCTTTGGTTGCTTTGAAATGGCACCGTCGACTTCCTTCCCCGACCTTCCCTAATCTGATGAGACCGATGAACGCACTGTCTGGTCTCCTCCCTCAAAACAACCCAACCCAATACAAGATACAGCGTTTACTGTAAATAGCAATTGAAAGTACCCATACTCTCAATTTGAGGATATTTACTATTTTAAAGGAAGTCGAAATTTGTGGGAAGATCTTATGGGACCAAACTGCTGAGGTCATCGGTCCCTAATCCTACACACTACTTAATCTAACTTAAACTAACTTACGCTATGGTCAAAACACACATGCTCGAGGGAGGACTCGAACCTCCGACGGGGGACCCGCCCGGATCGTGACAAGACGCCTGAGACCGCGCAGCTACCCCGCGCTGCTATATTAAAGGATCCAAGAAAAATCTGCTTAAATAGGATGGTTACATTGAATCGAAATGGGCGAGAATGGACATCATGCATAAACCTCCAAACTGCTTACTATTCAGTAGCCAATTTACTGATATTATAAAGTGCTGTGATATGCGTCTTCCTGACTGAAGAAATAAATCATGTTATTGCTTGATTTGGATACGCCTGATACATAAAGCAGGTGCAGCAGTATAAGTGATCCCTCTATCAGACTAGTCATAAATGTTGTAGGACGACAGCAACGCCAGAAGGCTGCAGTGCATTGCAGAATATGCATTGCGCGAGACTGGATGTAAATAAATATAGCGTACTGCACACATATGGTGAAGAGGACCATTACTGTTCGATTGTGCTATTCTTCTGATTTTGTAGCATTGCTCATTAGCCTGAGACCCTCACCACGTCACAGTAATAGTAATACAATGAAGAGCGACACGCTCGCACACACACACACACACACACACAATCGTGTCGTCAGTGTGTGACTATTGGAAGTCACCGCAAGAAATTGGAAATTTGTGGTAAGGTCTCATGGGACCAAACTGCTGAGGTCATCGATCCCTAAGCTTACGCATTACTTAATCTAGCTTAAACTAATTTACGCTAAGGACAACACACACACCCATGCCCGAGGGAGAACTCGAACCTCCGACAGTGGCAGCCGCGCGGACCGTGACAAGGCGCCGTAGACCCAGCGGCAACCCCGCGCCGCTCACCGCAAGACAGACGTTGCGTATCCCGGAGAGGTTTGCTGATGAAAGTCCGAGACAGTACATTGCTGGCAGTAAATTACTTCCTTCCACACATATTTTGCGAAATGACAACAATGAAAAAATTGAGCTAATGTGGAAATTTATTGACAGTCGTTCTTTCCTCCTGGAAAGATTGTGGATGAGGGTTTAATGTTAGATGTATTATCCACCACACACCGTAAGGTGGCACTCTGGTTTTACGCATCTGATTTTTGATATAGGCACTAGGATCATCGCGGAAAGCTGTTGTCGTTCTTCCACGGAAAGCCATTAAGCTCCCACCAAACACATGTAGGTTGTTTGTCATAATACGCTAGTGTAATTATTTATTGACAGTCGTTCTTTCCTCCTGGAAAGATTGTGGATGAGGGTTTAATGTTAGATGTATTATCCACCACACACCGTAAGGTGGCACTCTGGTTTTACGCATCTGATTTTTGATATAGGCACTAGGATCATCGCGGAAAGCTGTTGTCGTTCTTCCACGGAAAGCCATTAAGCTCCCACCAAACACATGTAGGTTGTTTGTCATAATACGCTAGTGTAATTATAAATCTCTTGTCGCTTTGATGGTGTTAACATTTGGAACTCAAGTGAAGGAAAGCTTATTGCTGTATCGGAGGTACCTGACCTTATTGGTGGTGTGGGAGCTACTATTGAGTGTGGGAGAAGTTTTGTAACATACAGTTGTTCTTCCTTCTCCTTGCCATGCGTTACGCAAAGGAACCTGCTAGTTTCGTAGTTTACTACTATTGCAATAATAAGGGATGAGTAGACAGTTAGAAAATTCCCAAATTGTGAAGTAAAATGAAAGAAAGTGGGGTACTGATGACAATAAAAAATTCCAATTTAAAATCAGGAAGACGAAAGTTGGGGATACATGTGATGTATATCTCAAAGACTGCAGTTTTAACGGTTGGTGCTTACGGGCGCTCAAGGTTATCATCGCAGTTTTAATGGAATTTCTGTTAATAGTGAGAAACAGGGAAAGGCAATACCACATAGCAGTACTCTGAAAGGGGACTGACATGTGTTGTGTAGACAGCCTCTTATAGTATAGATTTGCTGACGAGAATATTTTGAAACACTTAAAATTCATGCTGCAGCATTTATAATGGAAAGATGAGAAACCTATCCGGGAATTCCATACGTAGATGTCCAAAAAACTCTGTCTGTACCAGACAGCGACTGCTACGGTCGCAGGTTCGAATCCTGCCTCGGGCATAGATGTGTGTGATGTCCTTAGGTTAGTTAGGTTTAGGTAGTTCTAAGTTCTAGGGGACTGATGACCACAGATGTTAAGTCCCATAGTGCTCAGAGGCATTTGAACCATTTTTTTGTACCAGACAAACTGTCGCAAATTGCATCCACATGTCACGTACAGGCCTTCCATCATCAGAAAGAAGTGAGTGTAAGTAATGGTTTTGTGTCCGAGACAACTGTTTCTTCTGTTCTCAGTCATGATATTCTTTTAGATTTGGTATGTGTTTCGATGGTAGACCATTATATCCACTAAAGGTATCCAGATACTTTTCTTCAGATAATGTTGTTGGTACATCCTTCGATCTCATCCATGTTGATTTCGTCCATGTATTGGAGTTCCAGTTACTAGTTGCTCACTCCATTGGGAAATCTGGGCCGAACTCGTATTTTTTGTTCATCAAAACGAATAAGTGCAATCAGGCAAATTATCCTTTGGATGGCGTGTTTGTGTACGTGCGAGAGGTCGTGCGGTAGCGTTCTCGCTTCCCACACCCGGGTTCCCGGGTTCGATTCCCGGCGGGGTCAGGGATTTTCTCTGCCTCGTGATGACTGGGTGTTGTGTGCTGTCCTTAGGTTAGTTAGGTTTAAGTAGTTCTAAGTTCTAGGGGACTGATGACCAGAGATGTTAAGTCCCATAGTGCTCAGAGCCATACGTGAGAGAAGAATGTAGCCCCAGGTCTCACATCACATCCGGAATTGTATGTCCTTTCCTAGCCATCTCTTACGGCAGTAGTGATGCACAGTTAACCTCACAAATGCCGATGCCCGTGCCACAGGTCATGTCCTACGGTCGACACAGTACAGACAAACTCTCTCAGGGTCATCCAGCGACGTCAGGATGAAGTTACACGGCCGAGTGTCAACAATCGGTTCAGTCGTTCTGATGCAGGCCCATACATTATCTTCGTGAAGAGATTAGATAACAATATTAACAAACTCAGTCGGATGTCAGTGGGGGAGTTATTTTATGCCTAAATTTCTCATTTAGAACACGATGTTATCAAAATTAATCCATCGGCAGAAAAAGAGTTAAGATAGAACTGAAGTCCGCTGCAGCAGCCAATAATTTAATAGAGGCCACCGTTCTCAAAAACCATAAGTTCAATGTGTATATCCCCAGCTTCCTTTCCATATGTATGGTACCATTCGCGATGTTGACATTATTCTGACAGATAAGGAGATACTCGACGAAATGGAGAGGGTGCACCATGTCGCAGGTATCAAACGCTATACCAAGAAGCATCGTTCAAATCTCGAATTATCGGTAGCGATTCCAGTCAGCATGATTGTTTTTCGTTCACAAACTTTACTGTCACATCTTACTATCTTGGGGACACGCTGTTCGGTGGAACCACATTTCACCCCAGTCATTAAGTGCAGAAATTTCTGGATTTTTCGTCATCGGACGAATCAGTGCAGACGCCATATGCGTTGCAGCAAGTGCGGCGGTCAACCTCCAACGGATTCGTGCACAGCAAAGGTTCCGTCTTGCTTAAAGTGCTCTGGTTACCACCCAGTAACAGATAGGTGGCGCACGGTATTTCTCCACCAGCCAGAGTTACAACACGCAAGGCCTACGCCACATCGGGAAGGGTAACTCGTAGCTCACAGCACACATGTTCAGCTTCCCTACGACAGCCTCCTAGTCCCCAAAGTCTCACGGATTTTCCATCACTACCTCCAAGGCTCCCACCACAACTGCTAGTCGTTATACCAGACCATTCCATGAGACCACCGCCACCGCCGGTGCCACCCCACGTGGTTTTTCTCCTCCATGGAGGTGGCCATCATCAGAATGACTTTGAGTCAACAGGCAGAACAAGTGCGATCTCCATCACGAGTGGTTCATCCAAACGGCACGCTTACAGACCAGCCTGGCAACAGGGCTTTTCAGTAATTAGTCAAAAATATTCTCTCTCTAACAGCGAGTATGCAGTTGAAAAAATCATCTTGTTTATTCTACACCTTCTTGAAGACGCGAAGACACAGCCACTTGAAACTTTACAGATACAGCCTATACGACAGTTATTAACGACCCCCCCCCCCCCCAAAGCCTAGAAGCCATGGAGTGATTTACGCGTGATTTAGGATGTTCCAATGGGCCGCGCGATCTGCGATCGGCAATAAGGACGTACTTCAACATGAACTTTGGAAGCGGAAGATAGCAGTGGCATCCATCTCTGAGACATGGTTTCAACCAGATGCCGTCTCCCGCCTTCGAGGATATTAGGTATACCGACAAGACAGAAAGGATGATCGAGGATGGGTTGCCCCCTTTATCAATTATGTGCTGTACCACACCTTAGTGATGATATCCCATGACACTTTTGACAGCTTTTAAGCTATAGCGGTCAGACTCTCCAATCGCTCGAATAACATTGGGACCATATATTGTCGGCTGGGGTAGTATATTTCATCTCGAAGAACAGTACACTCCGATACAGCAGTTGGAACCTCTTTTCCTGTTCTGTGAGGATTTTAACGCGCACAACATACTGTGGAACTGGGTGTTTAATGATAGGCTGTATGCCGAGATACTGGAGATTCTCGACGATTTCAATCTGATCCTCCTCAGTAACGGTTCCCCTACATTACTTCCATAACCTGGACAGCGATACTTAGCCGTCGCCTGGCCTTGCATACGGCGTCTATTTCCTCGCTTCTTGCACGAACTATTATTTCTTATCTACATCTACATCTACATTTATACTCCGCAAGCCACCCAACGGTGTGTGGCGGAGAGCACTTTACGTGCCACTGTCATTACCTCCCTTTCCTGTTCCAGTCGCGTATGGTTCGCGGGAAGATCGACTGTCTGAAAGCCTCCGTGCGCGCTCTAATCTCTCTAATTTTACATTCGTGATCTCCTCGGGAGGTATAAGTAGAGGGAAGCAATATATTCGATACCTCATCCAGAAACGCACCCTCTCGAAACCTGGCGAGCAAGCTACACCGCGATGCAGAGCGCCTCTCTTGCAGAGTCTGCCACTTGAGTTTGTTAAACATCTCCGTAACGCTATCACGGTTACCAAATAACCCTGTGACGAAACGCGCCGCTCTTCTTTGGATCTTCTCTATCTCCTCCGTCAGACCGATCTGGTACGGATCCCACACTGATGAGCAATACTCAAGTATAGTTCGAACGAGTGTTTTGTAAGCCACCTGCTTTGTTGATGGACTACATTTTCTAAGCACTCTCCCAATGAATCTCAACCTGGTACCCGCCTTACCAACAATTAACCATTACTCTCTTTTTATATCAACAATCACTCAAACTTCTGTTGCTGTCTGTAGGCCGCCTCGTAAATGGAACTTCACGAAGTTGCATTGGTCCTGGTAAGGCGCAAGGTGCAATAACGGATGCACAACTTTCATGGTTCTCCACTGTGACGCTCCTGAAAACTAGGTACAGTATTTTACGAAGTCATCTCAATGTGTCAGCATTGATTTCTGTTCTACAGAAGTGGACGGTCACTGGCACCAGTAGACACCCGGTTCCCTAGTGACACCGAGAATATTCTCGTCGTGTGGCTTGAAGGAGGCTGGCTTGCGACTGACTCAAACGCTATACCACATGGGAGCTCTATGTTGCTTACAAACGGACGGGTACAGCTACTATGCGCTATCTCAACGACTACAGATACGGATACTGGAGGAAATTTTGTGAACATCTCTCCACGAACGCTCCCGTTGGGTGGATCTGGGCAATTGTTCCATCTCTCAAACGGAAACCGGTGCCTCCCAAGCGGCTGCAGACCTGGACAGGCGATTTTACCGATATTATAGCAACAAGCACTGTACTGCCAGCACCCTTTGATCTCTCGGCGGCCGGTATCGTTGACGATTTTCGAGACGGCGTTACCACACCATTCTCTCTCGCCCAACTCCACAGAGCTTCTGACGTACTCAAAGAAAACATCACCAGAGTACGACCAGATCCATTACTCCGTGATCAGCAATTTATCCGATAGCGTTTTCTTGAGAGCGCCTTCAGTGAGACTTGGAAGGACGAGAACGTTCCAGCTGCTTGGACAACTCAAATATTGGTGCCCGTTTGAAACCTGGGAAGCATCCTGGTCGAGTGACGTCGTATCGCTCAACTGCCCTGACGTTATGTACGTCAAAGACCTTTGAACGTCTATTCAAGTTACACTTAGAATGGTGATCTGAAAATCAGTACTTGCTCCCCCGGACGTCATACGGCTTTCGTAACGGCAGACGTACTGTTGACAATTTCTCATCTCTTGCGGCGGACAGCGCAAAAGCCGTCATAACGGGTACCTGACGGTTTTATTTCTTAGTTTTTCGGGGCTCGTGACGATGTTATGCTACCTGAGCTCATTAACAAACTGAAAGTGCTACACCTTCTGGTACCACTTTTAGGAATTACCTATGGTTTGTTCTGCTTTCGTACCCTGTTTAGCCCCAATGTCAGAGTTCTTCAGTACGCGCTTTTGGTTCAGAAAATTATGACTTCGCAACGCATGTGACAAGCTGACCACATGGAAGTTAGGAACTGGACTCACTTTGTCGCCCGAAAAATCAGCTGCAGTGATGTTCACGACAAAACGACTCAATTACGTCTCTGAATTTCAGGTTGGCCCGTAGAAGCTATGCTAAGCTAGTTAGCGTGTACTTTGACTGCAAAACTGACGTGGACACGTTATGTTGCGTACCTTATAGACGAGGTGGAACATTCTGCGGATTTATTGCGGATGCTTGCTAGAGTTAATGGGGAGCGGAACCGACAGTCCTCTTAACTCTGTATAACGTCTTGATCTGCTCTGTCTTCGATTTTGGCAGCATCGTCTACGGCTACGAGACGAAATCGACTTCGCGTAAACTCGATATCCTCCATTATAGGGTGATTCGTCTTCGTCTTGGAAGAATAAAATACACTCCCAGCAACGCACTGGTAGTGGAAGCGTCTGCAACATCGCTCATCATATGTCGGCAGATGTTGTCCGATTATTTTCTCTTAAGTTGGTCTTACATGTTTGATTGTCGCTCCCTTAGGGCGATGGTTAAATTCTGCGGGCTCATGCAGGCACCTCACAGACGATGGATGAATCGAACTCCCTTACTAACGCAGCTGTTACAGTGGCGACATCTTCATCTACATCTACATTTATACTCCGCAAGCCACCCAACGGTGTGTGGCGGAGGGCACTTTACATGCCACTGTCATTACCTCCCTTTCCTGTTCCAGTCGCGTATGGTTCGCGGGAAAAACGACTGCCGGAAAGCCTCCGTGCGCACTCGAATCTCTCTAATTTTACATTCGTGATCTCCTCGGGAGGTATAAGTAGGGGGAAGCAATATATTCGATACCTCATCCAGAAACGCACCCTCTCGAAACCTGGCCAGCAAGCTACACTGCGATGCAGAGCGCCTCTCCTGCAGAGTCTGCCACTTGAGTTTGCTAAACATCTCCGTAACGCTATCACGCTTACCAAATAACTCTGTGACGAAACGCGTGCACGCTAATGCTACGACACTTGAAACTCCCTTGCTTCCGCTCTCCATTTGGTACTTTCTTCACTTCAACCCCAGTATCGTACTTACGATCCGACTTTAGAAGGGACACATACATTAATTACGACCTGGAGCACTTCCTTACCCGACACCGACACGGTATGATTGCATATATATGGATGACTCTAAAACTGAGGCGGGTATGGGATACGAGCCCCTCCAACGCGCTGCCATGTGAATCGTCTATTTGTTATGGTATGGTTCCGGCTCGTACTGATCCTCACGGACGTCCAAAGTGTGTTGCAGAAACAACAACATCCTGCGTTTAATAAACAGACTAACAGATATGCCTTGGATGTCTGGAAGGCCATAATAGAGGAGAGGCATTGATGTCGACTTTCTTAGGATAAAAGGGAATCATGACAGTCTTCGTAATAAACTGATCACTGCCTCGCTAAAGGGAGAGTTACAGAAAGACAATTCCGCCCAACATCAATCTCTTATGCGGAATTCAACTCGATGGTAAAGAAAGCTGCTTATCACGACTGAGATTGTGAATGCCACGTATTCAAGCATTACAATAGCGGACACCTGTCGACATACAGTCGAAATACTCTTCTCGGCCACGGTTCACCTCGGTGAAGCTTAGTAGATCTCACGTGACCTCTGTCATCTGCTTGAAGCTAGGACACGAATGTTACCGTGTCCACCTATACTGGTTGAAAATCATAACTTCTGGACACTGCGATCAATACACAATGGTGGTGGAGGATCTGGACTACGGAGTATACCAACCACTCGGGCGCACAATCGGTCTTGTACAAGAAATTGGCTGCGAGGGGCTACCCCCTCCCTACAAAAGTAACTGCTGTACTTCACCGGTTGGATATATATACAGGGTGTTACAAAAAGTTACGGCCAAACTTTCAGGAAACATTCCTCACGCACAAATAAAGAAAAGATGTTATGTGTACATGTGACCGGAAACGCTTAATTTCCATGTTAGAGCTCATTTTCGTTACTGTACTTCCTCGATTCACCGCCATGATTTCATACGGTTACTCTACTTGTGCTGCTAGAACATGTGCCTTTACGACACAACATGTGGTTCATGCACGATGGAGCTCCTGCACATTTCAGTCGAAGTGTTCGTACCCTTCTCAACGACAGATTCGGTGACCGATGGGTTGGTAGAGGCGGACCAATTCCATGGCCTCCACGCTCTCCTGACCTCAACCCTCTTTCATTTATGGGGGCATTTGAAAGCTCTTGTCTACGCAGCCCCGGTACCAAATGTAGAGACTCTTCTTGCTCGTGTTGTGGACGGCTGTGATACAATACGCCATTCTTCAGGGCTGCATCAGCGCATCAGGGATTCCATGCGACGGATGGTGGATGCATGTATCCTCGCGTAGCGGAGGACATTTTGAACATTTCCTGTAACAAAGTGTTTGAAGTCACGCTGGTACGTTCTGTTGTGAGTTTCCATTCCATGAGTAATGTGATATGAACAGAAGTAATAAAATGAGCTCTAACATGGAAAGTAAGCGTTTCCACACATGTCCACATAACATATTTTCTTTCTTTGTGTGTGAGGAATGTTTCCTGAAAGTTTGGCCGTACCTTTTTGTAACACCCTGTATATAAGTATTATTTGCTCGATAACTATTAAAAGGCGCTGGTATCCAGCTTAGACCCATAAGTTGTATAGATTTAGTCCTCTCACGGAACCAGCCGGGTTCGAAAACGGAGACGTCTGTTTGTGGTTTTACTTTCACTAAGGACAGATTTAGGGCAAAATGCATCCTTGTACCTAAACATACATATAGCGCCAAAAACATTACAGCTAAAATAGTAACATCTGAGAGTATTATATACAGGGTGATTCAAAAAGAATACCACAACTTTAGGAATTTAAAACTCTGCAACGACAAAAGGCAGAGCTAAGCACTATCTGTCGGCGAATTAAGGGAGCCATAAAGTTTCATTTAGTTGTACATTTGTTTGCCATTTCAGCCAATAAAGTTTTTGGTCCCTTTTTCTTCGAAGGTGCTACTGTAACTGGACTACAGTATCTGGAGATGTTAGAGAATTGGCTGTGCCCTCAGCTCGAACAAGAAGCACAACAATTCATATTTCAGCAGGCTGGAGCGCCACCACATTGGCACTTATCTGTCCGTAACTACCTGAACGTCAACTACCCGAGGCGATGGATCGGCCGCCAGGCAGCCCGTGACAGAGCACTTCATCACTGGCCTCCAAGAAGCCCTGATCTTACCCCCTGCGATTTTTTTCTTATGGTGGTATGTTAAGGATATGGTGTTTCGGCCACCTCTCCCAGCCACCATTGATGATTTGAAACGAGAAATAACAGCAGCTATCCAAACTGTTACGCCTGATATGCTACAGAGAGTGTGGAACGAGTTGGAGTATCGGGTTGATATTGCTCGTGTGTCTAGAGGGGGCCATATTGAACATCTCTGAACTTGTTTTTGAGTGGAAAAAAACCTTTTTAAATACTCTTTGTAATGATGTATAACAGAAGGTTATATTATGTTTCTTTCATTAAATACACATTTTTAAAGTTGTGGTATTCTCTTTGAATCACCCTGTACAACATAATGGTTGATATTCTGTGCAATTTTTGTTAGAAAATGGGCATTGCCGTACATTTTATAAGGATTTGAATTTTTAATTACCATTGTTTCTATAATGTACCTTTTCTCGTAAACTAGTCAGGTAATAAAACTGGAATTTCACAGTTTAAATCTACATGAGAGGCTAATAATGCCTGTGGAACAGATTTTTGTTTAAGGTCAAGGTTGCTTTGAAGTTAATCTTCCACTTTTATGTTACCAAGGGGTCACCTATTTTTCTCAAGGAGAACTTTTCTCAGAGAAACGTTAACGGAAAAGTGCTACACAGGATTATTCAGTAAGCAATTCTTAAGAAATAAGAAAAATTTTAGGATGTTAGATTTTGTAGTTCCTGAGAAAGGTACATTAGAGCTCAAAAAAGTCAGTTTATGGCAAACTGCATTTAAAGGTTTTGAAACGTCACCTTAGAAAAATGAATGACTGTGCTAGAAAAATTTCTACTTTATCTGATACAAAGACAGCTGAGTAAAACTGAACGTACTCAGACAGTTCGCTCTTTACTTATTCTGATCATCACTAAACTGACAAAGAATATTATTTTAGCGCAACGCAGTCTGACTTTCAAAAATCCCTAAAACGAATGGCCCTGACTAACAGTAACCTATACCTTTCATGACTCACTTACCTCACAATAATCTTCGTTACTCGAACTACTGCAAAATAGCGAGCGGCAATACTGCCAGCTAAATTCTAACTCTTGAAGGTACTAACTTCTGATAGGCATAGTTAGCAAATGAAAAATTTTGATACAGAACAAACAATGTATTTACCTTAATAATGTTCAAAAGTCGTTATATATATATCAATTCATGAAATCCATCGTTACAAATTTCCTTTTTCTGGCGGACACACGTCCAGATCGTCCGCTTATAGTAACGTCTCAATACTCTAGCATCTCTCTCTCTCCACATCCACCACTGCTAGCGGCTCACCTCCAACTGCCCAACGCTACGCGGTGTTCCCATCCAACTGCCCAAAACTACAATAGCGAATATTCCAACAATGAGTCCAACCAGCCACAGACTACACACAACACAGTCAGTGATTTTCATACAGAGCGCTACTTGGCGTTACCAACATAAAAACCTAAACAACCTACTTACAGTTTTATTTCAATTTTTGACAATATTGCTATACCTCTAGTGGCTAATACTGTCCACATCCATCATATTTATTCTCTTCCTCGCCTTCCTGGAGTAATCTATCCAACTGCCTCCTTTGCCTAGGAAGCTTTTGCATTTTTCTTCTGCTGGTTGTCCAATCGCACTTCATCGATGCTTCTGAGTATCTTGTATGTGAATGTACCTGGTTGGAAGCCTAGTCTCTACAGGCACTCAATCCTACCTACAATTCCACTACTGAACACCAGACAGGCATCACATGCAACTATTTTCACAACAACTATCTTCACACAAATACTGTTTTTGCACAACATATCCATATGAGGTGATTGTAGCTCTCATTTGTATTCTGTGAAGCAAAATACCACTGAACAGGTGAAGAAAGGGGGAAATACAAAGCAGAATAGTACAAGCAAAGAAGGTATTAACCTAAATCCGCTGGAAAACTCGAAAGGGGGAAATACAAAGCAGAATAGTACAAGCAAAGAAGGTATTAACCTAAATCCGCTGGAAAACTCGTCTTTGGTACTGTTCACAGCATCATCAATTCCTTCACTAATTTTCTTTCTCGATGAACTCAGTGACTTTGTCAAAAATTGTTCTTCACAATTAGAAACAACATCTGTAACACTGTTATTTAAATTTCCTGTACCTTTTACCCATGTAATTCGACATTTCCTCACTTTTTTGAATATGCATCCACTGTAACGATCCATTTCGAGGAAAACAGGTTGATATGTGCAAAACTAAAAACTGAAATGAGTTTTTAGCTCGCACTATTAAAAAAATACATTGTAAACAAAGGAACAATCAAATATAATCTTTATCACAGCCTTCTAGACTCATGTGCAATTCATTTCGATTGTTCCATGAAAAATTAACGCACAAAAAATTTCTAGGGTAGAGAAAGTGTGCATCACAGCATGGAATAGGGGGCGTGGCAGGCGCAGATGACCAAACAAACTTTTTTAAAACATATTTCTCACCGGATTTCGATTACGAAACTTTACGATGTTATTCGCAAAGGATCAATACAATACGCAAAAAAAAATTTCGATCTTTTTCGCAACTTTGCCAAATATCTGCCCATGGGAACTTACCTTTGTATACGGCGCCGTTTTCCAACTTTCAGTTGTAAATTGCTGTGGATGTCATTCTTCTACAGAACCGGTCTGACTCTAAACCTGGGTCATAATTCCATGTTTCTAATTTATATTACAACCTTATTTTTGTACTTCACTCTCGTGTCATTGTTCTGTTTTGAAAATTGCGCTACTTTTAACTTGACCCTGTTTTAACTAATGGCTGTATGGTGTTAGCCTTTCAGTGTTTTTATTTTACATTAAGAACTTATGTTTGTACGTTGAACTCTTTTCTTGTTCTGCTATGGAAATTGCAGTTACGTTAATGTAGCACTTTTGTGACTACTGTTGACTGTCTGGCCTTTGCTGCCCAAGGCCAAAAGTAAATAAATAATTAAGTATTTGGTTTTTAAGGAGGCACCATATCAAAGATTTATACCGTATACAGGAAGAGAGGAAAGACATCTTCCACTAAGTCACAACCCAGACTACAGCGTGTGTTCAGTGATGGTGACAGACGGTCATTGAGAAGGATTATGACGAAAAATAAGAGGACGACAGCTCCAAAAGTCACTGTCGAAATGGTGTCAAACTTGTGAACACTGTTAGCACCAGAGCAAGACCAATGAAGCACAATAAGCAGCGAACTGCAAGGCAAGCTGGGATTCCAAAACCATTAATCAGTGATGTAAATGCCTGTAACAGGAAAACGTAGTGCCGAAGCCATAAACCCTGGACTATGGACAGATGGAAGAACGTCGTTTGGGCCGATGAATCTTCTTGCATACTGTTTCCAATTTCGGGCCGAGTTTACACCCCAAGAGTGAAACATGACATGGCGGGATTTGATGATGTTTTGGCCGGTTATGTCATGGTATTCCATGGGCCCCATGGGTACTCTGCAAGGCCGCATTACTGACAGGGACTACGTGACGATTTTGGTTGCTCAGGACCGTCCATGGTACAGCGTTTGTTTCCCAGTGTTGTGTTCCAAGAAGACAGAGCCCCTGTTCAAACAGCTCGCATCGTCCAGGACTGGGTTTGTGAACATGAGGATGAATTTTCGGATCTTCCCTGGCCACCATGTCACATAATATTAATATTTTTAAGCCTTTGTGGTCTACTTTGGAGAGAAAGTTGTGTGAGCGCTATCCACCTCCATCATCTTTACCTGAACTTGCTACTATTTTCCTGGAAGAATGGTATAAGATTCCGTTAAAAACTATGAAGCATGCTGGCCCTAGAAGCTGCTTTTAATGCTGTTTTCTACATCATATTAGGCGTGGTAATGTGTCGTGTTTTTGGCGTCTTTATATTCTTATCGGCACTGTGTAGTAAGGAAACCCACACATGATGAAAAAACGTTACATCTAATTGCTGAGATCTAGTGGTAGCAAATAGACCTGACATCTTTGAATATATCCACATCGAACCTGGTAGCAGTGATAATGAGAGAGTTGTAACAACAATATCTACCCAAGGTACAAAGCGAACTAAAACAAGTACAAAACTTTATATGCTCAGTAAATTAGATAAATAGCCAGTAGTGGCATGTTTCAATGAGGCATTTGAAACTTTTAACTCAAAAAAGGATCTTATAGAGAGAGTACGACTCAAGTTTAAAAGAAAAGTTGACCGTTCAGTGAAAAGATGTTTACCCAGTAGAACTGTTCATGATGAGAGACACCCTCCATGGTATACAACCACTGTCAGGAAACTTCTAAAGGAATGAGATTTTCACTCTGCAGCGGAGTATGCGCTGATATGAAACTTCCTGGCAGATTAAAACTGTGTGCCGGACCGAGACTCGAACTCGGGAGCTTTGCCTTTCTCGGGCAAGTGCCCTACCAACTGAGCTACGCAAGCACGACTCATGCATCGTCCTCACAGCTCTACTTCTGCCAGTACCTCGTCTCCTACCTTCCAAACTTTACAGAAGCTCTCCTGCACTTGCCCGTGAAAGGCAAAGGTCTCGAGTTCGAGTCTCGGTCCAGCATACAGTTTTAATCTGCCAGGAAGTTTCACATCAGCGCACACTCCGCTGCAGTGTGAAACTCTCATTCTGGAAACATCCTCCAGGCTGTGGCTAAGCCATGTCTCCGCAATATCCTTTCTTTCAGGAGTGCTAGTTCTGCAAGGTTCGCAGGAGGGCTTCTGTAAAGTTTGGAAGGTGGGAGACGGGGTACTGGCAGAATTAGAGCTGTGAGGACGGGGCGTCTGTCGTGCTTGGGTAGCTCAGTTGGTTCAGTCTGCCTTCGGCAGTCACACAGTGCGGACCTTGTTGCCTGCCGGCCGCGCTGTGGTGCGCGCGCCTGTTTGTTTACGCCGGAGCAGCTTCGCGTGTGCGGTGTTGTGAGTCTAGAACGAGATGGCACACTAGTACAGAAAAACGACCTTGAAGTTCAGTTTTGCGAACGACTATACACGACCAAAGGCACACGAGATCGAACGTTTCTTAAGAGAAGAGGTAAAAATCGATCCACAGGAAATCGAGGGAATCAATTTATCGATCGTTTCAAGCGTCGTCTATGTCAAGCTTGTTGACGAGGCTGCTTGCGAAAGACTTCTACAACGATCACCGAACGGGTATCGTTTCTGTCATGCCGACGGGAATGTTGCTGTGGTTACGGTCGATCACGCGGGAATGGGCATCCGCACTATACGAACTTCCGTTTGAGGTCCCGTCTGAACTTGTTACCGACGCCTTTCGACCATACGGTACAGTTCTATCCCATGTGGCCAAATAATGGACGAGTTTTACCACGTACCCCGTTTTAAATGGGGTGAGACAAATACGGATAGAACTGCGAAAGCACGAACCCTCTTATTTGTACGTAGGATGTTGTCGAGCGATTATAATCTATGATGGGCAACCTCGCACTTGCTCGGGGTGCGGGAAAGAAGGTCACGTCCGCTCGGAATGCCTCCAGCGACGTTCAGTGCAAACCCCACGGGATGACGTTCAGACACCACAACAGATGACTGTCTTACCGTTGACTTTTGTGGAAGCCCTGAGAGGCGACGTGAGGGAGATTTCCGATGGGCACCAGCAGCTGCGCCCTATAGAGAACATGGACACCAACGGACTGGAACTCAGACCACCGGTTCCACCACAGCAGACACAGGACACCACACAAGAGATGCAGCTGACGGCCGCTCCAGGCTCATCCGTGGTGGCTGTCAGTGCTTCCACCGATAGCGTGATAGGCCAGGCCCAAGACGGAGGATACGCAACCCCAACGGCCGATGCGGAAGCAAGGCAACGGAAACAGCGTTCGCCGAAGAGATGAAAGAAGCGTCGACTGACTTCTGCTGACGATAGCCATAGTCCCGATGGGACAGTGGACGACAACGACAGTATCGACCTGAGACCAGTGGATTCAACAGATACCGAGATGACGGTGCAGGAATTACACAGCGACGAAAACTTGAATTCTCCTTCTGGTGACCGGAAGGCAGAAGTGGAGATGACAATTGTCCAACATCAGAGCGGTGACAACGTTGCCTCCCATCCTTCGACCAGTTCCGGAAATATGCTGGGGGACTGGGCGCAAGAATTGGACCAACAGGAACAGAATGAAAATACGAACGCGATGATTGAGGATAGTCCTGGCCAGAGACCGGGAGGGGTCGGGAAATGTTGAACAACTTAGTGTGGTGAGGAGCGCCGGGGGTGCAGATAGACGCTTAATGACACCGCCCTCCAACTGATGAACACACGCCAGGCGTACCGCCTTGCAACGATAAACATTAATGGCATTCGGACACCGCTTAAAATTCAAATGCTGAAAGATACGTTGCGCGCTGCGGACGTGGATATTGTACTCCTACAAGAAGTGCGTTTCACATCGCCGCCAGAGTTCTACGGCTACGAGGCACATTATTCAGTGCCCGATGAAAGTGGATGCGGTGTGGCGATTCTCACCAGGGAAGGAATAGGACTGGAGGACACCATGTCTCTCCCTTCGGCACGTGGCATAGCGATCACTGTCGACGGCGTTCGTTTCATCAATTTATACGCGCCATCTCGCTCCACAAAACGAAGAGAAAGGGCGACATTTTACACCGAAGAGGTAGCACCGTTGTTCGCTGGACACTAACTATATAGTGGGCGGCGACTTTAATTGTGTCGTCGACAAAAAGGACCAAGTACCTCATTACGTGCCATGCATGGAACTGCGTGCGTTGATTACTGAAATGGCGCTTCTGGATACCTGGGAACTGCAGCATGGCGACAGACCGGGTTACACGTTTGTAACGGGACACTCGGTGAGTAGACTTGATAGAGTGTATGTGACACGAGCACTACGGACGGCGATACTGGATGCCGAAATCTGGCCAGTGGCTTTTACGGATCATATGGCGTACATCTGTACGATTTCACTAAGGCGTCAGAAGATATGGCGCAGTAAGGGTCCCTGGAAAACGAATTGTGCACTTTTACGTGACGCTGCATGTCGCCGGTCGATAGAGGCGGCATGGGAGACCTGCGTTCGCCACCGACGAGCATACACCTCAGTTCTCCAGTGGAGGATCAAATGCGCAAAATCAACGTTACGGAGAACGTTGATACGATACGGGCAGGACAAATCGCAGTGGAACCACACGACGGCTGATTTTTATTTTACAGCCCTGAGGATGACCCAACAACCATCGCCGGAAAGGCACACGGCCATGCGCAGGATAAAAGCCAAGTTATTACAGCTGACGAGACTAAGAATGGAAAGTATAATGGTCCGGGCGAGATTGGCGGACACAGTTACTGCCGAAACCCCCTCCATGCACCACGTAGTACGTGAACGCCAACGACGACGCAGGACATTGATCAGGGAACTAATCTCTGAAACTGGCCAGCAAGTTGTGAACCAGCGTGATATTGCTCATGTGTTTACTATTTCCGCCAGTTATATGGACCTGTACAAGTGAACCACGAGACACTACATCATGTCATCTCGGAAATGCCAGATAGAGGACCACCACTGGATGCAGAGACTTTCATCACAGCGATAACAGAGGACGAGCTGACAGATGCAATTGCCAGGGGGGCTCCGAACAAGTCCCCAGGACAGAACGGCTTCCCAATTGAATTTTACCGCGCCTTTGCATACCTCATGGGACGGACCTGGATTCAGATGTACAACGAACTCCTGTTACCACAGACTGAGATACCTGCCGAATTCACGGAGGGTATCATCATCCCAATACCCAAACCACGCGGTGGCAGAAGGCCAGGATATTATAGACCACTCACTCTCTTGAACTGAGACTATAAGATTTTCACGCGCATCCTTGGGGCCCACCTACGGTCTTCAATTTCTGATAGACTCCTCATAGATCAAACTTGCCTCGGCGGTAAGAGTAACGTACATACGGCGCTCGGTGACTACCGAGATATCATCGCATTAGCAAGCGTCATGCCGAGTGCGTGGAGCACTCGTCGCTGTTGACTTCGATCATGCGTTCGACAGAGTGGATCATTCCTTTTTGCATGCGGTGATGGGCAGATTGGGAATCCCACAGGCCTTCATTCTAGTGATCATGCGACTGTCACACGGCGTGCGATCAAAGGTCTCGGTGAATGGACGGGGCACTGACTACATTGTTATTTCAAGGTCAGTTCGTCAAGGTTGCCCCCTTTCGATATTTTTGTATGCAATGGCTTTGGAACCCTGTCTATATGGTCTCCGAAGAGGGTTGGAGGGAGTGTCGTTGCCACAACTGACCTTTCATTGCCGCGCTTATGCTGACGATGTGATGCTGGTGGCAAGGACAGGCGACGAAGTACGTACGGCGTTGGCATGGATACAGCGATACGGGATGGCGGCAGGAAGCGTGCTTAATCTACAGAAATCGCGCTGCATGAATGTCGGTCGAGGATTACAACCGGGGGAGGAAGGCCCGCTCATGTTAGTTAAGACCATAAAATGTCTAGGTGTTACATTCCACACGGATGTGCAGCGGACAGCAGCGGATAACTACCGACGCATATTGAGGCTGATGCGGACAATGGTGATGTTACAGAAATTAAGATACAAAACGCTTACGCTACCACCTGGAGAGGGTGGACTTGGTCTAGTGGACGTATATGAAAAGGCACGGGCGTTATTCGTCAGTACGATTTTCCGACAGTGGCGCGGTCAATTTCGCAATATCTCGGGTGCGTTGGCCGATGTACTAGCGCCCGCTTCAATGCTGCCCCCAGTCAATGTGGGACATATTTCACCGAAGCTGTCACATTTTAAGTCTTTTTTTTTTTTTTTGGAGCTTAGCTATGTCAGAGATTCCTTCCCAACAACACGACTACCGACGAGTCGAGATGTATACCAACTCTTACTGCGCCGGTGCCCCGGGAATACCCTGGAAAAGAAGTACCCAGACAAGAACTGACGACAGATATGGCGCGTTATACGGAACGTTTACCTCCCAACGTCGGTACGCTCAACATGGTATGTGGTGGTAAATAGGAAGTTCGCAACGAATCAACGGCGGCACGCGATTCATTTGGCAGACACTCCACTATGTTTAGGCTGCGCAACAGTGGACACTGATGAACATCGTTTAGCATGTAGTGGGTCGGCTCCAGTGTGGCACTTAGCACAACAGATATTGGCGTTCCTGTTACGCTCCGCCCCTCACACAATTTCGTCAGACACACTTTTTTTCCCCCAAGAATCTTATTTTCCGGTCCAAAAAACCAATGCAGTGACATGGGTACGGGGAATGGTGGTGGGCTACGTGTATAACGAATCGGAAAAGGATAAAATTGATTTTTGGCATTTTCTCCTGGATGGACACACGAAGTTGTAACAGCATAAGAGATATGGGCAAGACTTCGCTAATTACTTGCGACTTACATTTACCGACCCGCCGGCCAGATGGGGTGTGACGGGTGAGAGATGAGATAGACGAAGAAGCCGAGATAGACATCGATCACACTTACGGACCCTTAGTTAATTTCGAGAATACGACCCAGTCTTACACCAACGTCTGGGGAACGAGTCGATAGATGGCTCTCTTGCTCTATCGAACGTCGGGTCGTGAGCGGGTGTCGCCCCCGAAACGACTTTCATTTCATTGCTACAGAATCATGTTTCTTTTTTATCTGTACTATCCGCAATGTCTTCCTGTCTTTCATTTGGGCATTTTCAGTTTTCTTCATTTCCTTAATTAATTAATTTTCAAATTAGCCACTATTTGTCAACATATGGACATTGTAGACACTATTTATGCGGTAGTACAACAAAATGTATGTCAGGAAAGGTGGTAAGCCTGACACTGAAAATTAAATAAAATAAAAAAATAAATAAAGAAATAAAAAAAGAAAAAAAACAAAAAAAAGAAAAGAAAGTTGGTAGAGCACTTGCCCGCGAAAGGCAAAGGTCGCGAGTTCGAGTCTCGGTCCGGCACACAGTTTTAATCTGCCAGGAAGTTTCAACTTCTAAAGGATCACAGACAACTGCATAATAAGTGCGAAACGAAGCAGAAGGCTATAGTTAAAGAGATGCTGAATGAAACGTGTTTGGCTGTCAAGACAAAAATACGTGAAGCCTTTAGTAAGTACCATAGCTGAGTAATGTCGAAGGATCTCTCACAAAATTGACAGAAATCCTGTTTGCATATAAAGACTGTTAGTGGCGCCAAAGTTAGAGTTCAGTTACTCATGGACGAGACCGGAACTGAAATTGAGAGTAGAAAGCAAAAGAGAAAATGCTTAACTCTGTTTTAAAATGTTCTTTTAAATAGGAAAACCAAAGTTTACTGTTCCAGTTTAATTCCCACACCACTGAGAAGATGAGTGAAATGGATATCAGTGATAGTGGCGTTGAAAAACGGCTGAAATCGTTAAAACAACATAGCTCTAGGGCCCGATGTAATCCCTGTTAGATTTTATACTGAATTTGCGGCATAGTAAGCCCCTCTTTCAATTATAATCTGTAGATGGTCCCGCCAACAATAAACAGCGCCCAGTAGTTGGAAAAAGCACAGGTCGCACCTGTTTACAAGAAGGGCAGCAGAAGTTGTCCACATCCATTTGTTGTAGAATGTTCAAACGTAATGAGGTATCTCAAACAGAATGACTGTTTCCATGCCAACCACCATGAGTTACGAAAGTATTTATCTTCTGAAACTCATCTCGCACTTTTCTCGCATGAGGTACTGAAAGCCATAGGTGAAGGCAGTCAGATAGATGCAGTTATCATCATCATTATCATCATCGTCATCTTCATCGTCACCATTCTTTCAAGGCTTACGCTGTTGCCTGTTCCGAACTCACAAACAAAATAATTCCCATAGTAATAGGACTAGTTACAGGGTAGTTAACGAATGCTTCGATACCACTAAAAGTTTATAGGATTGTATGTTACTTGATCAATGGATAAAACGTAAGAAAATATTGTTTTTCTTATTTTCTACCAGCAAATTAAACCGTATGGTTCACTCATATACTGAACCAACACCATTAACATTATTTCAGAGCGTTTAACTGTAATTAACAGAAAGTTACAGTTAGTTGGGAAACCTGATGTTGTGAATTAACATACTGTCGTAAGTTTCAGTAAAAATATAATTTCATCCTCGTGATTGCATTATTACACTCCCATAAAAATGTTAGAAGAAGTATCTATGTTGCAATTAAACCAATAATTAATTAGCAAAATTCATAAAGTTCTACTTACCTAAAAACAGACGATTGGAACATTTATCAGTCATATGATACATTTAACTTGTTTTGTGCACTTTATGTATCATGTCAAAACGAAAAAGCTATTAGCTAAGTTGTAATTAACTTTTTCATTAATGATTCTCGAACATTCTGATGTAAGCACTACTGATTTTCAGTCATTTTGATACTCTGCAATTATCATGTAGAACTTTAATTTGAAATTCCGTTGGCATTTTGTACTGTATCTCAGTTAATGTAAGGAATAACATCCAACGTTAAATCAAAGTGTAATTAATGATTTTAAGATAGGTATTGTTATTGTAACTTCATAACCAAATCTCCACTTAAAAGTGAAAGGAACTATATTTAGAAATGTATTCAGAATGAACCATCATTTATTGTCTTTAAAACTGTACTAAACGTTTGTTGCAGATCATTTATTTTCCATTATAAATCAGTGAATGTAACTGTTTTTGACAACAGGCCAAGGAACACATCATTGATAAGGTAGGGTACACACTGAACGGTGCATAGCACTTGAAATCAATCACAGTTTGGCTGATGTAACGACACAAAGCCTGTAACAGTTGCTGTTTCGCCAGTCATGTTGGTAGATCATAGTTTATGTGTGAACATCTTCGTAAATGCTTAAGGAAAATGCAGTTGCTGTTAAAAGTATTCATCAGTGTATTGGAAAATATTATTTTAGCATCCACGTTCTCATCACCTCCGAAATCCACGCAAATCTACAGTACACATCTCCTACTGGACTTCATTGGTGGAGGAGATTCGACGGTTCATAGCTAAGTACTCCACTGCAAAAACTACATCACTCTCATTCTGCGATTTAATCTCTCGTAATGAGAAATATTTTAGTCAAAACTGTATTTAGAGTGACATTAATCCTTCTTTTCAAAGGTCTTCCGAGCCATTTGGCTTGTAGTTCAAGATCTTCTGAAGAATTCTGTGACCTGGCATTCTCATGAGGTGTTGTCTCCAGTCTTCACGATATTTTTGAATATTTTCATTCCGCTGAAAATATTTAATTATGTTCTAATATTTTCGTTTCTAATTACATCTCTTCGTGTGCATCCCTTTTTTTTCTTAGGAACCTCATGTCTGCAGCTTGAATGTTATATTATTGTTTTTTGTGGTAATCCAGTTTTCGCTACCATAAGATAACACAGGAACCCCCATTACTTTTTAGAATTTCATGTTGGTTTCTCTTTGTACTCTATGACCCAATGTTCTGCCAATGGTACCACACACAGCTTGGAATTTGTGTATTTCATTTTCTATTACAGTCAAAATAAGAGCAGCCTAAATAAGAGATTTGAGACACTTTTTCTTAAACTTAATTATGCAAAACAGTTTTTGGTCTGACTGGATATTTTCCTCACAATGCCATTATATTTGTTTTTTCGCTAGAATTTTTTAAAGCTGTACTTCTTGTAAATTTTGTTCAGTTGGAATACTGATCTTTGGAGGTCATTTTCTTTCTTTTGAATAATAACTATGTCATCAGCAAACAAAAGTACATTCAGGTATGCCTCGTTCGTTATCTTAATTCTTTTGCTTACTTTACATTTCTATTTGTGAATTATGATGTCAATGTGAATGTTAAAAATGGTGAGTTATAACCCACACCCTTGTCAAACACCTTGGTTAATAATTATTTCTTGTTGTCGATACCTACCTGTGTTCATTACAATGCGCGGAGTTTTGTAAGGACGTTTCACTATCTCTATTACGTGATAAAGATATCCACATTCAGATATAATTTTCCATAGACTATCACGGCCCACACGATCAAAAACCTGCTCAAGGGCGATAAAGGCCATATGGGTTTCTGTATTAAATTCTCTGTGTTTTTCTGTAATGTTTTTAACTACAAACACATTGTCTGTGTATGAACGACCTGTTGTAAAACCATTATGATCTTCATAAATAATAGCTTCTGTGATATTCTTCATGTTATTATTGATTATATTTGAGCATAGTTTGTAGTCAGTGTTTAGAAGACTGATACCACGATAGTTTTACAGTCATTCATTTTTTGAAAAGAGAGATTACTTCTGCTGAATATCAAGGATCTGGGATCTCTTGCAGTTTGTCGAATATTCATTTATTAATTGTGAAAGTCTTTCTCTAGTAGTAACTCTCCATATTTAAATAGCTCTCGATTTATTACATGTATTACAGTAGCCTTTCTGTTCTTCATGCCTTTCAAGGACTCTTGTAGTTCTTCCGTAGTAATTGGACCTACTGATTGTCTGTACACACTTTCTCCAGTGTCATGTTCAGCGTTCTGTGTACGCCAAAAGTCTGTATGATGATTTATTCATTCTTCATTTGGTATAATATTCAGCGAGGCAGTGTCTTTTTCTTCGTTATTGATGGCTTTCATGACCTTGTATGCACATTTTTGTCAACCATGTACGTCGTGTTCTAAGATGCAGTACTTCTGGATTTCCTAAAAACCTTTGACTCCGTACCACATCTACGCTTATTATTAAAGGTGCGATGGTAAACGGTCTCAACCGAAATTTGTGATTGAATTGGTTGGGAGAACACATGAAGTAATCATGGATGGAGAGTCATCGATAGATGTAGAATTAACTTTAGGATTTCCCCTAGTGAAGTGTGCTGGGACCATTTTTATTTATGTTGTATATTAATAATCTTGCGGACGATATAGATAGTAACCTTAGACTTTTCGCAATTGATACAGTCATTTAAAGTGAAGTATCGTATGAAAGAAGCTGCACAAAAATGCAGTCAGATCTTGACCGGGTTTCCATATCGGGCAAAGATCCGCAATTTTCTGTAAATATTCAGGAAAATAAAATTGTGCCATCACAAAACGAAAAATGTAGTCTGCTATGACTATGTCACTGAATCGCAGTTGGACTCGATCATTTAACACAAATACCTGGGTGAAACTTCCTGGCAGATTAAAACTGTGTGCCGGACCGAGACTCGAACTCTGGACCTTTGCCTTTCGCGGGCAAGTGCTCTACCAACTGAGCTACCCAAGCACGACTCACGCCCCGTCCTCACAGCCTTACTTCTGCCCGCGAAAGGCAAAGATTCCGAGTTCGAGTCTCGGTCCGGCACACAGTTTTAATCTGCCAGGAAGTTTCATATCAGCGCACACTCCGCTGCAGAGTGAAAATCTCATTCAGGAAACATCCCCCATTCTGGAAATACCTGCGTATTTGTAAGGATATGACACACAATGATCACATAGGCTTAGCAATACGCAAACCAGATGACAGACGTCGGTAGAATACAACAGAAATGTAATCAGTATACGAAGGAGATTGCTTAGAAATAGATCGTGCAACTCATCCTATATAATTGCTGCTGTGTGTGGGACTCGTACCATATAAAACCAACAGGGGATATTAAACGTATACAGAGGACACAGGTTTTTTTGCCCCGTGAGAGATTTTCATGGATGAAAATGACGTAAACTTTCCCAACAAGGTCCACTAACAAAGTTTTAAGAACTAGCTTTAAATTATGACTCTAGGAATATAGTGCAACTCCAATTCCATCGTTCCAGTAGGGATCGTGAGGACAGGGTTAGATTAATTACAGTGTACACAGAGGTAATTCAACAGTCATTTGTCTCGCGGTCCATTCGTAAATGGAATGTGAAAAACCGTTCTAACTGGTACAATGGGACGTACCATCTGCCACGCATTTCACTATAGTTTGCAGAATATATACGTAGATTGTTCAATAAACTGGTGTCGTTTACAGTTGGCGTAGTTTGCAGTTGGTGTCCACCCAGTTTCTTAAATATTGGTGGCAAGGGTGAATACGAAAGCTGTATTAAAGAAGTTGCTTAATGGATATCGATAGAATGTTAATTTCGTATACTGAATAATTGTAGGTAAGCGACTTTGTCTTTCCTCGTAGCTTCTTTCCGGCAGAGAATTTCGTGACCTTTACAACGAGGTCTTGTGTTAGCCACCAGAATTTTGACAGTCCTTTTATGGAGTTAGTGACCAGATATCGATAAACGACTCAAGGTAAATGTATTTGACAACATCTGCGTCAGTATCTGTAGCAACGTTTCGGAAGATCTGAGAAACAGCGGGAACTGATCCATTGCTGTAAGAGTTAGTCTGATCACCATGTAATGGAGGACATGCGGTTTATGCAAGGTAGAGTTGGTTGCGTTGCCGTATACAATTATTCAGTAGTCGAAGAAAGAGTTGATCTTATAAGATACCGTTGAGTCCGACCGCCCACCAGACCCTAAAAAGAGTTTTTAATACATTCGAACCTTCTTCCACCTTGTTCATGAGGTTCAGAGTATGACGACTCCATGTTGCTTAGACTAGAAATAGTTTCGCATGCAGCTGTATGGGGAATTTTTACGGGCCAAGCTGTGTTTCTGTTGATAGGTGATTGCCCCTTTTTGTCGTGAACATCCCCGCTACGGACCTTCCTGCCGACAGCGTAATTCCACTGCCTAACTACCATTTGGCAAGCATTTCTTACTCATTGTTTAGCCAGAATTTTTTCACACAAATACACAGTGAATGAGCTTTGTACTCGTACCCAAGAACTTGGATGTTTGGGCTAAATATAACCTCTATATCTACGACATACACAGTAAAGAATACAGTACTGCAGCTTGCGGAAGGCCATTCGTTACAATACGAAGGTATGTAATGAGTTATCCTTATCTCGGATGTACATTTTCTGACCGCAGAGAAAACCACATTTAATTGCTTAAATTTCTTCCTGGATATTTAGTAGTTTCAATTTATTAAGCAGCACAGGTATCACGACATCATCATAAGCTCTATAAAAAAACGAAAAAGAATACCTCGAAGTACTCTTCACTTAGAAATGTTTTTTCGATATTCAGTATTAGGGATGTAATATTTTTTAAAGTACCTCCGCCGTTACGAAAGACATATTGTGTTCGCGGTAGCGGTTCCTGATTTTCTATGCACCTTTGTAAGCGGAGCTTCATGAGACCTTCAAAACACTTACGCAGACATGACGACAGCACAATCGCTCCATGTGATCTTGCCCAACCAGGAACTTTCTACGATTTTAAGATGAGGACTGATGTTGTGTAAGGATTCATTCCTTTCAAACATCGTTAAAGATGCTCATAAGAACGCGTGTATCTGATCTTATCCAGGGGTTGTATCAGATGATTATTTGAGAGCTTTGTGTCTCCGACGGGAAACTTTTTCTTTTAAACTACCACGAAGACTGTCAGCACTGCCAGTAGACATGGATTCAAACATTGGTAGGGCAGGATCTATAGTGTCAGTAAACTCTTCTCTCGAGTCCGGAGCTGCATGGATTGGGGTATCACAGGTTTCCCCTTGAGCGAGCATATTACTGCTCAAAGCTGACTCAAACGGCCAACCGATCTTGCTCACATTTGGCAAGTCGCTTGTGTTCAAGTTAAAATGAAAGACTGTACGATATTTTGCCTCAACAACCTTCGTTTTTGAGAGACTAAGCCTAAAGTTCATCACGCTCCATCGTCTCAAATATTACGGGATCTATAGATAATTGGAAACAGACCATTTTTCATCAACGTGTATGAGTTTAGCGAATGCATATTTTTATAGAAATTGAGGAAAGTAATTTTTTCGACTGGCGCTTATGTACACATACACTATGTGATCAAAAGTATCCGCACACCCCCAAAAACATACGTTTTTCATATTAGGTACATTGCGCTGCCACCTACTGCCAGGTACTCCGTATCAGCGACCTCAATAGTCATTAGACATCGTGAGAGGGCAGATTGGGGCGCTCCGCGGAGCTCACTGATTTCGAACGTGATCAGGTGATTGGATGTCACTTGTGTCATATGTCTGTACGCGAGATTTCCACACTCCTAAACATCCCTAGGCCCACTGTTTCCGATGTGATAGTGAAGTGGAAACATGAAGAGACACGTACACCGCAAAAGCGTACAGGCCGACCTCGTCTGTTGACTGACAGAGACTTGCCGACAGTTGACGATGGTCGTAATGTGTAAAAGGCAGACATCTTTACAGACCTTCAAACAGCAATTCCAAACTGCATCAGGATCCACTGCAAGTACTATGGCAGTTAGGCGGGAGGTGAGAAAATTTTGATTTCATGATCGAGCGGCTGCTCATAAGCTACACATCACGCCGGTAAATGCCAAACGACGCCTATGAGCACTTGTTCATGTTCGCTAGTGTCAAACACAACTCTACTGTACAATTGTTCACAGCCCATAAGGTATACGCAAGAGCCCAAGTTTACTAGACATTTTTACTTGTTTTGGTCCATACTACCACCTCTGAAAGTTGCCTACCCTGCGATCTTAGCAACAACAATACCAGTACATGTATTCCACTGTCGGAGGTATTAGAACGATTTTTGCTCATAACTTTCGACTCGTTCGTTTCAGATGTAGGGACTCTTAGCTCAAATTGATACAGCTATCCTTCTCCATCATCCTAGAAAGTTAGTAACATCGTCACGAAATCACGATGTACACACATACATTTACAGGCGTCAGCTCCTACATATTTGACGCTCTGTAGTGTCATTGCATGACGTTTCCAAACAATGGTTCCCAGTCAGAGTATTATGTATTCACTACCATTTACAAGTTCTAGAAGTTTGTAACGGGAATTTTGGGACATCCTCTATGTGTGAATGACCTTCCACTTTACATTCAGAAAGCAAAATTGTTAATTTTTGCAGACGATACTGGTGTTATAATGAATACCATTGCAAAGAAAGCAACAGAAGAGTTAGTAAATGATATTTTCCTAGGTATTATTAAGTGTTTCTCTGAAAATCGACCCTTCCTAAATTTTGAAGAAACACACAACATTCAGTTCTGTACAACAAATATAGTCATAGCATCAATTGATGTAGTACATGAGCAGGGGTCAGCAACTAAGGTAATATGATCCAACTTTTTGGGTTGACATGTGGATAAAAACTTGAATTGGAAGAAGCATATAGCTGAGATTTCGAAAAATTAAGTTCAGCTACTTTTGATCTTCGTATTATTGCTAGTATTGGAAACAAATGTATTAACCTCCTGACATATTTTGCATATTTCCACTCAATAACGTCGTACGGAATACTTCACTTGGGGTAACTCGTCAGTTAGAAAGAAAATACTGACTGCACAAAGGCGAGCAGTAAGAATAACATGCGGTGTTCACCCACTGACGCCATGTAAGTACCTCTTCAAGGAGCTAGTCAGTTTAACTGCGCAGTTACAATACATATTTTCGCTGATGAAATTCGTCATTAATAACCCATCACAATTTGAGTAGAACAGCGATATACGTACCTACAACACTAGAGGGAGAAATGACCTTTATTTCCCACTGTTAAAGCTGGCAGTACCTCGGTGAAGATTTCAGTATGCAGTAATGAAAATTTTTCATCAGTTGTCCTGTAACATAAAATATCTGCCAGGTAGCGAAGCCAGTTTTAAATCTAATTTAAAATCATTTCACCTGGACAACTCCTTGTATTCCATTGAGGAATTTCTCATTAAAACTGGTAGCCAATAAAAACAAAAAAAACAAATTTTTTAAGTGTAGCTGCATGAGTAGGAATAAAGGGATAATGTGCTCATTAATATCCACGCTAATCATTTGTAAACTGACTCGTTCCACATCAGTTCGACGAAAGATCCGTTCAAATGATCTAGGGAACATGCAACTACACTGAAACGCCAAAGAAACTGGTACAGGTATGTGTATTCATATGCAGAGATATGTAAACAGGCAGTATACGGTGATGCGGTCGACAACGTCTATAGAAGACAAGTGTCTGGTTCAGTTGTTAGATCGCTTACTGCTGCTACAATAGCAGGTTATCAGGATTTAAGCCAGTTTGAACGTGGTGTTATAGTCAGCGCACGAGCGATGGGACACAGTATCTCCGAGGTAGCGATGGAGTGGGGACTTTCCTGTACAACCCTTCACGAAGTGTACCGTGAATATCAGGAATCCACTAAAACATCAAATCTGCGATATCGCTGCGGCCGGAGAAAGATCCTGCAAGAACGGGACCGACGATGACTGAAGAGAATCGTTCAACGTGACAAGTGCAACCCTTTCGCATATTGCTGCAGATTTCAATGCTGGGCCCTCAACAACTGTCAGCGTGCGAACCATTCAACGAAACATCATCGATATGGGAATTCTGAGCCGAAGTCTCACTCGTGTACGCTTGATGACTGCACAATACACAGCTTTACGCCTCCCCCGGTCCCATCAACATTGACATTGGACTGTTGATGATGGGGAACATCTGGTCGGACGAGTCTCGTTTCGAATTGTATCGAGAGGATGTACCTGTACGGGTATGGAGACAACCTCATGAATCCATAGACCCAGCATGTCAGCAGGGGACTGTTGAAGCTGGTGGTTGCTCTGTAATGGTGTGGGGCGTGTGTAGTTGCAGTGATATGGGACACCTGATACGTCTAGATACGTCTCTGAGAGGTGACACGTACGTAAGCATCCTGACTGATCACCTGCATCCATTCATGTCCATTACGCATTCCGACGGACTTGAGCAATTCCAGCAGGACAATGCGACACCCCACACGGCCAGAATTGCTACAGAGTGTCTCCAGAAACACTCTTCTGAGTTTAAACACTTTGGCTGGTCACCAAACTCCCCAGACATGAACGTTATTGAGCATATCTAGGATGCCTTGCAACATGCTATTCAGAAGAGATCTCTAGCCTCTCGTACTCTTATGGATTTATGGACAGCCCTGCAGAATTTATGGTGTCAGTTCCCCCCAGCACTACTTGAGACATTAGTCGAGTCCATGTCACGTGTTGTTGCGGCACTACTGCGTGATCGGGGGGAACCTACTCGATATGAGGCACGTGTACCGGTTTCTTTGGTTTTTCAGTGTAAGTGACTATTACGAGGTCAATGCTGTCATCAAATTTTCTGTTGCATGCGTGGAAGTGGTTTTCGTGTTTTTAGTGAATATTGAGAGCTTTCTGTTATAGCACAGTCTTTGCTCAGAATTGACAAGCATGCAGCGGTACAACTGAAGTACCCATCACAGGAATTCCAAGTTGCACCCGCCACGAAGTCCACTGGGCAGTAGCCCCATCTCCTCTGACTGCTTGCTGCGGCAACTCTCAGCATTTCCTAGTGCACACGTACTACCTGACCTTGCTGCTTCTCTGCATTTTGCTGGCTACGTCATGCTCAACCAAACACGGCGTTTTTAAATACTTTATGCAGCGAACATACTGGTTATAACGTTACACCATTCCTCTAGAAGTGCAAACGATGCTGGCCGACTACATATTGCTATAATTGTTATTTAACGGATTGTGGATGGTGATGTGATTGCTGTCGCTTGAAAGCTTTCGATATTATCGTGTATTTTAGCATGTAATTGATTAAAAAGGCAACTACTCCTCTGTCATCATCTCTATCAAGCTGGAAGACCTGATATAATCGGAACTGTGCAATGGTATCTGGCTTTTTACCACGTTTCGTATTCTGCAGTCACATCTTTTTTCTTGTCTAAAGTTGACGTTGCAGTACACCCTTATGTGTGGTCGTAGACTGTGTACCGCTCTGAAGTAATCTATGCTCTGTCATTGCCGCTAGGAATCTGGAGAGAAGCTAACAGCTGTCTTATTGGTTGCATGTGAAGGATGTGAGATGGTTTTTGTTTTCACTGCAGCAAGTATGTTTACAATCAACCGGAAAATTTTGTCTCTGACGTAGTTGCTGTTATTGGTAAGCAGTGGTGTGTGGTTACCATGCTAAGGTGAATATGGGTTGTTTGCTGTTCGTGCCTGAGGGAAGTGATGAGGGAATGAATATTCTTGTTTCATTTCTGACAAATCCTGTCACTAAGCTTGCTCATGAGTTTAAAGAACCGATAGAGCTGCCGGACTGTGCACTCTAGACCCCTCCTGTCTGCCGAATGAATGTTGTTCTGAAGATACTCTCTGAGATTGAGAGTTCATTTGCGGTCGCTTCCACTGGCGGTTTTGCCTTACTGTCGGCCGTTCTGGTGGATGCCTAGGTGGTAGAAGCTGAAATTGCGCCTGACTCTGATTGAGAATATAACTTCGGGCTGCTGAGTACATGTACTGAAAACAGCTTAAAGTGGTTGAGGCAACCACTCGCGATAAGCGAGAAATTCGGGTTCGAGTCCGGATCCGGTACAAATGTTCATGCGTCGCAAACAGCTCACGTCAATGCATAGACGCAGAATGCGAATCTGTTTCGTAATGAGTAGAGGGACTTTGTACGGGCACTAAGGCAGCTAATTCAGCTGCTGTGTCTAAAACCAGTAGGGAAGCCGGTTAATCACACGTAATATTCAACATGGTCCAGAGAACCTAAGATGTTAATTTGTCCATATGTCGTTAGCGTTACTTGTATTTCAGAACTGGTTTCAAAAGAACGGATCAGTGGACTGATACTGAAGATCCTATTTTCTTTCCTGCTATAGTGGAAACTGCCAATAAATAATCAACGAAAGTATTTTACGTTAGTCTCCGTGCCTGTTTAGTCAGTGCATTGGCTGTCTATTCATGATTGTATCAGGTACATTTTCTGTGGCGTTTCGGCTAATATTAACAGTTCAGTCAGCCCATACGTGTACTGCCCGTCACTTAATTCATGCCTCATGAGATGCCTGGTGTCGACTAACAGAAAGCGTCGGTTAGTTTTCAAAAAATTCGTAACTATACAAGCCCGTTCGATAGAGTCATCGAAAATTATTGTAGTGCGGTATTCCTTTTATTGATATGTGTTAACAGGGGCTGTAATAAACGGAAAAAAACTAATTCTTCAGCATCGAATCAACAGCGCTCTGGCCCGCGCTGACGACTACCGCCATGAAGTAGCGATTCTCACTCGCTATAGAAGCATTGGTTATCCTTCGTGTTTTACTGCCCCTATTAATACATATCAACAAAACTCATGTTGCGGTACACTAATTCTGGACCGCTGTATCGAATGGCAGATGGCAGTTATAAGAGTCGAGGGGCATGAAAGGGAAGCAGTGGTTGGGAAGGGAGTGAGACAGGGTTGCAGCCTCTCTCCGATGTTATTCAATCTGTATATTGAGCAAGCAGTAAAGGAAACAAAAGAAAAAATTGGAATAGAAATTAAAATCCATGGAGAAGAAATGAAAACTTTGAGGTTCGAACAGTCCACGGGGATACTGCCGGTTCATAGTGTCCAACGGGCACAATATTTCGGCGATCAGACATGTCGCCATC
This sequence comes from Schistocerca piceifrons, assembly GCF_021461385.2. Lineage (NCBI taxonomy): Eukaryota > Metazoa > Arthropoda > Insecta > Orthoptera > Acrididae > Schistocerca > Schistocerca piceifrons. The sequence goes on from NC_060149.1 coordinate 193,646,511, forward strand.
GTCAGGTGCGCTGACGAACTAAGCTCCTCAGGGCGGGGGGGCCGATTTAAATCCCCTCCTCCATCGGGCCGCTCTCTTTGCCGTCCGCGCCCGCGCGCCGGCGATGGCAAAGACGTGGGTCTCGGAATCTGTCGTAGCGTCGATGTGCTTGCTACGTCCGCCCTGGTCGCCAGTTCGTACTTCTTGCTGAGAGCCTTCTTAATTACATTCAATGCTGGGTCCCAAGCCTTGCTGAGATTGTAGCCGCAATCTCGGTTGATAAGATCTTCACTGGTGCAAATTTCGATCTCCTCCCTTATAACGCTGTCCAAATATTTAGAGGTCTGAGTCAGGATCTTGGAAAGCTCATAATCCATCTCGTGTTTCTCGGACAAACAGTGCTCTGCTACCGCTGACTTATTTGGATATTTCAGTTGAGTGTGCCTTTGATGTTCTCGGCAACGATATTCGATGGTGCGTACTGTCTGTCCGATATAAGTCTTCCCACAATCACAGGGAATTTGGTATATGCCGGCCTTCCTCAAACCGAGGTCATCTTTCACACTTCCCAGTAATGTTCGTGTTTTATTGGGCGGGCAGAAGACGGTTTTAACTCGGTGTTTCTTTAATACACGGCCGATTTTCCTCGATAGTGCGCCATTGTACGGAATAAAGGCAGTGGCTACCTCTTCTTCCGTGACTTCAGCCGTCTCCACAGGTTGTGCTGTGGTGGTGGGACGGAGAGCGCGTCTAATCTGCCATTCCAAGTACCCGTTTTTTCGGAACACGGTTTTGAGGTATTCCAATTCCTGGGGCAGATTCTCTGCGTCTGAGATGCTGCACACCCTGTGTACTAGTGTTTTTAGTACTCCATTCCTCTGAGAAGGGTGGTGGCAGCTGTCTGCATGCAGGTACAGGTCAGTGTGCGTTTTCTTCCTGTACACACCGTGGCGCAGGGTACCACCAGCTCCTCTCTTGACCATGACGTCCAGGAATGGTAATCTTCCTTCTGCTTCGGTCTTCATAGTGAATTTGATGTTTGGATGTATGGAGTTTAGGTGTGTAAGGAAATCCAGGAGCTTGTCCCTACCATGGGGCCAGATAACGAACGTGTCATCGACATAACGGAAGAAACAAGTGCGTTTCCAATTGGATGACGCCAAGGCTTCCTCCTCGAAGTGCTCCATGTACAAATTCGCGACCACCGGCGAGAGTGGGCTGCCTATTGCGACTCCATCCGTTTGCTCGTGGTATTCAAATGGTTCAAATGGCTCTGAGCACTATGGGACTTAACTTATGAGGTCATCAGTCCCGTAGAACTTAGAAATTCTTAAACCTAACTAACCTAAGGACATCACGCACATCCATGCCCGAGGCAGGATTCGAACCTGCGACCGTAGCGGTCGCGCGGTTCCAGACTGTAGCGCCTAGAACCGCTCGGCCACTCGGGCCGGCTCATAGTATTCCACATTAAACAAAAAATACGTTGAGGTCACGACATGCCTAAAGAGTTCGGTGGTCTTCTCGTCAAATTTCTGCCCAAGAAGCTCGACTGAGTCTCGTAGATGCACCCTGGTGAATAGTGAAACCACGTCGACGCTCACTAGGATATCAGTGTCTTTCAGTCTGAAGTTGTCGAGACGTTTCACGAAATCCACGGAATTACGGATATGGTGAGGGCATTTACCTACATAGGGCCTAAGTAATTCAGCCTGATATTTTGCCAGCAACTAAGTAGGTGCCCTAATGTTGCTGACAATCGGGCGCATAGGTCCCCCCTCTTTGTGGACCTTAGGGAGTCCATAAAATCTTGGTGGTACAGGTCCTTGAGGTGACAATTTCATGACGTCCCCCTCTGGTAAATCCGCGTCCTTGAGTAGAGCCCTGGTCTTGTTCTCCACCTTCTTCGTGGGGTCAGCGTTGATCTTCCCATAGGAGTCGTCATCCAGCAGGCGCTGCATCTTCTCAATGTAGTCCTTATGGGAAAGAACAATAGTGGCATTGCCTTTGTCAGCAGGTAAGGTAACAATCTCAGAGCACTCTCTTAGGTCCCAAATGGCCGTCCTCTCTCTACTGGTAATGTTAGTCTTCGTAGGTTTAGTTCTGGGCAGAGCCTGGCAGGTTTCCCGACGCACTTCTGCTGCTTCAGGTGGTAATCGCGCTGCAACTTGTTCCACTGCACTGACGATGTCCGCGACCGGCGTGAACCTAGGGGTGGGAGCAAAGTTGAGTCCCTTCTCCAGAACCGAAACCGCCTCATGAGACAGCTCCATGTTAGTGAGATTGATGATCGTCTTGCATGGTGCCTCCAGCGATGGTTTGTCCGAGAGACGTGAGAATTTTGAAATCTGACGTCCAGTGGCCTTTTTATGTTCACAGTCGGCTGTCGTCCAGGAGATTTTGGTGTGACGTCAGAAACGAGTGACTGCGTGTGAGATCGCTCTCTAAGTTTTTATATATTTTTAGGTTTCAGATACATATTTTAACGGTTTTTGTGATAATATTTACTTTATAAGTGACTTATTAGTGGTTTCACCTCTGCCTTTCATGTGTTGTGACCTGATATTTGTCAGTGTTTCGTATCGAGCAACTTAACCTCTTACCTGTGTTTACATTCCGCGCTGACCAGTTGTAGCTGTAGCGGTGCATCGAAAGCTAAGTACTAATTAATTGTTTGTGTATAGTGGTTTATTTAGGAACTTTAGTAGTCTTCAACCGGTGTTCTTCGTGTTCTCCGGTGAAATAATTTCAGAAGAACCTTTTGGGAACTGTTTTTAGTTTCGTTACTAGTCATTAGACGTTTGATTCTCTTTCTCTGTTAGTCTTTTGTTATATTCTCCTTTGTTGTTGATTAATACTGTTAATAATAGTAGTTACTTCCCTTGTATAAATAAGTTTGTGATTATTGTAGACAGGTTTTTAACATCTTCTTATTGTAGTAGCGGAACTTAGATAAAGTAGTTTTCTTGATTCAGTAAGTGTAAAATTTTACCATGAGTGAGAAGTGTGGGCTTTGCCGTAGGTTCGTGAGTAGTGGATTGCGGTGTGAGACTTGTTCGAAGTATTTTCACTGGGGGGGGGGGGGGAAATGCAGTGGGGAAGCCAGTGGGCGTTCTGGTGAGATCCTCTCCTGGAACTGCAGGTTATGTAGCAAGGTTAAGCTGATAGATGAGCAGGAGCGTAAGATCTCTGCCCTTCAGGTGCAGTTGAAAAACGCACAGGAGGAGCTAGATAGGATGGAGAGGGAGAAGGGGGGGTTGGGGAATGGGAGCTGGCTGTTGGCAAGAGATCTGCTAGGAGAAGAAGATTTTCAGATAGTTTTACTATTGGTGTTTGCAATAGATATGACCAACTGTCAGAGTCTAGTGGAGAGGAATCTCTAGTAGCTGTAGATGTAGGAAGTATGCAGCAGACCTCAGCAGTTACGGTGGCTAGGACAGTTGCAAAGTCGAAGAGGAAGAAGAAGGTTCTGCTGTTAGGTAGTTCTCATGGCAGAGGTGTAGGCCAGCAGTTGCAGGAAGTGTTGGGGAGTGAGTACCAGGTCACCAGCATTGTGAAGCCTAATGCAGGATTGGCTCAAGTGACTGTTAACGTAGGGGGGGTTATGTAGGGATTTTACTAAAGAGGATCAGGTAGTGACTGTGGGTGGGGTTGGTAATGGTATTGATAGGGATGGGGAGTATGACATAGATGGTGACCTGGAAAACATAGCCACTCAGACTGGCAACACGAATGTGCATTTCGTGGAACTGTTTCAGCCTCACGATCGGCCTCATCTTAATACAGCCGTCAGGCGTAATAACATGAGACTTGGGGGTGCGCTGATGACAGAAAGCATGGGTCACATTTCAGTGGTGTCGGTGGAGTCTATCAGCAGGACGGGTTTCACTAGACATGGCCTGCACCTCAGCTGGTATGGGAAGGGGAGGTTGGCAAAGCTTATAGGTGACAGCATAGGTGGGGGTGGTGGGATCACTCATGGGAAAATTCCTGCAGTAGTGGGTGTTAGAGCTGCACCTTTTTTAGATTGAAGTCACCTGATAGGTATTCCTGCTTAAGGGAAGTCTGTCTAACAAAGGAACCACTTTTGACAAAGCTTAGGTATCCGAGTAATGAGGGAATTAGTATATTTCATCAAAATATACAAGGTATTAGAGATAAAGTTAGTGAATTGCTTATAGATGTTGACTCTGAAATTATTGGTATATCTGAACACTTCTTAAATAAGGAGACAATTCAGAGGCTTCCTTTACCAGGATACAGGTTGGCTGGCAGCTTTTCTAGGAGCTCTTTGCGGTGTGGGGGTGTAGCCATGTATGTGAAAAACGGTATCCATTTTGAGTCAATTGATGTTTCAAAGTACTGCACTGAAAAGGTGTTTGAATGTTGTGCAGGTGTGGTTAAATTTAATGGAGCTAAACTTCTAACTGTTGTTATTTATAGATCCCCAGACGCCGATTTCACAACATTTTTGCTAAAGCTAGAGGAGGTTCTTGGTTCACTTTATAGGAAATACAAAAAGTTAGTTATATGTGGTGGCTTCAATATTAATTGTATAAGTGATTGTGCAAGGAAAAGAATGCTGGTAGACCTCCTTAATTAATATAATCTTATGTAAACCGTCAAGGGAACAGTAGAACAACCATAGACAACATTTTTGTTTATTTCTCATTACTAGAATGGCATTCTGTTAGCAAAAAGGTGAATGGCCTTTCAGATCATGATGCACAACTTTTAACTCTAAAAGATTTTTATGCTGCAACACATGTTAAATATAGTTATCAACTGTGTAGGAAAGCTGATCCAGTTGCTGTAGAGACCTTTGTAAACCTTATCAAGGATCAAGAGTGGCAAGATGTTTATAGCGCTGATACAGTAGACGATAAATATAATGCTTTTCTCAAGACTTTTCTCATGCTCTTTGAAAGTTGCTTTCCGTTAGAACGTTCAAAACAGGGCACTAGCACAACCAGGCAGCCTGGGTGGCTGACTAGAGGGATAAGAATATCTTGTAGAACAAAGTGGCAATTATACCAAAACGTTAGAAGCAGTCAAAATCTAAATGCAGCAGCCCATTACAAACAATATTGTAAAGTGCTTAAAAATGATATTAGGAAGGCAAAAAGTAAGTGGTATGCAGATAGAATAGTTAAGTCTCAGGATAAAATTAAAATCATATGGTCAGTCGTAAAGGAAGTGGCTGGTCTGCAGAGACAGGGCGAGGATATAGAATCAGTGCGTAGTGGGAATGTTCGTGTTACTGATAAGTCGCATATATGTACAGTATTTAATAATCACTTTCTGAATATAACAGGTGAACTAAATAGAAACCTAGTTCCAACAGGGAATCATATAGCGCTCTTAGAAAAAAGTGTTCCGAGACTGTTACCTGAAATGCTCCTCCATGATACTGACAAGAGGGAGATTGACTTAATAATTAAATCACTAAAGACCAAGAACTCTCATGGATGTGACGGGGTATCTAGCAGAATACTGAAGTATTGCTCTGTGTATGTTACCCCAGTAATTAGCCATATCTGTAACTTTTCCTTTAGGAGTGGTCGGTCTCCTGACCGATTAAAGTACTCTGTAGTGAAGCCACTTTATAAAAAGGGAGACAGGGTAATGTTGACAACTTTAGAGCTATTTCCATGCCATCGGTGTTTGCTAAAGTTATCGAGAAGGTTGTATATACAAGGTTATTGGAGCATTTAAATTCACACAATTTGCTTTCAAATGTACAGTTTGGTTTTAGAAATGGTTTAACAACTGAAAATGTTATATTCTCTTTTCTCTGTGAGGTTTTGGACGGTTTAAATAAAAGGTTGCGAACGCTAGGTGTTTTCTTTGATTTAACGAAGGCTTTTAACTGTGTTGACCACAAAATATTACTGCAGAAGTTGGACCGTTATGGAGTAAGGGGAGTAGCTTACAATTGGTTCGCCTCTTACTTTAAGAACAGAAAGCAGAAGGTAATTCTCCGCAATATTGAGAGTGGTAGTGATGTTCAGTCCCAATGGGGCACTGTTAAGTCGAGCGTTCCCCAAGGATCGGTGCTGGGGCCACTGCTGTTTCTTATTTATATAAATGATATGCCTTTTAGTATAACAGGTGATTCAAAAATATTTCTGTTTGCTGATGACACCAGCTTGGTAGTGAAGGATCTTGTGTGTAATATTGAAACAGTATCAAATAATGTAGTTCATGAAATACGTTCGTGGCTTGTGGAAAACAATTTGATGCTAAATCACAGTAAGACTCAGTTTTTACAGTTTCTAACTCACAATTCAACAAGAACCGATATTTTGATCAGACAGAATGGGCATATTTTAAGCGAGACGGAACAGTTCATGTTCCTAGGCGTTCGGATAGATAGTAAGCTATTGTGGAAACCTCATGTCCAGGATCTTGTTCAGAAACTAAATGCTGCTTTATTTACCATTAGAACAGTATCTGAAATAAGTGACAGTTCAACACGAAAAATAGTCTACTCCGCATATTTTCATACGCTTGTGTCGTATGGTATTATTTTTTGGGGGTAATTCTTCTGATTCAAAAAGGGTATTTTTGGCTCAAAAACGGGCTGTTCGAGCTATATGTCGTGTAAGTCCGAGAACCTCTTGTCGACCCCTACTCAATAGTCTGGGAATTCTGACATTGCCCTCACAGTATATATTTTCTTTAATGTCGGTTGTTGTTAGCAATATTAGCCTAATCCCAACAGTTAGCAGCTTTCACTCAGTTAATACTAGACAGAAATCAAATCTGTATGTGGAATGCACTTCCTTGACTCTTGTGCAGAAAGGAGTGCAGTATTCTGCTGCATCCATTTTCAATAAGCTACCACAAGAACTCAAAAATCTTAGCAGTAGCCCAAAGTCTTTTAAGTCTAAACTGAAAAGTTTCCTCATGACCAAATCCTTCTATTCTGTCGAGGAGCTCCTGGAGGAGCTAAAAAATTAAGCAAATTCCAGTGTTACATTGTTGATTTTCTTTATTTAAACTTACGGCTTGTCGTCTGAATATGTTTTCATATTTAATTTTATCTGTTTCTATTATCGTGTTATAATTTCATGTATTGACTCGTTCCATGACCATGGAGATTTCTCCTTAATTTGGTCCCACGGAACAATAAATAAATAAATAAATAAATAAATAAACACCATCCACCCAGTCCCAGATCCACGAATTAAACTGATTGGCCAGTTTAAGATGAAGTTTAAATAGTTCCTAGGAGTTGTATTTAAGGCTGCGGCGAGTAAAATGCACCCTCTCACGTACCAAGGCAAGGCTGGCCCGTGTCTTAATTCTCTTGGCTGCTGCAGAATCGAATCGAATCACAAAAACTTTGAGGTTCGCCGATGACATTGTAATTCTGCCAGAGACAGCAAAGGACTAGGAATAGCAGCTGAACGCAAAGGACAGGGTTTTGAAAGGCTGATTTAATATGAACATCAACAAAAGCAAAACGAGAATAATGGAATGTAGTCCAATTAAATCAGGTGATGCTGCCGGAATTAGATTAGGAAATGAGACGCTTAAAGTAGTAAATGAGTTTTGCTATTTGGGGAGCAAAATAACTGATGATGGCCGAAGTAGAGAGGATATAAAATGTAGACTGGCAATGGCAAGGAAAGCATTTTTGAAGAAGAGAAATTTCTTAACATCGAGTATAGATTTAAGTGTCAGGAAGTCGTTTCTGAAAGTATTTGTGTGGAGTGTAGCCATGTATGGAAGTGAAACGTGGACGATAAATAGTTTAGACAAAAAGAGAATAGAAGCTTTCGAAATGTGGTGTTACAGAAGAATGTTGAAGATTAGATGGGTAGATCACGTAACTAATGAGGAAGTATTGAATAGAATTGGAAAGAAGAGAAATTTGTGGCACAACTTGACTAGAAGAAGGGATCGGTTGGTAGCGCATATTCTGAGCCATCAAGGGATCACCAATTTAGTATTGGAGGGCAGCGTGGAGGGTAAAAATCGTAGAGGGAGACCAAGAGGTGAATACACTAAACAGATTCAGAAGGATGTAGGTTGCAGTAGATACTGGGAGATGAAGAATGTTGCACAGGATAGAGTAGCATGGAGAGCTGCATCAAACCAGTCTCTGGACTGAAGGCCACAACAACAACAATGTATCGAATGAGCACGTGTAATAACGCTTTAAAAATCATTTTGCGTGTAAAGGGAAATAAACCGACGCATTCAGTCGACAATGGGCTTCGCATGAAAGATTGATAAGCAGTATTTCGGATGACTTCAGCTACATCCTGAAAGCAGCAGAGAAAACGTGGATGACGACTCTTAGGAGGGACACGTTTTGTAACTACACAAGATCAGAAATCTAAGCAAAAAACTCAATGCTGCAAGAAAATGTTATACGTTAATTTATTTATCAAAGACGCGTAAATGAAAACGAAGCTAAGGTATTATGGTTCTTTACTGAAACGTCAAATTATGAACTTTTACATTCAAACTAAACAATTATGACGCAATTACACTTGTATTCTATAATATACATTAGGACAGAATTTACAATACCTTTCAATAAACATACACACTGGAATAGAGCAATGTTTACAGGAATGGAAATTTGCGCCATTATGGGCAGTCAGATGAAACCGAGACAGATGAAAAAAAGTAAGTAAACTCCGTATCATTTCAAAAGAAATCGCCATAACTGTTATTACACTTATCCCTCTATGATACGAGATGGTCAATCCGTAATGGAAGCATGTCTGGTTGCCAACGGAACCACGATTGTATCCAGGCGTGCACTTCATTTTCCGAAGCAAATCGACGGTCACGAATGTATTTCTTCAGGGCTATAGAAATATGTAAATCGCGTGAGGAGAGGTCTGCACTTTATGGAGGATGTGTAAGAGCTTCGCAGAAAAACTTGTGCAGCATACTCGAAAGAACGTTGCCAACATGAGGGACGGTATTATCCTGCAACAGAATGACGTCGTCCGTCACCATTCCTGGGCATTTAGAATTGATGGCGCGCTTCAGTTTTTGCAGAGTTTCAGCGTCCCTCTATGAGTTAATTGTGACGCAGTGTTCCAGAAAGTCAATAAGCAACGGACCCTTGCAGTCAAAGACAAAGGTCATCAATACTTTCCCGGAACTGGCGTACCTATCGTTTCGACTCCGCTTCAGAAATAGTTCTTAGACATCCTCCACACAGTCTGTATTTCTCCCCAAAGGATTTCCGTATTTTTAGGGGCTTGAAGAAAGACATTCGTGGCCGTCGATTTGCCACGGACCAAGAGGTGCACGCCTGGACACAATCGTGGTTCCCCAGTCAACCGCAAACATTTTTACTAGAAGGCACTGGCTATCTCGTCTTCCAGTGAGCTAAATATATTAACAGTTATGGTGATTACTTTTGAAATAACCTACTTTTTACTTTTTTTCTGTAGTCTCGTTTTATTTAAGTGCTCCTTATACATATACATGATTAGTCTGTGATTCACAGTTAAGTGCTTGGTAGAGAGTTCGGAAAAACGCTTTCAAACAAGTTCTCTACCGTTCCAGTTCCGAATAGCACCTGAGAAACATATAAACATCTAAATCTACACTCTGGGCGAGATTTGATGTGTCTTATTTCATCTCGATGGTCATTTCTCTCTCAGTAGATAGAAGTCAACAAAGTATTTTGGCATTCGATGGAGAAAAATTGGTGATTGCAGTGTTCTGAAAAGATCTCGCCGCAACGAGAAATGCCTTTCTTATAATGACTGCAACTCCAACCTTGTTAAATCCGTGACTGCGCTACCCTTATTTCACTATCATACAAAACGAGCGCTTATTCTTTGAACTTTTCCGATCACCTCTGTCAATCGTCTCTGATTAGGTGTCTTACCGCCCAGCATTTCAGCAGCACAGGGTAAAAAAGCGTAGTCTAGGCACTATCAGTAGTAGCTCTCGTTCAAAATGGCTCTGAGCACTATGGGACTCAACTGCTGAGGTCATTAGTCCCCTAGAACTTAGAACTAGTTAAACCTAACTAACCTAAGGACATCACAAACATCCATGCCCGAGGCAGGATTCGAACCTGCGACCGTATCGGTCTTGCGGTTCCAGACTGCAGCGCCCTTAACCGCACGGCCACTTCGGTCGGCTGTAGTAGCTCTGTTGCATATTCTAAGTGCTCTGTCAATAGAACTGAATCTTTGCTTTTCCTCCACCAAAACATTTTCTATGCATGGTTCCAGTTTAAAGTGTTCGTAATTGTAACCCCTCGGTATTTAGTTGTATCGACAACCATTAAGCTCGTGGGATTTTTCGCGTAACCGACATTTAACGGAAATTTTTTAGCACTGATGCCGAAGACTTGACACTTTTTCAGTTGTTTAGAATCAATTGCCAATTTTAGTAGCATGCAGATATCTTCTCCACATCGGTTTTTATTCGTTTTGATTTTCTGATGACTTTACTAGTCGTTAAACGACAGCAACGTCTGCAAGACGTCTAAGAGGACTGGTCAGATAGACACAAAAGTCTTTTATGTAGATTATGAATAGCAGAGCGACTAAGAGGTCGTGGTGAAAAGTAATGCCTCCGAATTCTTTGTGTGGAAACTCAAAGTTTTTTAATTAAAATAAACGTTATTAACATTCTATACCTTTATTGTTCGTATCTACATATTTATTTCTCAACATAGTCACCTGGTGGCGAACACATTTCTCCCAACGAGAGAGCAGTTTGTTGTTACCGTCACTATAGACTTCACTGACGGAGCCAAAACCTCACCTCTGCTTGCATCGCTTCATCACTGTCAAAGTGAAGTCCTCGAAATGTTCTTCAACTTTCGGAAAGAGATGAGAATCAGATGGCGCCAAATCTGGCTGTATGGAGGATGATCGATGACAGCGAACACGAGGTGTCGGATTGTTGCAGATTTCGCAGCGCTCATGTATGCTGTGGCACTGTCATGCTGAAGGAAAGGGTCCTCCAAGCGTGGGTGAACTCTTCCACTTCGAAACTCGATTACAGCACGCTGTTTCTGATGTGCCGATATAGTTGCGTTACACACCACCATGTAATGTCCTACAATTCGGAGCACTCTAGCGCCACAGGGCTGTAGGTATGAAGGCATGAGGAATAAAAAATGTTGACTGTTAATAAGGTTTGTTTTATTCAAAAATGCTTAAGAATTTTCACATAAAATACGCGGAGGCATTGTTTTCAGCGCGCCCTTGTATAAGGCTTCCGTGAGAGACCCTAGATGTAACTTTTCAGTAGATGGCTTCCCGTCAATTATGATGAACTATGACCTTTCTCACAGGAAATCATGAATCCATTGGTCATATAACAGCACATTGTTTATGTGATGAATTACCTCACTCCATTTATTTATTACCGTAAACCATCCGTTGCAGTTAAAATTGTTTGAAATGGTTAGTGATTAAAATATTTGTAGGACAGGTATGTTGCAAAGAAGCAAGGCGAGCATTTGAACAGCCAAACTCCCGAATACCGCGCTGGGCATCTCACAGTAGTCTGGTAGGGTTGTGCATCGACATAGAAACTTCGTTCCAGATTATGTCTGTATGTGTGTAGGTACAGAACATCGAGAAATCGGGAGACTTCCTTTATCCAGCAGTGGACGTCATATGGCTGCTGATGATGAGGATGATGTTGAAGATGGTCGTGATATGATGATTATGGCACTTAAACGTTGGTTACAGGGTTTCATATGTACACGTAAAGGAAATTAGTGGATCTGCGTACAATAGAAAGGATGTAGACCAGCAAATGCATTCTGAGTATGACCAGCCTCTCAAATTGTATACAGATTATGACACTTACGTTGTCATTACTTATAAACAGAAAATGGTCACTAGTGCTTAAAGAACTGACTGAATGTTAGAAAAAGTGATCTCCAGTGGGCACCGTGTGGTATGTCTCGAATCTCCAGTGAATGTAATGTGTTAGAAAGTAGTTGGATACTAAAGGAAGATAACATAAAGAAAAAGCTGTGCACTTTTTAGCTGCGAGTCATACAAACATCGTAGAGAAATAATATCCAAAATCATTGAAATCACAGATAGAGTTACTGACGTAACACTCCAAGTGATCAATCCAAACTACTTTCTTCTCTCGAAAGTAGAGCCATAAAAAGAAAGGAGTTTCGGTTTGTCTACTGCCATTCACATAAAGTCTGTAAAAGTAATACCACTAACAGCCAACAATACATTGTTTGAGAGACCAATATAGGAAAGAAAGGAAGGAAGATGGTGTTTAACGTCGCATCAACATTGTCATTAGAGACGGAGCACATGCTCGGAGCGTGTCAAGGATGGGGAAGGAAATCGACCGTGCCCTTTCAAAGGAACCATCCCGGCCTTTGAACTGAACTATTTAGGAAAATCACGGAAAATTTAAATCTGGATGGCTGTACACGAGTTCGAACCGTCGTTCTCCCGAATGCGAGTCCAGTGTGTTAACAACTGCGCCATCTCGCTCGGTACCAATGTACAAAAGGAGACACATGTCAGCCTAACTTTGCAGAATGAAACCGAACATTCCTCTCTACTGCTCATCAAGAATTTCAAAAAAAGGGCATTCCCACTCCGCTCAGAATAAAATGTAAATCGTACAGTTCACGATTCTGTCTTAAAGGAGGAACGTAACGCTTAAATATGATCTGCACATAAAAATTGTGAAAATGTCGGCTGTGCGGAGCGTTAATTTTACTGTGAAGTGGCGGCTGTCAGCTGCTTCCCGGCCAACAGATAGCGCGCCGCCAAGCACTGCTCTTCATCTCGTCTTCTCGTATCCTTGTCTACGCCAAACTACAGCTTGCCTTGCAATGCCATTTACTTGCTGTTATGTACGGTCGCTTTCAGCAATATCTTCCTGAGTAAACCGTGCTACTCACATTCGTGCTGAAAATTTGTGTACTGGTATCTCTATCAGACCTATTACTCACGGGTTCTGATGAGTCTTAGGTATGATGTAGAGGGAGCTGCACTCAGTACCTGGCTGGAGGATTTTCTTTTAACGGCACTTATTTTTCGACAAAATCGATGTTGAAGTTTAATGTCTACCTTCTACAGGGTGATAATTATTGAACTACATGAAAAAAAGTAAATTACTTACAGACTACGGCGTGCACGCACTTTATTCAACATGTAAACGTCACTACAGATATTCGGATTTAGGTTATGACAGGTTTGATATGCCTGCCATCATTGGCGATGATGTGGCGCAGACGAATAGCGAAATTCGACAAGATCCTCTGAAGTGTCGGAACATCGATGCTGTCGATGGCCGCCTGAATGGCTGTTTTCCGCTCAGCCATGGTTTTGGGATTATTGCTGTACACCGTGTCTTTAATATAGCCCCACAAAAAAGGAGTCGCATGTGTTCATATCCGGAGAATATGGCGGCCAATCGAGTCACATGCCAGTGGCCTCTAGGTGCACCAGAGCCAGAATGCGCCCCCAAAGTGTTCCTCCAGGACATCAAACACTCTCCCGTTCCGATGGGATCGAGTTCCGTCTTGCATGAACCACATCTTGTCGAAATCAGGGTCAGTTTGGGTAATAAGAATGAAACGGTCTTCCAAAACCGTCACGTACCGTTCAGTAGTCACCGTGCCATCAAGGAATATCACATTTATTATTCCATGACTGGGTATTGCACGCCACACAGTCACCCGTTGAGGGTGAAGAGACTTCTCGATCGCGAAATGCGGATTCTCAGTCCCCAAATGCGTCAGTTTTGCTTATTGACGAACCCATCCAAATGAATGTTGGCTTCGTCCCTAAACGAAACCATACAGCACATACTAATTCCCATCATTCTCCGCGGCCAACCGTGCAGTTTTTAACGTCCTAACGCAAACCTTTGAGAAGTTATGACGATTTTATTTCATGTAGTTCAGTAATTGTCACCCTGTATATCCGTAACTTTCATTACGCTCCGAGCGAGCGAGATTCGTGCAAGGGCTAAAGTTCATTGATTTTCATCGCGCTAAATATCATTAAATGATATATGTCATGCAAAATAATTCAACAATATTCATTTTCGCCGTATTAATTTCAATAATAAAGTAATCACTACAGCAAACTTTCTTCAAATGTATATTCCGTTTGCGGTTCATAGCTACAATTCCAAATATTTGACAGCTTCAAAGAGTTCTCAACGACGGACGGAGCGTTAGCAGCTTTGAAAGGATATCAGATACAGACCAAAGTACTCATCCCTAATGTTGACCTCGATTATGTAAATGATACCGATCAAAACAGCTGCCAGTGCTATCGACGTACATTGGATGCGTTGTGGGGTAAGGAACGAAAATCGATCTGAACAAGATTAATCGTTCCTTCAAAGCACAGTATACTGTAACTTCGTGTGGGAAGATATTCACAAATGTTTTCATTGTACGCAAAAATCACTAGGAAAATTTTGTCGGTTTGTTAAAAATGATAAAATGAAGGCTCTCACTAGCGGATGACAAAGCTGGTGGTAAATCTTTCGTAGTATAAGGCTGTGGTCCATGAAACTCTTCTGTTCCTAACGCTTCGTGCACAACTGCGCTGGACATCTTCTGAGACGTTGCTCCTGCGTTGAGTCTTGCCGACTGACGGGCCGGACGTCTGAGAGCAACATGTACACTGTAGAAAAAGGGGCGTGGCCAGAATATTCGTGATAAGCAGAAATTATCCTTGTCAAAGATAAAACTTAACTATCGATTGTCGCCTTGTCAAGGATAAAATACTGTTTAGCGATTTTGCAGAGCTACTGTCCATATGGCGCTAAGTTTCATTCTCTCTTCTTTCCTATTAAAATTATCCCTACGTTTATATACTTCAATAGCCTCTCTACAAAGCCGTGTGCAGTAGTTCGTCGTCGTAGATAACATTTTTCTTTCAGAAAACTTCACTTTGTGATTTCCTGGCCGAAGAGCATGCTCTGTTACAGTCGATTTGTCTATTTTCCCTAGTCAGAACAGACTTTTGAGTTTCTCTAGCGGTGTATTCGCTCTTGTCTTGGTTGTTTCTATACAGACTTCACCACACATACACGGAAGTTTATACGCCATATGCCGAGAGAGGAGGGCGTTTATGCTTCACAGATCGGAGAGCTTGGCCTATTTTCTTTCTTGGTCTAAAAACTGGTCTAATGTCTTGCTTCTGTAAAATCTTTCCGAACTGATCTGTAAACTTTTTAATAAAAGGGAGAGAAGCTGTATTCTTCCATAATATAGGAACAACCAATAAAATTTACACAAACGTCAATTTTACAATATGGAGGTGCTCGACTGAGCCAGTGATGTAATATGCCTAGTCAATGAAGACCAAAATACATCGGTTGTGGGAAATTATTCGTGTAGCCGCAAAGTTTTGCACAGTGGTAGGAGGGAGTGCCATGAACAACATACCAGAAATCTTCAGCAGTGGAGCCTGAGTGTGGGCGTGGTGGAACGTTTGAACGTCATTTCTGTGCGTTTTTCTTGAGTAACTAGAAAAGTATGACTTCTAGAGATAACGTATCCCGCAGTGCCTCACGGGGTAGAGGCTGGTCACCCACGAGCCCATCGCATTTGTGAAGTTTATCCACGTACTGAATCTGCAATGCCACATGTGTGGCGAGACTCAGGTCCGAACTTCACAGGTTGGTCAGCAGGCGCGCAGCCAGCAGATCTTCATAACCCAAGGTTTACTCGTGGATTCACTGAATCTCAATAGACCGCCATTGTCTTTGGTTCCAGATGCAAACAGAATGGCGGTACAACTGCATACGTTGAGCCTTTAGGCTCCATTATTTACACACTTATTGCTACCCTTCTGCCTTAGTGCTCGTCAGCTTTTCGTGACTCACTACATGACTCCACACCGAGCCCGTCGTATTTGCAATGTATGAGTTTTCGGCAGCACACAATGCTCCGAGATTCGAGATGTTTCCTCACCCTTGGTCAAATCGTGTTGCAGCGTTTGCTGTTCTACTTGCTTCACTCGCGGCTGGTGTTGCAAACCCGTCTTGTCGGAGTGTTTGACGTAACGTCAGCAGTACTGCCCAGTTTAAATGAAACATAAAGTAATTATAACACAAGATATCTTATTGTGCAGGCACATTATTTAATGAATTTCAGCAAAACCTTCTCAGTAATATTGTGTTGTATTATGCATATGTCATTGTGATAATCGATCTTTTCGGCATGATTATTATGAATAATCGCATGCTACACTGCTACCTAAACTGTTTATATTTTATACCATTCACGATCATCGTGAGTGATATAAAATATAAACAATTTACTTAGCAGTGTAGCTGGCTATTATTCATAATAATCATGTCATTAGAAGACATATTTTGCACTGCGGACCCCAAAACAAAAGATCTTTTCGGCGTTTGGCACCCATTATACAGCATTACAACCTTTATATGTGGTCAGAAAATCTAACAATCGAATACACATAAGACTTCCGTTATTTTTAAAGACTTGGGACACTAGAAATTTGTTTGTAATTCGTAGATGTAAAACGTGCGTGACATAAATTTCCCTTCACAACTAGTTAGAATGTAAGTTTGTGATTGCTATGATGGAATTTGTATACTGAATATTCTGATGGCCAGGTTGGTAGACGTGCAGTTTAAAATACCATCTTGAATTTTGGAATACATGAATGATGGCCTGTCTTCAACATCTGTTTGTGTAGAGCGAATATGTTAATATGAGGATACACAGTTTGTTGCAGAATATTGACACTAACATTCGTAGGGCACCTTTTAATCATTTAATAGATGGCCCTATCATGTTCAATAGAAGAACCTAATCTTTATGTATATCCTGTCTCATACCATTTGTTGTCGTTTGGTTTGTGTGTATCAAAACTTTTGCAATTGTAGCCTCTCATGTACACTAGCGTCAGTCGTTATAACGATTTATGCTGTTTCTCTTTCATTTCTTCAACTAGACTGCAAGTTATTTCTGTATGTAAACATTTCTAGTTTATTCGCTAATACTTACAATTAACATAGGTCTTGAAACTTGGTAGCACATTAAATCTGTGTACCAGACCAACCCGTCTCATCACCGTCTAACAGCTTCACTTCCGCATTACTTCCTCTCCTGCCTTTCAAACTACACAGAAGTTTCCCTCAAAAATGTTGGGTACTACCACTCCTGGAGGAATGGATATTGCAGAGACATGGCTTAGGCACAGCCTGAGCGATGTTTCCACACTGAAATTTTCACTCTGCAGCGGAGTGTGCGCGAAAGGAAAGGTTCCCGAGTTTGAGTATCGGTCCAGCACACAGTTTTAGTGTGCCACGAAGTTTCATATCAGTCCAACTCCGATCCAAAGTGAAAATTTTATTCTGGAAATATCGGTCTTGAGAACATAATTTTTGCTGCTTCTCTTCAATATTACATTCTGTCAGAATCTATTATTCACTGGCCTAGGGTACTGCAAATATTGACACCACCTTCTCCTGCGTTATTTTTAGATCTTCTCTCTTATTTGACACTACGCAGTTGTTTACATTTATGTTATTGCATCTTTGTATATCTTTTTGTAAGTATGTACTGTTGAAGTAATTTGGTTGTTCGTATTATATGTATCGTCTTTGCAAATCTATTGGAAATTTCCACATTATGAGTTGTCGGAAACATGTATGCAACATTAAAAAAATAAACTGAACTTTCGATACGGTTTACTCACAAAAGGGGTCTCTCTGGGAGAAGCTGCTGTGGTGGGAAGTTCCTATGGAGGTGGTGGTGGTGGTTGTGGTGGTGGTGGTAGTAGTGAGGCGAGAGAGACTGGAGCAGGTGGGTTTCCCCACCAACTTGGCCATCCATTCTGATTCGTGTTGCATCTCGGGCTGTGACGGTCGCTGCTACCTCTAGGATGTCATTGTAGGTTTCCATTTGGCTAGCTGGTTGAATCGTGCAAATCCAGATTTGTGGGGCACTCAGATGTGACAGTGCTGCGCTGCATGGGAGCATGAGGGCTGGCATATTCGTTTGTAAGATTCCAGTAGGCCACATCTGAACACTTCAAAGGGAGGATGCACCGAGCACATCGTAGCTGTTTCACATCAGTACCTACTACCTGAGAATAGTTATTGGTCTCCTTACAACATTCTGTAGCATACTGCGACATTTTTCAGAGGTAACAGATGGACTAGGAAATTACCGTCACATTATTACGCTGTTGTTAACACCACAACATAAACAACTGGATCTGCAGTGATGCCATGACAGGGAAGAACGGACTGGTGATCTTAGTGTTCTGCTTTGAATTGCAGTTCTGCACGACTCTTGATGACCACTGTCGCCGAGTAAGGGGGCATCCTGGGGAGGGATTCCTTTATTCCATTGTGCTGGAAAGGCACAGCAGTAGGATGGCAACAAGGGTTCTGGGCCAAATTCACCTTGAACCAAATCTGGTCGAACCAGCTTCCTATAACGTCATAGGTGCAGCCTCCATATCACTGACATCATTAAATCAGCTTCAGTTCCCCCTTCTCTCCCATCTATCCAGCCAGTCACAGACTAGTATTAAAATTTAACAGTAAATCCAAATCCAAGCTGGTGGAACTAGTCCATTCATAGTAATGGGAAATTAAGACATACAAGATAGCAGAAGTAGCCCAATTGTGCTTAGTAATCAATTGCCCTGCCCTGTAACACTCTGCAGCCAATGAGAGAGTGGTATTAAAGAGAGGTTCAAAAACGCCGAGTTACATTATTTCCATTATTGGCCCGAAAATAAGCCGCACTTTTTATCTAGATTTCACACTCGAAAATTTAGGATGTGGGTTATATCTGCTACCTTGTCTGTAACCAAAGATGGCAGCAATGCAAGGTTTTACTGGTATTTCATTGGCGTTAACATTGTGTAAGTCTACTATTATGGTTTCGGTTTCAGCTGGACACTGGTAAGAAAAATTTGATTTCTGCCGATACGAACGACCATTTAGATCGAAAACATCAAGCCAAGGAATCTGGCGCAGTTACGATGCAAGCTTCAAACTTATGCAGTATACCAAAACCACAACCAACAGAGATGCCAGAAGGAAGTATCTAACATGCGACGTTGAGCAGCTTCAGAAGAAAACGAGAAGAAGGCAATTTCAACGACAAAATCATTCACGCGACCGAAATGTATAAAATATCCGAAACTTGAAACAAAGATTCGTCCAATGTGCAATATTAGAGGAAGGATGGGATGTCTGTCTCAAGAGAAATAAACCAGCTGAGGACCCTGGAAATCGCCAGACTGTTAAACGTGCCACAGGGACAATTCATTGAGATTATTGGTTGGTATCGGCAGTTTATGTGGAGAAATGGCCTTGCTCGCAGACAAAGTACTACACTAGCACAGAAAATTCCGGCAGATTTCGAGGAGAAACTAGTTAACTTCCAGCAGCACGTTATCCAGTCGCAAAAGTGTCACTCATACTCTTTTCATCAAATTGAAGAAGTTGGCAAAATGCCAATATTTTTTGTCATGCCGAGAAATACGACAGTAAACATGAAAGGGGCAAAAAATATCCCGTTAAGAGGAACCAGGAATGAAAAAAAACTTAAAAATTCAATAAACTGTAACAGCCTGCGGGGTAACGTTACCCCCTTATGTCATTCTGAAGAGAAAAACTATGCCCTAAGGGCTCAGTGATCCGCTGTTAAGAAAAGGGCTGGATGAGAATGCAGCTGATTATTGACTGGCTGTCTACTGCTTGGACTCGCTGACCGGGGATACTGATCGCTAAGAGAGCCATCCGAGTTTCTGGTGCTTTTAAGGGACACCTAACTGGTGAACTAATAGATCAATTTCCTGCACAAAAGAAAGACCTTCTCGTAATAGCCAGAGACATGGCTTCAAACTACTTGTGCTCGATGTGGCTCTAAACAGGCAATTAATGTCTTCAAATTGTCTCCTTGAAGAAGACTATGCTCTTACACTATCTGGTGAGATTGCGAGGCCATCAGTCACCCTCTGTGTGAATAGATTCTTGGTTGGATGTTCCTCCATATCATCAGAGAAATGCGAGGATAACAAACCGTGAGAAGTGAATACCGGTACTGATTGTGTCGAGAGTGAATAAGACAAAATATGGTGCCGGTATGCTAGGTGCGAATGTGTTATATCACATGCTAGAACAAGTATTTAAAGTACAAGTACAAGTAAATTTCGGATCATTTTTCTCCTTTTTCTCTTTTATAATTACATCAGAGGTATGTATGTGTCACCATTATCCTTGACTATCAAAGAAATTATGTAACTTGACACCATTTTATGTATCGTTTTAATATTACACCAGAGATATATACCTTACTTTCCGGATAATAAGCCACTACTGCATGTAAGCTGCACCACTAAATTTCGAGGAAGAAATAAAAAAAAAATATTTTGCCCAAAAATTGGGAGGAGAAATTTTTTTTTACTTTTTTTTTTACTTTTATGTCAAATGCAAGTAAGTGGATTTATCAAAAAGATATTCAAATCTTCAAAGATCTTCAAATATTTGTGGGGTAAGAAGTCAACAGCAAGTTAGATCCATGGTGTAAGCAACTGTTGTTGAGGTTTTCCAATTCGATGACTAGTTTGATGCAGCTCTCCATGATACTCCATCCTATGCAAGCCTCTTCATATCGAAACAACTGATGCAACCTACATTATTCTTATTATGTGCTTACTGTATTCATCTCTTGGTCTCTCTCTACAATTTTTACCTCCCAAACTTCACTCTAATTTAAAATTTAAAGTTTGTGATCTCTTGATATCTCAGAATGTGTCATACCAATCAGTCCCTTCTTCTAGTCAGGTTGCATCACAAATTTCTTTTCTCCCCAATTCTATTCTGTACCTTCTCATTAGTTGCATGATTTATCCATCTAATCTTTAGCATTCTTCTCTAGCTAAACATTTCAAACTTTTCTGTTCTCTTCTTGTTTAAACTGTTTGTCGATGAAGACGTGTCCTCAAGAGGTTCTGTACCGCCACTGCTTCATATCAGAGCAAAGCGCCACTTCCTCAGTCTTTGATACCCTACTACGATAGCTGCTTCATCTTAGCTCAGATCTGGCAGCGAACTAGTATAATTAGTCAGAACTGTGTCCAAAAGTAAATAATAACATGTGAAGTGAAATGTGACAGCTATACCTTACTATTCAAAGTAATAAACAGTTATCATTGAATTCAATGATTATTAAATATATATTGTCATTCGCGTGGGGATGGTTTGCATCCAAGTTAAGTATTTCATGTTGTACGTGGGCGGCAGGAAGAGGGAATAAGGTGTTTGGATTCTGCTTACGACAACAATGTACAGGAGGTCGAGCGGCCAGGACTTGTGATTTGGCATCCAGGGCTGCCGTTAAATGACAGAACAGGAAAGCAGGTGAAATAAAGTGAATGTATTTCAGTATATGGCATTCATGGGGCGTGTCTAGGGTCGGATTTTACCAGATTTATGCCAGTCTACGAAGACGAACAACTAAATAAGTAGGCAATGGATGACGAGGCTGTTCATGGTTCAAGTGGCTCTGAGCACTATGGAACTTAACTTCTGATGTCATCAGTCCCCTAGAACTTAGAACTACTTAAACCTAACTAACCTAAGGACATCACACACATCCATGCCCGAGGTAGGATTCGAACCTGCTACCGTAGCGGTCGCGCAGTTCCAAACTGTAGCGCTTAGAACCGCTTTTACATTACCAATCGAAGCCAGAGTGATTTTTACGCTAGAATAATTCTTCTTCACCTCTTGAGGTACCTACATTGATCATCATCGAACATCTTTTAACGCAATTGAAAACAAAGGCTGCATAAAAAACTGAACAGATTTCAATGCAGGCCAGACCACCCGGTGTATCTCCATGTAAGTACATCCTTAATTAAAATGGTCTTCCAAATATTTACCCGTAATACAAACGTAAATACTTTTGATTGTTAAAGTTATTGACTAAAGTAAACATTCCTGATATAAAACCCTGTATGGCTTTGGATGATTATTGTACTATACACATTCCAATCCTGCAAGACAACGGACTGCTGCGCTATTGTTAGTTAGCGACGGCCGGCCGCTGTGCCCAAGCGGTTCTAGGCGCTTCAGTCCGGAACCGCGCTGCTGCTACGGTCGCAGGTTCGAATCCTGCCTCGGGCATGGATGTGTGTTATGTCCTTAGGTTAGTTAGGTTTAAGTAGTTCTAAGTCTAGGGGACTGATGACCTCAGATGTTAAGTCTCATATTGCTTAGAGCCATTTTTTAGCTAGCGACATAACTGGGTATCAGCCCTTTGCATTTGCAAATGTTAAAATGTGTGTGGATTTCTAAGGGACCAAACTGCTGAGGTCATCGGTTCCTAGACTTACTCACTACTTAAACTAACTTATGTTAAGAACAAAACACACACACACACACACACACACACACACACACACACACATGTCCGAGCGAGGAATCGAACCTATGGCGGGAGGGGCCATGCAATCTGTGACACGACGCTTCAAACCGCGCGGCAACTCACGCGGCTTGCATCTACATATAGTCTCCACATACCAATACAGAGCGAATGGTGGAGAGTGTCTCATATTAACATCAGCGAATTCCTGTCCTACTACATGGAGCTGACTAACTATATGCATCAGTATGCGCTACAATCTCTTGTATCGTGGTGTCATAACAAGAGGCACTAGAATGATTGCGCAGTCTTTCTAAATTTATGCAGCAGAGTTTCACGGAAACATGCTCACCCTTCTTTCGAAATCTCGGTTGCTCTTTTTATGGGCTGTCAGGATCCTACCTTCGCTTCTCTGAATTCTGTCACGCAGGCTTTGAACATCAGAAAAAAACTAACCCCACTCGTATGTCGCATGCGGTTTTCTTTACCGCACTGTCCCAAACAAATCTGTCTTCCATTTGCTTTTCCTATAGTTAATTTCATATATATCGTTTACTTCTAACAGTATAAGCTTATTATATCGGATATAATGTTGCACTGTTCCACTTTTTACGTGAAGTTCAGATTATCTTGCAACTGTCCAGTAGACAACAGCGAATATGCAGACACAATCTGATAAATCTTTTAAGGAAATTAGTACAACTTTCAGAAATCTAGGAAAATGTAATCTACCCATTTACTGAATATCGCAATCTGTGCTGTTTCCTTCAAAATTTTGCTATTACTATGTGCTCTATGATCATTCACCAGATACATATAACTAATGTTGGTGATCAGACGTGCTATAACCCCAGAGATAAGGTGTGGTATTATCCAGGATGTTTCCACTGCACCTTAAATTCTCGAGCTGGGAATAGGGGTTATTGGTGTTCAAGCTCCTAAGAAATCCAGTAGGGTCTTCTGCTTCGTGTAATGTCTGGCTATCTTAACGATCCAAAGTGCACTGAGAATTACCGTTGTTATTCCCACGTTAAAAAAAATCGACTGATAAAAGTCCCTCGAACATTACAATAAACTCATGCTGATGTATTAACCTCATCTTGAAGTTCAAAATGTTGTCATCTTCTGCTGTTGCACAGTGGAAATTACAAACCACTTCGATGTACAGTAAAAAGTTGAGAGATTTATACCAAATAAATTAACAAACAACGGAACTGGTCCTCCTTGGTACACAAAGAGGGTCAGAACACTGTTGCAGAAACAATGAAAGAAGCGTGCCAAATTTGAACAGAAGCAAAATCCCCAAGATTGACAATCTGTTAAAGAAGCTCGAAGTTTAGCGCGGACTTCAATGTGAGATTCTTGTAATAGTTTCCACAACGAAACTTTGTCTCGAAACCTGGCAGAAAATCCAAATAGATTCTGGGCGTATGTAAAGTATGCTAGCGGCAAGAGACAATCAGTGCCTTCTCTGCGCGATAGCAATGGAGATACTATCGAAGACAGTGCTGCGAAAGCAGAATTACTAAACACAGCCTTCCGAAATGCCTTCACAAAAGAAGACGAAGCAAATATTCCAGAATTCGAATCAAGAAAACATGAGTAACGTAAAACTAAATATCCTCGGAGTAGTGAAGCAACTTAAATCACTTAATAAAAGCAAGTCTTCTGGTCCAGACTGTATACCAATTAGGTTCCTTGAAGAGTATGCTGCGAGCGGTCTAAGGCGCTGCAGTCATGGACTGTGCGGCTGGTTCCGGCGGAGGTTCGAGTCCTCCCTCGGGCATGGATGTGTGTGTTTGTCCTTAGGATAATTTAGGTTAAATAGTGTGTAAGCTTAGGGACTGATGACCTTAGCAGTTAAGTCCCATAAGATTTCACACACATTTTAACATTTGAAGAGTATTCTGATGCAATAGCTCCATACTTAACAATCATATACAACCGTTCGCTCGATGAAAAATTCGTACCCAAAGACTGGAAAGTTGCACGGGTCACACCAATATTCAAGAAAGGTAGTAGGAGTAATCCATTAAATTACAGGCCCATATCAAATGGTTCAAATGGCTCTGAGAACTATGGGACTTAACATCTGAGATCAGTCCCCTAGAGCTTAGAACTACTTAAACCTAACTAACCTCAGGACATCACACACATCCATGCCCGAGGCAGGATTCGAACCTGCGACCGTAGCAGTCGCGCGTTTCCGGACTGAAGTGCCTAGAACCGCTTGGCCGCCGCGGCCGGCTACAGGCCCACATCATTAACGTCGTTATGCAGCAGTATTTTGAAACATATATTGTGTTCGAACATTATGAATTAGCTCGAAGAAAACGGTCTATTAACACACTGTCAACATGGATTTAGAAAGTATTGTTCTTGTGAAAAACAACCATCTCTTTACTCGGATGAAGTGTTAAGTGCTGTTGACAAGGGATTTCAGATTGGTTCTGTATTTCTGGATTTCCGGAAGGCTTTTGACACAAAAGCAGCTTGTAGTGAAATTGCGTGCTTATGTAATAACGTATCAGTTATGTGACTGGTTTCGTGAGTTCCTGGCGCTCCCCAAGGTAGTGTTATAGGCCCTTTGCTGTTCCTTGTCTATATAACCGATTTAGGAGACAATCTCAACAGCCGTATTAGGTTTTTTGCAGATGATGCTGCCGTTTACCGACTAGTAAAGTCATCAGAAGATCAAAACAAATCGAAAAAAGATTTAGAAAAGGTATCTGTATTGTACGAAAATTGGCAATTGACCCTAAATACATCGGGAGAAATGATCACCGTGATAAAATAATGAAAATCAGAGCTCGTAGGGAAAAGTATAGGTGTTCGTTCTTTCCGTCCGATATACGAGATTGGAACAATAGAGAAATGTGAAAGTGGTTCGATGAACCCTCTGGCAGGCACTTAAATGTGATTTGCAGAGTGTCCATGTAGCTGTAGATGTAGATGTAAGTTATTTGCAAACTTGACTTAATATTGTAATCACTGAAATAGCATACAATACCCTCTAAAACCGTTAAATTTCATTGCGGCTCCTCCTCCCGTTCCGGATACCTCGTTTTTTGTCAAGCAGTATATGATTCCTTCGATTACTACTAGCCAGTGTATAACATTGTTTATGGTTCATTTAAATTTTTCTAATTTTTTTGCTTTAAAATTTTCGCATATTGGTACTATATTTTCTGTATATATGAAGTATAGTGTGCTATACTGTAGTTTGAACTTCTTTGCATTGTATGTGAGTAATGTATGTAAAATGCTATGTAAATTGTGTATTACGTTAAATAATTTTCTGATGACATTTTGTATTTAAAAATATTTGTGTGTATAAACTGTTCATGTTGATGTAAATTTGAGAATTGTAAGAAACGGTCACGTTTAGAAACAATGTACGAAATGGGTGCTATGTAAAGCCAGCGTGCTTATGTTTGAAACGAAAGTGGCTCTGGGGAGTGGAAAAGGTGGTATGGGCGAGCTGGCGCGCTACCTAGAGCAAGCGCGGGAAGTAAGACATAGTCTGTAGGCAGCAGCGAACGAGGCAACACCCTTGTGGAGCAGGAGAAGCTTTGCCTGCAAATTTGCACAAAAATGCCACGGATGAAGACTGCAAACGGCTTACGGCATAGTTGCGAGTTGTTGGTATACTGTATGTAAAATTTAACGATGCCAAGAAGAGAAATTGAGCCTATACAGCAAGATACTTGCAGGCCGTACTGTGGGAGTGTAGCCGCTATAATCGTTCGCCACTCTCAAGCCTATAGCCACCAAATAAGATTCTTTTTGAATTCTACTTTTGTACATTGTGAACCATTAACTTAAACAGTGAATAATCATTCTTGAAGTTTAAAGAAACTGGTTCACGCTGTTATTTCATCCCAATCATACACCTATATAGGGTTCCTTCCTGGTGTTTGAGTAATCCGAGCATCCTGTTTCCAGGCTTATGAAGTGCCAAGTTAATATAAAGAGGCACCATTTAAATTGTTTTTGTGTAAATGATGAGAAAGTTTTCTTAACTATTACAAAGTATTATAGTAAAAGTTTGCTTATGTAATATTCAATCAGAGTGAAGCCCAGTTGCGAGACTCTGTGAAATAACTGTACAGAGTTAGTTCAAAGAAGAACAGTTATTGAAAGTAAATTCCAGTAAAAAGAGGTTTCCTTGAACTGAAATGTTCAGTATAAAAAGTGTGCGCTTTAGTATCTAAGTATTTTAGTATTTAAATTTGTTGATTATGGGAAGTGCTATTCTAAATGTCCTACCTGGCCAAATTTTTTTTTTAGCTTCCTTGAAGTTATCTACTGGGATTTTTCTCTTTTAAAAACGTAATGTATAAGGGTGTAGTAGTCAAAAAGAAATTCCAGTGGCTGCACCAACATTGTTTACGGGGAGTAATATTTATTTGAGGAAGCAACTTACACAATAGCAAGAAACTACGCAAAATTCATACTTCTGCTTTTCCAATACTTCATTGTTTCATTACCTGAATAGACTGGCGACCGTTAGTACATATTTTAAACCACTAAATGAACTTGGAACTGAGTTGTCCTAGCTTCAATATAATACTATTCATACTGCGTTTCTTTTTGACCGCTGGGTAAGATCTTAGGAAAAGAATTGAATAGTCTGGTTTACGTATCCATCAGACACAACACACGGTCAAATCCTGTAAAAAGGTTAACTGTATTGATTAGATTTTCCTATTAACAGGACTATCCTCCCATAGTGTACTTTATTTGGAAACTAAATGAAATTTAGTAAGAGGGTTATACGTGGCAACACAGAGACAGGGTTTCTGTTATTTAGATAAAAGCATACTAAATTACAGTAGTAGTGGTAGGGTTATAAGTGCTGTTATGGAAATAATTGCGAACAGGAGACTGAATTGCAGATATTGTCATACTTGTAAGAAACAGTGTGCTGTAATTTTAGAACGTTATCCTGAGGAAGTACTGACGCAGCACTTTGATACGTTATAGAATAACTGTCCATGGTTTGTTGAAATGAAGCTTCCTGTTGGTAAAAATTCGGTTGTGTACAATTAGTAGACGAGAAATCGGTTGTAAGTGTAAGTAATAAGAAAACCAGTGCAACGCTGGAGGGTGCAATTTCTTCTGTAGGTCGAAAGTTTTTACGGTCCGTGACCACGTATGTTTACCAAGCAACCCTCTCAATTTATGAATAGATAGTTCGAGACAGATTCAGCGTTTTAGAAACAAAGACAACTTACTGCATTGACCTATCAATCAAAGATCGTGTGGTGTCAATGGAATTTATAAAAGAATTGTAATATGTTGTTCTATTGTAAGATTTCATATTCTTACATAACTAACTGGTCACTAACAAAGAGAGTTTTTACAGACAGAGAAACTGTTACGTTTTTAGAAGACGATAGAAAGTACTAAATGGGAAAACTTTCTTTATAAGGTCTTTCTCCAAATTACTCGAGTAATTTAGAGTAATGATACTTTAAGGTAGAAAGGAAAAAATCGTGTATCATAGTGTGAGTACCTTGAACAGTTACTCGACTGAGAATTCTACTTCCCCCATCGATACTTCGAAATCCACCTCACGGCTCGTGGCGGAGGGTACCTTGTGTACCACTACAAGTCATTCCCTTTTCTGTTCCACATGCAAACAGAACGAGGGAAAAACCACTGTCTATATGCCTCCATATGAGCACTAATTTCCCTGTCTCATCTTCGTGGCTCTTACGCAAAATGTATGTTGGAGGCAACAGAATAGTTCTGCAGTCAGCTTCAAATGCCGGTTCTCTAAATTTTTTCAGTAGTGTTCTCGAAAATAATATATTCCCTCCAGGGATTCCCACTTGATTTGCCGATGGATCTCCATAACAATTGCATGTAGTCGAACCTACTGGTAACAGATGTAGCAGCCCGCCTCCGAATTGCTTAGATGCCTTCCTTTAATTCTAAATGTCACGGTTCCCGAACAGTCGAGCAGTACTCAAGAATACGTGAACTGGCGTCCTATATGCGGTCTCCTTTACAGATGAAACATACTTTCCTAGAATTTTCCCTATGAACCGAAGTCGACCATTCGCCTTCCTTACCACAATCCTCAGATGCTCCTTCCATATCATATCACTTTGCGACGTGACGCCCAGATATTTAAACAACGTGACTGTGTCAAGCATGACGCTAATAATACTGTATCTGAACATTACAGATTTATTTTACTACTCATCCGCATTAACTTGTATTTTTGCACATTTACAACTAACTGTCATTCATCACAATAACTAGAAATTTTGTCTAAGTCATCTTGTATCTTCCTACAGTCCCTCAACTTCGACACCTTACCGCACACCACAGCATCATCAGAAACAGCCGCAATTTGCAGTTCACGCTGTCCTCCAAACCATTTATGTATATAGATAATAATAGCGGTCCTGTCACGCTTCCCTGGGGCACTCCTGATGATATGCCTGTCTATGATGAACACTCGACGTCGAAGACAACATACTGAATTCTATTAGTGAAGAAGTCTTCGAGCTACTCACATATCTGTGAAGCTATTCCATATGCTCGTACCTTTGTTAACAGTCTGAGCCTGCAATGGGACACCTTGTCAAACTCTTTCCGGAAATATATAAATATGGAATCTGCCTGTTGCCCTTCATCGATAGTTCGCCTTGTATTATGTGAGAAAAGGGCAAGCTGAGTTTATCATGAGCGATGCTTTCAAAAATCATGCTGATTCGTGGACATAAGCTTCTCGTTCTCCAGAAAATTTATTATATTCGACTTTTGAATATGTTCAAGGATTCTGCAGCAAACCGATGTTGGGGATATTGGTCTGTAATTTTGCTGGTCTGGTCTTTTGCCCTTCTTATACACAGGAGTCACCTAAGCTTCTTTCCAGTCACTTGGAACTTCGCGCTGGGCGAGAGATTCGAGATATTTGCAAACCAAGTAAGCAGCCAGTCCCATAGAGTACTCTTTGAAAAACTAAACTGGGATTCCATCCGGACCTGATGATTTATCTGTTTTCAACTTCTTCAGTTGTTTCTCTGTGCCGTGGATGCTTATTGCTACGTCTTCAATACGGGACTCTGTTCGATGGTCAAACGACAGTACGTTTGTACGATTCTCGTGCGTGAACAATTTTTTGAACTCGAAATTTAAAATTTTGGTTTGCGTTTTGCTATCTTCAGCTGCTAGACAAGACTGGTCAACAAATAACTAGATGGAAGCCTTAGAATCATTTAACGATTTTGAATAGACATTTGCTCACAAACATTTATCAGCCTTTAATAAGAAATTATCACCAGTTCTGGCGATATTCCGAAGTAGCTCATTCTGCACACCATGACTCACTTTTAGATAGGCGAAACTTCATGAAAGTATTATCATTATAAGTAGTCGTTTGTGTGATCCTTAACAAACATAATAGAAGATGTGGAGCAGAATAAATCAGACAATGTTGGGAGGAGAGGAAACGTTACTAACTGATTAAACGACGAGTGCTCAGTTCCATGCCAATTGCTACTCTTTGCTCACGTGAATGAGTGAAAACTTAACATGCATCGAACGTAATTGAAATTTTTTCAGCTGACGCAAGTATTATACCTTATTGCAACAGAAGTAAATAGTTCTTCTCAAATAAATATTTAATGGGTACTGCAATTGGACTGTGTTAGGTACAATAAAATCCAAATTAGTTTTGGTTGTCTACAGCAGCACATAAACCAATAGTCAACGAATGTTGTAAAATGTTTCAAGTTTTTGGGTTTCATGCTGATCAAAATACGAACTATAACATACCTGTTATTGATCTCCTGGAACATTTATGATAATTAAAGCAGTTTTCTTTCGCTTCACGTGACTAGTTGTGTGAGAGATAACCAAATCAACATCTTTCCGTAAAGAGTGTTTCCGAAAGGATCACACAATCTTTTATTTCTGACGAAGGGCAAACTATTGAATCTGAGCTAAAGAATAGTTTTCGGGAGCAAGTGTGGTGGGATAACTGTGCCACTTTAACACGAGAAAGCACGAGTCGCTGTTTGTGCGATGTAGAAAATTGATTTGGCGTGTATGTAGTTGCTAACAGTGTAGTGTAGGCAAAGCCGACCAACACGTAAACGTACGTGATGAAAGAGGGGGACAGGAAACCCAACAGATGGCGTCATGCGTACCTTGACTTGGTCAGCTCTAATGTAAAGGCTGTAAGATAGAAAATTTAAATGGGCAAGTCATCATTACTTGTAAAATGGCGTTGTAACCGATTGCAGAAAAAAACAGAAGTGATTTTCGTGTTCAGCAATAAGCAAAAAGAAGTGGTAGGGAATCTGACTTCGTACTGAACCAAATACATTCGATACACAGCGGGTTTCAAAGAGTTTTCCGAAGATTAAGAGCAGCAGAGCAAGTGGTACATTACAACCGGTAAGGACAATTGTAGTGACTGGACTAGGTATGGTTCACTGACTGTCGTCACATCCGTCGCAATAGTGGATAGAAAGAGAAAATGAACTGCCTATCACTGTTTATTTATCAGCCTCGAAGCTAAACTCAGCTGGTGACCTACTGTACCCAGACCATTGAAATGTCGATCTTCTTCACCTACTTCAAGTACCTAATCACCAAAATTAAATACGTAAATTAGAGATAAGGGATAGTGGGAAGCTACAGATCAATAATAGCAAGTGACTGAAATTAACTCTGAATACATTAAAAAAATAGTAAGACAAAAATGTGAGGTAGTCCCGTCCCAATGCTTGACTGAGTTCACACACAACTGTCAGTGACTTGGCAATCTGCCACCTTGTCGTAGGACAAGTAATGAAATAGTAGATAAAGCAACACACAATGAAAAGTAAACAAAAATGCGTCCAGTCTCTTGAGAGGGAGAGAATTGGCGGGACGTTGTGGCCGAGCGGTTCTAGGCGCTACAGTCTGGAACCGCGCGACCGCTACGTCGCAGGTTCGAATCCTGCCTCGGGCATGAATGTGTGTGATGTCCTTAGGTTAGTTAGGTTTAAGTAGTTCTAAGTTCTAGGGGACTGATGACCACAGCAGTTAAGTCCCATAGTACTCAGAGCCATTTGAACCATTTTTTTGAGAGAATTGTTGAACCGAGATGAATTCAGAAAGCGGAAGATGTTAGCTATGAGTTCGGAAATTCAGTCGCAAAATAGGGGCAGCATGATGAAGCTTACGGCATTGTTACTGCTGGAATCGCGATTCCGAATGTTCGCGGTGTAAACAACGTGATTCCACGGTTGCGAGCAACGTAGATACTGCGAACGTCCTATCGTGAACAATGCTAATCAGACTGGACAGCCGTTGCACAAGGCTGCCCCAAAGGTAATGGAAGACAATGAGTTTGTATCAAAAGTCAGTAACTATCTGCTATTTGAAGGCATCCATGATCTGCAGTCGAATGGGATCGCAGAACATAGTCTCCCTTCTTTTGTAGACTCGGATTCCACACTGTAGTAAGTTTCCTCGGATACAAAAAGGGTCCTGTAGCCAGCAAGACAGCGCGTGGAGATGGAGCTGATGTTGCTGCCTCAGGCCGGTGGGGCGGCATCGCTTCTTGGTGCCCGAGTTGGGACACCTGTCTTGACGCCAATTCTCAGAATGCAAGAAAGATTATTGCTCCTTCACATCATCATGGTTCCATATTAAACTCGAATGTAACGGCCCCGAACTCTACAGATTTTCACCATCCTCCGTGCTTTCTAAAATAGTTAAGTCGTGGAAGTGAAAATTACGTTGCCTCAATATATTGGTGCTCCTCCCTGCATGCAAGCCGTCAGTGATATCCATTGGCCTGAGGAAGTTAATCTTATTGCATAAAATGAGTGATGTAGTTTAATGACTTTCTAATCAATTGGCATTCAGGTTTGCGATTACTATCGATGAACTCGGAAGTGTGCAGGCAATTATAATCTGTGATTGAAACAATGAAACTAATTTTATTTGGTTTTCTTTGTTTATCATGGAGACCAGAATCGACAGCCGTTATGGCTTCCCCATTTGTGTTTGTGTTTTATGTCTTGGAAAAATCTCTGTGGTACACAAGTAACTGTTTGGACTCCTGATATGGATGATGCAGTTGTTCGCTCAGCACTCGATTAGCTGTTCGTGAAATGGAAATCGTGTCAAGTATTATATGAAGAATTACACGAGAACAACAGCTACAACAACAATCGTTCACAGAAAGGCCATTAACTTGTAATCTGTCCCCTCATTCCTACTTCCATCTGTAGTCCACATTACACAATGTCTTTTATGAAGACTTGAGAGGAGCAAAGATAACAATAAACTTTCTAGTTTACTTAGCTTGTCATATTAAATTGGCTCCAGTTCTTCTTGTCTAGGGATCTGATTCTTGGAGCTATTATACTAAAATCTCACATCAGGTCCTCACGGTTGATTTGAACTAAATGACTTTGAAGATTGTTGTTGCAGCATTTTTTTACGTAAATATATTTTCTCATATTTTACTATATCATACAGTATTTTGATTTTTGACAGTAACAAAGCCGAAATTACATCGTTCGCACAATATTGCAAAAATACGTCCGATCATATCAGAGGCAAGCTTACGACTCACACACTCTTCGGAAAAAAAACACTCCAAAGGATTTACAATTTTTCTTAACAAATAAATTTCTACTAGTTTGTGTTAATTATTACTTTCGATTATTATTTCATAAATGAATTCAGAAATAAACCCATTAAACAGTGCAGGGTTGCATAATTAGTAATGGAAATTATAAATGTGCAAATTTTTTTATTATTTCAGATGATTCTATAAAAATAATTTTAGCTGTACATTCAGAGCTAGTACTTATCGATTGTAACATCGAGACTAAAATTTTTTTATAAAGTAATTCCGTTTCATAAATTTTAGGTTGGAATATAACATACTGTGTATAAAATTATATGAAAGTTTTCAGAAAAGCAACTGAGATGATACTAACCTGCCCAATATTCGAAAAATAATACTGATATCGACAACTACTGTTGAGGAAAGGTAATGCCAGAGGAGGATGTCCCGTTACAAACTCCTGCTGACTTTGACTTTTGTGTACTGTTGAGAAACTGCAGTCGATCTTCATTTTCCAACAGGTGTGCTTTCCTCTGATGGAGGTTGTTTCAACACTCAATTTCCAAAAGTCGTAATAGTCGTGCATGAGCTTTGCGAATATACTGCAATAAAATTTCTGCGCCACAGGTGTGAAGAGCCATCGACACAAATTTTTAGCGAACTTGTGGAAGCGCTAAGTCAATGATTGACAAGTCGGCTTGTATCTGCTTCCTCCACTTGTATCTGCACCAATTTAGCATGCGATCAGGAAGACACTTATATGATTTAGGTAGAAGTTAACGCACTTGATCTCTGTGTGAATAATTGGTTGGAACATGATGGAAGCCGGCCGGGGTGGCCGAGCGGTTCTAGGCGCTACAGTCTGGAACCGCGCTACCGCTACGGTCGTAGGTTCGAATCCTGCCTCGGGCATGGATGTGTGTGATGTCCTTAGGTTAGTTAGGTTTAAGTAGTTCTAAGTTCTAGGGGACTGATGACCTCAGCAGTTAAGTGCCATAGTTCTCAGAGCCATTTGAACCATTTTGAACATGATGGAGACTATTTATTTGATACATCTACCTCGTGAAAACTGCGTGAAACATCCCCGGGAAGGTATTGCAGTGTCACATATCACTTCGTGAAGTGATGTGTAGTAAGGCACCATAAAAGCTTTATTTCAGCAATCAGTTAGTATAGTACACTGTTTGGAAGATTTTTTTCTGTGTGAGCAAGTATTTTCGACTGAATGGACGCAGCGTATCTGCAATCCAGGACGTCGATAGCAATGTCACTACCTTTCGCGGTATCTGCTGTTTGAGCGGTTTGTTCGGTGTCGTTGGATCCTGCCTCGGATATGTGATGCGCTCCACGGAGAAAGACCTGCCGTGGCAATCGTAATGACGTCACGACAACAGAAGAAGGGCTTTATCTGCTACTTTTCTGTTATCTCTCAATCCCTTCAGAATGGGCGTTAATTAATATCAAAGAAAATTGTGCTGGCGTAAGCTATCGCCAGGACTCTGATCGGCGAAGAGGCTGCGAGGAGACCGATAGTAGCCACTAGAGCAAGCGAGCCTGTCAGGAGAGAGGTCAAAGATAAACTCGCAAGAAACGTACCGCCAACGCCCTCTAGACCGCCAGCTGCCGTGGACAAGAGGGCCCAGTCAGTAATCCAGTGAGTCAACCAGTCATCAGCCACAGTAGCTCTTAGCTCAGACTCTTGCTCAGAGTCAGTCAGTACCCAGCAGTGTACATAGTGGGGCTTTGTACTTCACCAGTAGTGAGGCTAACGTGGACTATTAAGGAGAACTTGTACCACAACACCTGGACTATCTTGATTTAAGTAGCTACCTGTTTATGCTAATAAACAACTCTGTTAATACATGTGTGCAGTTGTGTTATAGGAAGAGCATACTGGCCACCAAACAACATCCTCTCCTTGCTCCCCACGGTATAAGCCTACAGTGACAGCGAGACGACACAAATGAAAACTGTAACAGATACAGCATGTTTGTCAAAAGTATTGTGTGATGTGTTCAAATGTTGTAATAGGTCGGACAATACACTGTTGTCAAAGAAGAAGACCACTGCATTATTTCTTGGAAAATTTAGATTTGTGAGAGACCTTTTCAGCCGCCAGCACAGAAGAAGTTGCGTAAGGAGACGAAGTCTATATCGTCGAATATACGCACAGTTTTATTTTCCGACTTCGCAGAAGTCAGAATTATTAGTCCACAATAACCGGTGAGTTATTCACAAACGTAACAGACGGGACCGAGATATATCTCATCTCGGGGACCCAGTGAAGAATTAGGACATTTCTGTGCTGAAAGGCAAATTTGATGACAAGAGGAAATTAACAGTTTTTATCGAAAAAATTCTCGTTAAAAGATAGCTGTAGTCATTAGCAGCGGTGGTCAACAGCGAAGATTACGCAGCAGTCGAAAAGCAACTGAAAGCACTGCAACTTAAAGAGTGTGAACGAGATTTGAGTAACCGATGAACAATCGTTAAATCTGCTGGCTAAAATTCTTCGAAGAAGAAAATTAATTATTCCACGAGTTGGAAGATTTTCGTCAGCGACATCGGAGGACTCGATTGGTTCGTCAGTTGCATGACGCTTTTACGCCAGCCGTCGCAGATCCATCTGTTGCAGCTGTGCACCACCCTCCAGCCACACAGTACGTGTCGTCGGTCCCGCTCTTCACTGCCTGCTGAGCACTACAAGAAATTCGGTGAGCTGTGTCCAGTCCCATCTCAAGCATCTTGTTATTGATTGTAGTGTGGTGTTTATCTTGTGGTGTAGTCTACAAGTGGTTTGATAACCAAAGCTTGTGTATGCAGTACAGCGTCGTGGTCGTCATTCTCAAGGTAATAAATCAAGTTTAATTATAAACGTATTTTTGTATTTACGGTATTCCCTGGTTACGAGTAACATGCAGGCCAGCGTACCACAGTGGTCTGAAATTTTTAGCGTACAGTTACACTGAAGAGCGAAAAAAACTCGTACACCTAGCTAATATCGTGCAGGGCCCCCGCGAACACGCAGAGGTGCATGGACGTGGCATGGACTCGACTAGTGTCTGAAGCAGTGCTTGAGGGAATTGACACCATGAATCCTGCAGGGTTGTCCATAAATCAGAAAGAGTACGAGGGCGTGGAGATCTCTTCTAAACAGCACGTTGCAAGGCATCCCAGATACGCTCAATAATGATCTTGTCTCAGGAGTTTGATGGCCAGCGAAAGTGTTTAAGCTCACAAGAGTGTTTCTGGAGCCACTGTGTAGCAATTATTATGGACGTGTAGGGTGTCGCATTGTTCTGCTGGAATTTGTCCGAGTCCGTCGGAATGCGCAATGGACATGAAGGGATGCAGGTGATCAGACAGGATGCTTACGTACGTGTCACCTGTCAGAGTCGTATCTAGACGTATCGGAGGGTCCCATATCACTGAACTGCACACACCCCTCACCATTACAGAGCCTCCAACAAGTTGAACACTTCACTGCTGACATGCAGGGTCTATGGAGGTTGTCGTGCAGTCATCAAGGGTACGCGAGGGGACCTTCGGCTCCGAAAGCCCATATCGATGATGTTTCGTTGAATGGTTCGCACGCTGACACTTGCTGATGGCCCATCACTGAAATCTACAGCAATTTGCGGAAGGGTTGCACTTCTGTCACGTCGAACGAATCTCTTCAGTCGTCGTTGGTCCCGTTCTGGCAGGATATTTTTCCGGCCGCAGCGATGTCGGAGATTTGATGTTTTACCGGATCCCTGATATTCACATTACATTCGGGAAATGGTCGTTCGGGAGAATCCGCACTTCATCGCTACCTCGGAGATGCTGTGTCTCATCGCACATGCGTCAACTGTAACACCACGTTTAAACTCGCTTAAATCTTGATAACCTGCCATTGTAGCAGCAGTAAGCGCTCTAACAATTGCATCAGACTGTTGTTGTCTTACAGGGTGTTTCAAAAATGACCGGTATATTTGAAACGGCAATAAAAACTAAACGAGCAGCGATAGAAATACACCGTTTGTTGCAATATGCTTGGGACAACAGTACATTTTCAGGCGGACAAACTTTCGAAATTACAGTAGTTACAATTTTCAACAACAGATGGCGCTGCAAGTGATGTGAAAGATATAGAAGACACCGCAGTCTGTGGGTGCGCCATTCTGTACGTCGTCTTTCTGCTGTAAGCGTGTGCTGTTCACAACGCGCAAGTGTGCTGTAGACAACATGGTTTATTCCTTAGAACAGAGGATTTTTCTGGTGTTGGAATTCCACCGCCTAGAACACAGTGTTGTTGCAACAAGACGAAGTTTTCAACGGAGGTTTAATGTAACCAAAGGACCGAAAAGCGATACAATAAAGGATCTGTTTGAAAAATTTCAACGGACTGGGAACGTGATGGATGAACGTGCTGGAAATGTAGGGCGACCGCGTACGGCAACCACAGAGGGCAACGCACAGCTAGTGCAGCAGATGATTCAACAGCGGCCTCGGGTTTCCGATCGCCGTGTTGCAGCTGCGGTCCAAATGACGCCAACGTCCACGTATCGTCTCATGCGCCAGAGTTTACACCTCTATCCATACAAAATTCAAACGCGGCAACCCCTCAGCGCCGCTACCATTGCTGCACGAGAGACATTCGCTAACGATATAGTGCACAGGATTTATGACGGCGATATGCATGTGGGCAGCATTTGGTTTACTGACGAAACTTATTTTTACCTGGACGCCTTCGTCAATAAACAGAACTGGCGCATATGGGGAACCGAAAAGCCCCATGTTGCAGTCCCATCGTCCCTGCATCCTCAAAAAGTACTGGTCTGGGCCGCCATTTCTTCCAAAGGAATCATTGGCCCATTTTTCAGATCCGAAACGATTACTGCATCACGCTATCTGGACATTCTTCGTGAATTTGTGGCGGTACAAACTGCCTTAGACGACACTGCGAACACCTCGTGGTTTATGCAAGATGGTGCCCGGCCACATCGCACGGCCGACGTCTTTAATTTCCTGAATGAATATTTCGATGATCGTGTGATTGCTTTGGGCTATCCGAAACATACAGGAGGCGGCGTGGATTGGCCTCCCTATTCGCCAGACATGAACCCCTGTGACTTCTTTCTGTGGGGACACTTGAAAGACCAGGTGTACCGCCAGAATCCAGAAACAATTGAACAGCTGAAGCAGTACATCTCATCTGCATGTGAAGCCATTCCGCCAGACACGTTGTCAAAGGTTTCGGGTAATTTCATTCAGAGACTACGCCATATTATTGCTACGCATGGTGGATATGTGGAAAATATCGTACTATAGAGTTTCCCAGACCGCAGCGCCATCTGTTGTTGACAATTGTAACTACTGTAATTTCGGAAGTTTGTCTGCCTGAAAATGTTCTGTTGTCCCAAGCATATTGCAACAAACGGTGTACTTCTATCGCTGCTCGTTTAGTTTTTATTGCCGTTTCAAATATACCGGTCATTTTTGAACCACCCTGTATATAGGAATTGCCGACAGCCGTGCCATATTCTACCCGTTTACGTATCTCTGTATTTGGATACGCATGCCTATACCAATTTCTTTGGCGCTTCAGTGTAAATCCACACATATCATAAAAATCGAATTTATTTTTTATTTTTATTTATTTATTTATTGCGAAATTATAGACCTGTTACCTGATGTTTATATAGGTCGTACATCTTACAATTTTCGTTTTTCATCTTTTTATAGTTTTCTTTCCTGTTGTTTTATCTACAACATTTACAAAGAGTGATACTTTTCAAAATAACAATAATTTAAGGTTGCAATATGAATAAAATTTTGTTGTTTTTTAAGAGGAATATAAAAAGAAGATAGGATAGATGAGAGATTTGTTAGTACCATCACCGAATGTGAGTGACGGTGAATACCTTGGAATGGTTTCTTCGAGCCGTTGACCGCCAGTCACACACACACACACACACACACACACACACACACACACAAGTGGTTATTAGTAGAGAAATAATATTGCTTATCCTATTTATTACTAATCCTATGTATTAAGTACTTTAGGTGCCCATCCATGTACAGCATTTGGTGTTTTGTACTAAGATGATATCTGTTCTTTCGGACATATAAGCTGGAGATCCCGGGTTCGAGTCCCGGTCGGGGCACACATTTTCATCTGTCCCCGTTGACGTATGTCAACGCCTGCAAGCAGCTAAGGGTGTTCATTTCATTGTAATTTGGTGTTTTATTGGATATTTACTATCACGTCTCAGCTTCCTCCACCTCTTCCTCCTCATTGTCACTATTTTCGCTGTCACTGTGGGTATCGCTGTCCATCCTCTGGAGATTGCTGTTACGCTGCACATAGGCATGTCTGTAATGCCGTGTCCGCATATACTCTTCATGTGTTGTTTTTGAAATACTGTTTGTCAGTGCGTTTAATTGTGCCCATTGTTCTTCGTCTCTTATTGCTGTGTATATATCTATGTCTGTATCTGTGTAATCTAAGTGTAGTGTATATCTATTGTTCGCGTATTGCCCGCAGAAAAAGACAGTGTGTTCTGGGGAACCTTCTTCCCCTCATGTGCGTGTAGGTGTCTGCCTCAGACTCATGCGGTTTAAGTGCGTGGGATAAGGTCCGTGTCCGGTTAAGAAATGTACCATACCGCGGCTGGGATCGATATGTCTCATTCTCAACCTCAACCTCTCCCTTATGTCAGAGAGGAAGTCGTGCAGTCTACGGCCCTTATCACTTACATCCCACTCACCTTTCCATGTACCCAAACGCCAACTTTTAAGGTGACGTATCGTCTCTATGGGCACACCGGTTATTGTGTGTACCTTATCTAGTCTCCCCACCTTTAACCAGTACCTTGCAGCTCTGTATTTGATCGTGATATCTATGGGGCATATTCCGAGCACCACACACAGTGCATCCGCTGAGGTGGTACCGAAGGCTCCAGGGAGCCTAAGTAGGACACTTCTCTGCCCTCGTGTGACGGGTGCTTTGTTGGTGAGCACGTTCAGTCTATGTGCCCACGTGCTAGCTGCGAAGCTGAGTACTGATTCGAAGAGCGCACAGTGGTATGTACGTATGACTGGTAGAGGTAGTCTGCACTGTTTTGAATTTAGCCTCACCATTTTGTGTAGTATTTTTTCTGCTTTGTCTGTTGTTAGACTTATGTGTTCGTGGAATTTCAATTTTTCATCTATGTGTACCACAAGATAGCGCGTAATGCGTGCTCGTTTGATGTTTGTGTCCCCAATTTTAACCGGAGGATTCCTTTGGAGTGATCCTTTCAGTAAAGTGTATGTTGTTTTGTTTTCGGCTATCCTGAGTTTGTTGTTGTGACACCACTGAGTAATTGTTTATAGTATTCCACTGGCTTTCTCTTCTAACTGGGCTCTGTTGTTTGCAGTGACTACAGCTAATAGGTCATCTGCGTAGGCGACAATTCCGTCTGACCTGTCATCCCCATCCAGAAGTTGTAGGAGGGGTTCGATTGTTATGTCCCAGAAGATGGGGCCGCAGATCGACCCTTGAGGACAGCCTTTGGTAATTCTTTTAATTAGTTTCCGGCTGTCCATCTGCCATTCGACTACTCGGTCTTTACAGTAGTCTAGAAAACTGTTGTGCAGTGATTGGTGTACCTCCAGATGTCTTAGCCTCTGAAACAGTGCGGGCCACCAAAGATTATCAAATCCTCCGGAAATGTCAATCATTATTGCCATGGAGTATTTCTGTTTTGTGGTGTTAGCTATGTGCAGGGCCTGGTTGATGGCATCATCTATTGATCTGCCAGATCTGAAGCCGAACTGGTGTTGGCTCATACCCCTGAGAGCTCTTTGTGTTTGCAGGCGCTTACACAATAGTTTCTCCTGAACCTTTGCTAGGGTGTTCGTTAGGCATATTGGCCCGTAAGTCTTTGGATCTGAAGGATCCCTGTCCGCTGATTTCTTAATAATGACTGCTTTGGAGGTTTTCCATACTGTAGGTACCCTGCCCAGCCGTAAGGCATCGTTCAGCAACGTTGTTAGGAACGGGGTGATCTGCGGTGATAGTTATTTCAGTGTTTCCGAGTGGATACCATCTGGTCCAGGTGCTTTTTTGTTTTTGAGCTCTGAGATTGCTAGCGCAATCTCTTCTTGTG
The DNA here is from genome assembly GCF_021461385.2 of Schistocerca piceifrons. Classification (NCBI taxonomy): domain Eukaryota; kingdom Metazoa; phylum Arthropoda; class Insecta; order Orthoptera; family Acrididae; genus Schistocerca; species Schistocerca piceifrons. Next base: position 193,687,591 of record NC_060149.1, read on the forward strand.
CAAAAGGACAGGTGAGAGTTGCAGTGTAGTACGGTGTGTGTAGGTTCTCTCTTAGTGTTGCATGATATTGTGTGTCTGTATCGATAACGTCGTCAGGGAGCAGTTTATATAGCAGAAACTCCGTCATCCTGCCTTAGCGTTCCCAGAACTAGTGGGGTTTTTATCTCCTCTGTCAGTATTCTGTATGGTTCCCCCCACATATTTTGCTCTGTTTGTTTGTTACAAATAGCTCCCATTGTTCTATAGTGTCTGTCTATATAAGTCTTGTGCATGCCTATATGCTTCAAGTCTTATTCGTCTGTCCACATCTGCTATCGCCCTTTGATATAATTTTCGTTTGCGTCTTGCGTCTTGTTTGAGTCTCGTGAGTTCGTTGGTCCATGGTACAGGGGAGCAATTTGTGTTCTTTGCTGTCGGTATTGAAGTGTTTTGTGCATGTTTTATTACCTGTGTTAACTTGTGTGCTCTATAATCGATACTTCCATTGATGTTTTCTAGATCATGTCGTTGGATAATTTCCGTTAATGTGTTCTAATCTGCTTTGTGCACAGCAAGTGTCTGGTGTGTGATTTGGTCATTGTGTTCTGAGTGTGAGTTAGTGTGTATGTTATGACATTATGATCACTACTGGTTATGTTGTCGTGTACAGTCCAGTTTGTTACGTATGCCATTGCTGCATTATTTGCTAGCGTGAAGTCGATATTATTGCTCGTACCATCGAACCCTGCATATGTTGGTATAGGTCCTTCCGTATTCATTACATGTAATTGTGTTTCTTGTATTAGATCGGTGATTATGCGTCCTCTGTCATTTGTTCTGTCTGAGTTCCAGAGGGTCGATCTAGAATTAATGTCAGCACTTATAACTAATTTTTTACCTCTGGCATACATTACTAGGTCTCTGATGTAGTCTGTGTACGGCTGTATTTGATGGCTGTATTCGGCGTACATGGATGCAATAACCCATGTGACGTTCCCGTTAGTTATCTCTATGGTAACCAAGTGTTGATTGCATAACTGTGTTACCTTAATTATGTTATAAGTTCTATTTAGAATTACTATTGCAGCCTTACAGTCATTGCTGCCTGTTATTGTGGTAGCATGTTTTGGTAGACATATCAGTTGCCCGTTTCTATTGTAAGCACATGATGTCTGCCTGCAAGTCTTGTGCTATTTTAGGGATTTCCGCGCTGACTGTCGTACTGTTTCTTGTATTATGTTGTAAGATATTCATTTTTTGTCTATGTGTTCTGGGCGTTTTACGTGTACAAAACATTTACTGCCAGTCTGTGAGTAATCAAAATATGTTCGTCCATGTGCTCTTACATGATCTATATATATTTTGTCCAATTCGAAAGATTCTGACCTGCGCAGGCAGACCTGGAGCATGAGATCGAGTAGCGGCTCTGCTGATGTAGGAATATTTTCTGTCTTTAGGATGATTCTGTCTGTTTGCTCAGTTACTGGAAAACAGAGAGAATCTCCCTTTGGATGGCACAATCTAATTAGCATCCACTGCGCTGTCTGCAGTATCTCTTTTTTCTCTAGCCTACTTAAAAGTAAGTTAAGTTCTAAATTATCATAATCAGGTGCAGCTGGCTTGTTGTTGGTGCTGGTTTCTGTTGCGGTCTCTGAGGTGGTACTAGAAGGGTTGTGGCTTGGTGTTGGACGCTGATTGGAGGACATTTTAGGACCTCTTTGGGACGTCACACGGTTACTTTTCGTTTTTTCACACGCTTCTTCAGTGCTGTTTGCCTTCACACGTTTTTCTCTGATGTTGGTGGTGCTTGCTGCCGTGGTGTCGGCGATGGTGGCGATTTGTATGGGCCTGACTATATGTCTTATGCTGTCTTTGTTTATGTTTGGAGTGCAGGTTGTTGCTACACGCACGTTGACATCGTTGCAAACGTCACATGTCTCTCGCTCAGATTTGTCCTCATCTAATTAGTCTAAAAATCGGATGCAGGTATAATGCCTCACTTGGCGTCGGCGTGTTATTCCTCATCCCAGTGTAAGACAAAAGTGTATCTAGCAGAACCTAGTCCCGCCAATAGGTTTAACAGAGAAAAATTTTGAAAAATGAGGCTCTGGCAACGCTGTAACTGCGTTCAGGGTAGTCGAGAACAGGCAGCCTCAATCTGCAGCGTGCTGGAGCTTCCGATTAGCTCAGTGAGTCGAGGCAATTTCGAAGAGAACAGATATGCAGACTCGCCGGTGTTCGAGTCATGTTCGCCGCCCCCAACATTTACTTCAGTTAAAGCAACAAATTATATCCACATTGCGGTATCTTGTGTATTTCTCTCTCTTACTCTTAACTTTATTTAAAAATTAAGCCATAACATGAACTCTGTACGGACGTAAACAGCCTCTTTGTTTCGCCCATGGGACAAATAAAGCCAATAGCAAATGATAGTGGATACAGCAGGGCCGGCCAAACGCTGCACAGTGTGCAGACGTGCGGAAGTGCTGCACATGTGCGCAAGTGTGCGACAGCGACATCTGTTATTAGACATGTGTCCTAAATGAACGGCGGCGGCTCCACTTCGCTGTTTATGTGGTACAACCAAGAGCGCAATATACCCAGTCTCGTTTACCCCTGGTACCCGTTCCTTAACAGAGAAGTACTGAGAAATGGCAAGTACTGTGAAAAAGCAAAGAACGGGAGATGTATGTTCTCAGTCGTTTAAAAATGACTTTCTTTTTGTAGCCGTTGGTGAAAACTCACAATGTTTGCTGTGCCGACCATTGATAGGCGGCCAGTGTAAGTTTTCAATTGAAAGACGCTACAATACATATCACAAAGACGAGTGTAGTGTACTCAACAGTGAAGAACGGCAAACAAAATTACATGTCCTTAAGAAAATGGATGAGACACACCAACTCGATTATCATTTCTCATGACCAGTGATAAACGTGTTTGGATTTATTCCTTTCATAATTAAAAATTATTGTTTACTAACTGTGCATTATTGCCTCATTCTGGTCCATGTTACATTATTATCAGGAAAGTTGGCCACTAAACCGATTGTTCCAATGTATACTTACATTTAGGTTTTTTTTTTTTTTTAATGTGTGAAGGGCTACGCTCAGCTGAAGTCGATAAAACATAACATTCATCTAATTGTCGGTTATTATGCAGATTTCAGACGTAACTGATGAAAGATATAGCAATAATGGTATTGAAATAACAGGTGATCATCGAGAGGTCTGCGGTTATCATTCTGTTCAGAGGTCAGTGAGACAGAAATTATGTGGGTGTAACAGAGCGCACCGAGAATTATTTATAGGAAACCTTGCATTAGTTTAATGTTATTTGAAATCATGAATAAAGTTCGTTGGAAGTCGTTCAGTGCTCTCTTTCTTAAATACTAGATCAAAAACATTACGCGTATTTACGTGCCGTCAGTCAAGCTGCCTTAATAAAAACCCACGGTTGTTAACTGTATTACTTGTCTTACTGGGTTAAACTGTTAACATAAAAGTAGACGTCTCAATGAGTAGACTGTGACAGTATTTTAAATGTTTAATACGCGAAATACCTTCCTATGGTTGGCTTGCAAGTTGTGGAAAGAGCATTAGAATGCGCCGGTACAGAGTATCCCACAAGTGGATAAAGCGACATCTGTGCGTAGAAACATGCACTACATGAACGCTGACGGCTGCGGCGTGCACGCTGTGACCCGGAAGTTGCACACGTGCAGGAGCACCGCACGAGTGCAGAATTTCTGGCCGGCCCTGGGATACAGTAACAGCATCAGTATCCAGTGAATTACAAAAAACACAATAGGTAGGCTACAGTAAATTGGACAATAATCCTACGGATAATAGCTCAATTCTGTACCTTTGATGTCCAGGTTTATTTCAAATCCACGCTTATTTTCAAAGAGCCAGTACGTACAAATACGAGCAACGTTCACTTTAGAGAAAATGTTCGAAGAAGCCACCTTGCATCTGGAAACACTTTGCCACTCCATGGATCATACTTTGCTGGACCCTATGCAACACACCTGCATCTACCACTGCTGAAGCGGCATTCATGCGAGTTGAGTACATCCATGTGTGGCCTACTATAAAATTATTCCTTGAAGTGTCCCCGCCAACCAAAATGTAGTGGATTAAGGTTCGGTAACGTGGAGGCCAGAACATTGGACCTCCACGACAAATCTATTGCCGTGGCAACACTTCACTTAAATAGCTACGCACATTCGTTCCAAAGTGTGGCGGTACACCATCGTGTTGAAGTCGTAGCTGTCGCCGAACACCCACCTAGTGGTACATTTTCTAATGCGTCAGGTAAAGTATTGCAAGGAAATGTACTATATAGGGACGCATTCAACTTGTCCAATACGTAAGGGCCTAAAAGTAGGCTACTCCTCACACGAATTCAGCCCACAGGCTTATGACCACGTTTACGGGTGGTATGTGGGCTGTGTTTCGACCAATAATGGCAGTTGTGGCTGTTGAAAATACCTTCTCGAGTGAAGCTAGATTCATCAGTTGATATCCCGTTATTTATAAAATGTTCGGTACCTTCCGCTTGGTGCAAAAGTCACTCAAAATCTGTACTCGTCGAATGTGGTCTTTGGTCGCTGGTGTTAAGTTAACGTGTAGTGACACGGGTGCAGTTCTCAGTCGTGCAGCGCTTAAACAACCAGCCTTTGAGATATCTGGAACAACCTTGCAATATCAATAGGTACTTCGCCGAGGTGTTTGGTGATCTGTTTCAAAAATCGTGTCCTCTGTTTGAGAGTACCTCTAGTCTTTGGACGAGCTCTATCCATTACCTTTTGACGGAGATTCCCGGTTTCCCGAAGGCGTTGCTCCAGGCGACGAGGAACATTCTTATGGGGATGGCCCCTTTGAGGGTACTGCGCAGCATAAGCACGAGCAACAGCGGAGTACCTGGCAGTAAGTGGCAGCACAATGCACATAATATGTATGTTTTGGGGGGTGTCCGGATACTTTTGATCACATTATGTATATGTAACATACACACATCAAAAAAGTTTTGCATCACCCTCGTTTCCAGAACTCCTGAAGATAGACGTGGACTGTGGATATTGTATCACAGACAAAGTCCCTTTGACTGTTCAGAGATGTCACACGGTCAATACCACGGTTCGATTGCGTCCACATACTAGAGTGGTCAGCATGTGCTCCGAACATGAACCCTATCGCACATGCCTGGGATAGTTCGAAAGGGGGCTGTTTATGGACGACGTGACCTTCCAACGACTCTAAGGGATCTACGCCGAATCGCCATTGAGGAGTGGGACAGTCTGGGCCAACAGTGCCTTAATGAACTTGTGGGTAGTATGCCACGACGAATACAGGCATGCATCTATGCAAGAGGACGTGCTACTGGGTATTAGAGGTAACGGTGTTAACAGCAATCTGGACCACCACCTCTGAAGCTCTCGCTGTATGGTGGTACAACATGAATAAAAAGTGTGGAAATGCTTATTATGTTGATCTCTATTCCAATTTTCTGTACAGGTTCCGGAACTCTTGGAACCGAGGTGATGCAAAACTTTTTTTGATATGTGTAGTATACTGCTAATATACACTCTCAGATAAAAGTCACTTCCGAATTACGGCAGAACGTTCACGCGTATTTGAAGAAGTAGCGTGAATAAGACCCTAAAGGTGCCTGTGTTTGTACTATCACACCTGTGGTGACAAGCTGAATAGCGTAATGGTAAATAAACAGGCGTTGTCGTACGTCTCATACGTATACTAAATAGAGGGAGGATATAATTAAGAAATACTGACATACTAGAATTAGCTGACACACAGGTTTCGAAACCTAAGTAAATTTTTTATTGGCAGTGGTACCTGATTGTAGCACCGTCTCTTTTGACCAGGCATTCCTTTAACCAAATGTGTGACCTATTAAAATCCAGATATGTTTGCTTAAAGATATATAGGAATAGTACATTCAGTTACAGCAGCATGTAACTAACCCGTGAGTGATCAGGTACAGAGGAGTACAATGAATATAGCATATAAGGGTAGAAATGAGATATGGATTCGAAATACAACAGGAGTATATGAGTAGAATGTAGATTTAGGTAATATCAATGGGATATTGAGCCCAAATTTGTATGTATGTATGATATGTTGGAAAGGATAGGTGGACTTACAGGAAGAGGGTGAGCTATGCCTAAGGGAGGGAGAGGAGGATATATGTATAGTGACACTATCGGTGTTAAAAGTTAAATGGTTGTTTAAGGAGTATCTTGCTCAGGAAGGAGGTGTTTCGACGGTTACTACAGAATTAGGATACCGTTGGTTTCGAGGTTTCCTCCAAAGGACTCTTAGCAAAGCAGATGATCCTACGTGAGTCTATTAATTTGTTCCGTTTGGTAAGTTAGTGACTGAATAATAAAGACGCAAGAATTTGAGTTTTGTATGTTATTCCCCATTCTGAGATCCATAAGAAATCAGTTATAGAAGGCCCGACAGCAAACTGTTGTTAATTGTTCAAAACATGTGACTCCATAGAGAGGATGATATGGCCGTGCCTCACGTGAAACTTTTATTTAGGCTAATATGCAACATAAATTTGAATATTTTATAGAGGCCTATATACTTGACTTAGGGAAATTAGGAATCTAGTTTCTTGAAATAAGAGCAATGGTTGCGTTTATACGCTTTTTTTAAACGGAAGTTAGCTTCATTTAGTGTAAGTTATTAGGCTAACTTCCCTGCTTGGAATTACGAAAGGAAAGTAACCTAGGTGTAATGAGTATGGCTAGCCTACGTCACGTTCAAAGGATTAATTAATTAATTGGGTGGAATCATTGTTTGTGTTACTCTTCTCGCGATAAAGAGTCTGTAGTAGGATGTTAGAACGAATTTTCGGGGCCTGTGGAGTTGGTAAAGCCGGGGGTGTCTGTTGTGTAGAATCAGCAAACACCTCCGTTCTCCCGCCGCCCGGTGGAGGCTTAGATAGGTATGTATTTTCTTCTCTTCTTCGGTTATGACATTCCGAGTTCTTTCTTTCCCTTTCTTCACCCTCAAACTGAAGTTCCATGACTGTCCTCCTCCTTTTCACACGCAATAGTTTCCGTCGCGGAAACCCTTCTTATATCCAGTTAGATAAAACCTGTTTTCACAGGATTTCCCGATAGGTAACACGCAAGTAATTTAGAGACTCAATTAATGACTAGCAGAAATAATAAATAATATTAATACTCTTTTGGCGCTATATTAGTCATAAAAAGAGTCAGATACTCATTCTGAATAATGAAAGCATGAATGATTAAAGAAAAATAGTGTCTGTTTTATCAGGCTCCTTTATGGCTAGTCTACGCATATAAAGAAGTCGAGATGATGTAAAACTAGTTTGACGATCAGAATTCATCGTAAATACAAAATACTACGAGAATTCATAATCGTATTAAAATAATGTGCATGTAACCTTGATCAAACTGACGATACGTCAAGTATCTGACTATGATTAATGGTTCAGGATCCTTTGCGGAAAATCCTTATGTTGTGTATGAATAAGTAGTTTTATTACAAAGAATATGAATTGATAGTTTGATCATGAAGTTAGAAGAATGAACGAACATACTAAACACAAGTTGTTAGTCATTTAATTTAAAAAAAATCCGAAGTTAGTATCTAACTTCAAAGTTTCATTGTTTATATGCGTGTACAATAGTGACGACATGATTCTTCTCGGGGGAAATGATGTGTTGCAGGCTACCTATCGAACCGACGAATGATGATCAACATCATAAATCTTCATTAATGAGTTAGTATAGTACGTGTTCGGAATTTTGTTTTCTTTGTGTACAAGTATTCGCGAGTGGATGGACGCAGCGTATCTGCAGCACTCTCAGTACGTTTCGCGGTACCTGCTCTTTGGACGGTTTGTTAGGTGTCGTCAGGTCCTGTCTTGGAGATGTGGTGTGCGCCTTGGAAAAAGAGCTGCAGTGACAATCTTAATGACGTCACGAGAACACAAGAAGCGGATTTAGCTGTCCCTTTTCCGTTGGCTTTTATTCGCCTCAGAACGATCGTTATTGGTATCAGAGGAAACTGTAATTTATACAGCATATTTGCCAAAAGTATTTAAGAAGAGGAGGTCCTGTTTCGTGACCTAGTCGTTCAACTAATCTCTCTACACACCACTGCTTCATGGTGGATCATACGAAAAATCTTGAGGACGAGAGAGGATATGCTAGCAAAAATTCTCAATGGCTGTGGGATTATCCTAACAACAGCTGGGTACGTGACAACTTTGTGTGACGATGTCACGCCTGCGTAGAAACTGAGGGACCCACCTTGAACAACCTTCGTGGGTATAGACTTTATGCAATCTGCGCAGGTAAGTAAATTTATTAGAAAATTGAGTCCCTTTGATTTTTATCACTTTTGCTTGTAGCTTTTACGCACGAGCTCCTGGATCTGGAATCCCTGTCTGAAGTTAGTACATTACATTTCTTTCACCATGCCGGTAGTTTTCGATCGTCAACACGGGAAGACCCTCTATTTAATGTTTCAAATACGGGGTCAGTAAACGAACTCATTTAACATACTGCTACTGAAGTCTTGTTAACCAACCATTAGTAAAGAGGTTTTACTAGCAAATTATGATTCCGTGGTACAGCGGCATAGGATCTCGAATGTGGGAGGAATTTGTGGTATTTTGTTGTGAGGTGAGGAGCGCTGGGTAAACTGACACTTATCATACCTTCCGGTATGGGCAACAGATCTCCGATTGCGAGGACAATGTTTTCTTGCAGAATAGGCAGAGGTGCTTATAGTGTTACGCTGACGGCATTTCTTTTATTTTTAGTTTATTTTTAGCGCGCTAAGGGAGACGAAGATCCTCCTGTGAGATCGTTCAGATTTGGGTGTTGAAATCGGAATCTGGTATCAACCTGGGGTAATTTCGGCTATATGAGGGGTAACGTAGGCTGATTCCGACCAAATGTTTCATCGGCATGACATCCATGTGCCCATGTGCCTCCCCGTGTGCACCTTCCAGTGGATGGATCTGTAACTGTTGGCCGTTGGTTAATAGTGTTACTACTTTCTGATGGACGGGCCATCACTGGTAGCGGGGATCCCAGACAGGAAACGATGGAAGATTGAGCACCAATAGACAAGGGTCACTTGCCCAGCACGAAATATTTAGGAAATCAGCTACATTCTTGTGGTTGTTGTAACCTATCACAAAAAAGGAACAGAAATGGTTTCTTTGTGTCGGCTACTGCAGAAATGGAACTAGAGAGGATATATATTTAAACTTAATGTTTCGATGGTAGCTGTTTTTTGCAACGGAGCTGTATTTCCCGTTATCGTAACGCAGTATAGTTCTAATTAGCCGTAAAATTCTGCCACGTGTCAATATCATCCAATGAACCGTCTGCGACCTATGTGCTGCGAGTACCAGTAAAGGCGAATCTATGTTAGATGTAACTCTTATGTCTCTCACCTAACAAGGGCTCCAAAAGGGCCTGGTGATACTTAAAGGAAATATGACTAGAAAATTTATATGTTCGTAAATCGGAGAGAGTATCCACGATATGGTCAGATGGGCTCATAGTAAGTACTTCATTTATTCCAGCCTTTTATTTGGATAACTAAAATATTCAAAGCAACCCAAATTTTTGTGGCCAGTTAAGGAATATTATTCTTAATTTCATAACGACGTTAGGAAGAATTCACAATACGTTCTTTTGCTTCTGTCGGAAGGGTCTTTTTAACCTTTCGGCAGCTTTAAAGTGAGATATTGTATTTTCTTTATGAATTGGCATGTTCCATGTATATCGTGTACCTCCGTTTGATTACCTTTGTTTAAGCAGTACATGGCGCCTATTTTCCTGCTTTCAGTGTCCAATGGGCATATTGCCAAAATGACCAGCAATCGATCAGTCGGGCTCATACAGTAGTTGCCCGTTAATCTCTGTATCAAACCTCGTTCAACTCTTCTAAGTACTAAAACTGGCTTCATAAGTTGTAATCATTGTCTCATACGTCCCACAACAGACGGGATTGTTGGGGGTGATATGTAATGTTTCTCTTCGAAAAAGGTTCAAAATTGTCTGTTTGAGATATTTACTATTTTATGCAACACCTTTGTAAGTTTTCTGTCTGCCTTCTCTATATCGTGTGTGAAATTACGGCGTTGATCAGTAAAAACACCTAGATACCTCATTACTACGCTTCATCCAAGCATTACGTCGTACAGTGTTTGCAGATTTCCCAGGCTAGGCCGTACTGGAGCTTATTCAAAGTACCACTGGTGACCATAGCGGCCGTATTACAAACGCTAGAAGTTACAGAGTGGGAAAATAATAAGCCCGGAAAATATTTATAAGACTAACGTAGTTTTGACCCTTGGTAATGGACAGGAGATTTCTTCATCACAGAAAATGCTGGAAACCATGATTCCGATGCACCAGTCTATTGCTGTCACATGTTTGCCCATGCGCATCCCCCGCATATTGTGGCGCGATTACTTAAATCTGCTCAACTTACCATCGCCACCGTGATTCGCCAGACTCAGTCTTACTGGAAGTGTTATGCAATTGATCCTTCGACATTTGAATTCATTTACATATCCATTTATAAGGAAACACGGTGTAATGGGACTTCATACCACGCTGCCAAATATTTGCAGCAAAGAAGGAAATGAGAAGCGACAGAAAAAACAATCCGAGGATCTACTTGTGATCGAACCCTACAGGTTTAGATTTATAACCTTAATGTACGCATCGAGGCACACGTAACTGAACAGAACTTAGAAAAAGGACATTCGCCTATTTCATGAAAGAGGGTGTACGTCAAAAAATAAACGCAGTTTTCCTCAAATCAATACAGTGACTCGCTGTCAGTCCGAGGAATTTCGACGTTGCTCTGATATTAAGGGGAAGTAGGACGACAGCGTCAAGCTGGAAGCGAGACCATTACTCAGGATTGTTGAGGGCGGGAGATCGCTGGGCTGGAACGGCGCTTTTTACCGCCTGCGCCCTCTCCCCACCTCGACTGTTTGGTAATGAAGCGTCTCAGTTGAGATGGCCAACGGCCACGCATCCCGCCTGGGAGACGGGGCCCTCTACTGGATCCGATGCCCGTGCGCCGGCTCAGCAGCGCACACTCCTCTGTCTACATCTAAATTCTGCGTAGCGCACGGCAGAGGGTGCTTTTCACTGCACTATATATTAAGTTCTCTTCCCGTTTCATTCACTGACGGGATGTGGGAAGAACGACTGCTTGTTTGCGTCTGTTCGAACTGTTGCATGCCTACTTCGACCTGCATGGTCGATAGGTAAGGGGCAACAGAATATTCGCCATTTCTGTCGTCGGAGAGATGTTTCCGCGAGTTTCTGCCAGCTAAGATTTTTCAACATTTCAGTTACTTTTTCATGCCAGCCCAGCAGGCCTATGACCATTCGAGTAGCCCTTCCTCGTACGAAAGTGTGCTGGAAAGTAATGCCTCTGAATTTTTTTATGTGAAAATTTTAAATTAAAAAAAATAAAACGGACGTTTTTAACATACTGCACTTTCGTTCTTCATATCTACATACTTCTTTCTCAACACAGCCACCCTGTTGGCGGACACAATTCTCACAACGAGAGACCAGTTTGTTGGTATCGTCAGTGTAGAATGTCTGACTTTGTTTATGGAGCCAAAACCTCACCAATGCTTGCACTGTTTCAACCCAAAGTGACGTCCTCGAAGACGTTCTTTTGGTTTTGGTAACAGTTGAAAATCGGATGGGACCGAGTCGGGATTATGTCGCAGCGCTCGTGCATAGTCTGAAGTAGAGGGTGCTCCATGTGTGGACGAACTCTTCGCATTTGAAACTATAACAGCACGCTGTTTCTCACGCACCGACGTTGTTACATTACATAGCGCCATGTTACACGCTACTATTCGGAGGCCTATGTCGGCAGGGGGTTGCGAACATGTAGGAATGAAGAACAAAAGCGTAGAATGTTAATAACATGTTTTTTTATTTAAAAATCTGTAAGAGTTACCACCTAAACTCGGAGGCATTAGTTTTCAGAAAGCCCTCGTATGTACTTCACGTACCCTGTCAGTCCGACCTAATGTGGATTCCATGCATCTGGACAATATTCATGAATTGTTTGTACAAGTGTTTCATCTATAGACAAATTGTAGATCCTCAATATCGTACCACGAAACTCATCCTGCCATTTGCTTTACCCTCAACTGAGTCTATGTGGTCATTGTGCCTCGTATTTCCATACGTCGTCACTCCAAAGTACTTGTACGACGTGACACGCGCCAGTTGTCTCTCATTAATCGTGTTGTCAAATAATACCGTGGTTTTACTTTCGCTGAGTCCAAACTGTGCGTTCCCCTCGTTGCCAGTCTTTACACCGACTGATGTTTTGTCGAAATCTTTATCAATATTACTTCAAATTTTACCGGAAAGAATTTTCTCACAGGCGTTTCAGTCATGTGGGAGAATCTTCAGATTAAAAATAATACTATCTCTAAAATGTCAACATCAACGGGCTTGTTATACTCTTCTCACGCACGTCAAATATTACTTCACTGTATGTCGATGACTCTCCATCAGGAATTTAATGTTGCGTCCTGCCAGTCAGGAAATTCTCGATACAGCCGCAGATGTGTTTTGATATCTCATAAGATGTATTTTCTTTTGTATTTGTCGATGTGGTACTATATCAAAAGCTTTTCGAAAGTCTAGTAACGCTGAATGTACTCTTTTTCTCCTATCAATGGAAATGTGTATTACACTCTCTTCCTTTATTTGTCTTCGATTCCCTCACTTTGGACGGGTGAGGGTGGGTTTGGAACGATACCGCGTGCCAAAAACCATTATATTAACACAAATATCTTAGATTATAAAAAGAGATGAAGTGTGTATATGGATTTTAGAATCATTAAAATGAAGATTACACACTGATTTCTTTTGTAAGAAACAATGATAAAACAGATCAGGTATTTCGCTCCACTTTAATGAGAATCATCTCCCATGGGAGTGGATAATTTACGAGAAGAAAATTTGTGTGGTTGTAGTAGTACAAGGTGTGGGGTATCGCTGGAGCAGGAGAGCTGCTTGTTGGGGAAAAGGTGCAATGTGGCAGTGTGGTTGGTATAGAAACATGGTACTTGGAACACATGTAACTAGGATGGAGGTCAGGCCGTGCTTATGAAGAGAAAAGAGTAGAAGAGGATAACATGGGAACGGAAGACCCTGGTGGTGACCAGATAGGGAGAGAGTTACGTCTGTTAGCAAGGCTTGACGTCAGGGTAGAGTTCATTGCTTCGGTGCGAGGATTTCATAGCTTCCATTACTTAAACGTGTCATGATTTGGCATAGAGAATCACGGTGTCTGAAATAGCAGTATTCGTTGGCCATACATAATATAGTAATTTGATTTAAATGGGTATCTATATCACAAGACTCAAACTGAGCAGCAAATAAAATACTGGATCGTGACTGTACTCGCACCCGAGATGCGGACTGTTTGTATTTATTAGGAGAGGTGATGCGACCACTAAATCACTCGAGGCACATTGGAGAGAAGTGCTGTCCTGATACAGGGATTCTTAGTTGGGCTGCCCACTGCAACTGACTGCTGAACTGGGTTCTCAAACACGTCACTGCCGCTTCATTCCCCGCCTTTGTCCAACGGAAAGGGTGAGGAAACAGGATTCTCGGTTAAAAGAAAGAGTGCAGTAATGCCGAAAGTCACAACTAGTAGAAGTTCGAGTCTATGTAAGGAAAGCTATGCACGACACGTACAACGGTTTACACTGTAGTAGGTTTGCTAAAGGTCTTTCCGAAAATCATTGAAATTTTTGGTCGTACGCAAAATCGCTAAGAGAATCGAAAGCTTGTGTTCACTCGGTTATCGACCGGTCTGGTGTGGAAGTAGTTCACAGCAAAAGGAAAACCGAAGCTAAATTTTGCATTTACAAAATGACGACTCAGAGATGCATCTCCGCCGCTCAAAAGCGTCTAGAATAATTGAAAATGACTAAGACATTTATCTGCGATATGTTATCAGTTCAGCTTTACATCTAAACCTACATACAAACGAATGTTTTGCAGTTCACAGTTAAGTGCGTGTCAGAGGGTTCATCGAACCACCTTAAAGCTGTGATTCTTGAAGTTTTCCCGGCGGACATGAAGTGCACGTCCGAAAGGTAATGGAACACCTTAAAGCTATTTCTCTACCGTTCCACACGCGAACAGCGCACCGGAGAAATTAACACTTAAATCTTTTCGTGCGAACTCTGATTTATTTTATTACAGTGATCACTTACCCATAAGTAGGTGTTCACAAGCAAAATATTTTTGCAATCAGAGAAGGTTGGTGATTAAAATTTCATGAGGTGATCCTGCCGCAAGGAAAAACACCTGTTTTCAATTGAGTAATAACGCGACCCACCGGTTTCAAATAATTGTTTAACACATTTACGAGTATCTAGGTTTCGGCACCTCTATGAATGTCTTCATAAGGATGAAAATTTAAAAGCCCTATAAAATAATATATATAAAAACACATGTTTGATACAAACATTAATGAAGGTGAAAAATGTCATAATATACGAGTAGAAAGGTTACTTACGTAAAATTACATTGCGAGAAGGCAATAGTCAGAGTTTGGGGCAGACGTGGTCAAGTCAAGAATTATAGAACATTCTAACCTTTGGTACGTACACCTTGCAAGGAACAACATCAGACTGAACGGCCAAGTGGCTTACATTGCTGCTACGAAAACAAGACACGATTTGCGTGGACAGTGATATATGCTCATTTGAGACATTATAACAGACTGAATCGAATTAAGCAACAGTTAATTGCAAAAACAAAATCCAAAGAATATGTGCCTAATGCATTTTTGAAAATACAAAGTAGTCAAGTAAATGAAGTACAACTAACAGCCATCTATTAGGCTTTACTGAAATGCCTATACGTAAAGTAAAAGGTATTGATGAATATTTACGCAAACAGTTGCACAGTCAAAAACGATCTACACGAAGGAAACTTTAGTAGTACACATGTATATAAGATTTGAACAAAAAGATGTTTCGGAACTACAGAGAGGAAAACATAGTAAAAAATAAAGGAATAAAAAATCTGCGAGTAGTGCATAACAACGATTGAAAAAATTTTGGTTACGTAATTGTAACTGTTCGTCGAGGATGAGGCCATCGTTCTTAGAAATTTGCTTGAAAATCTCCAGCTCTTCGAGTACGTCGAGCCTGTGACCTTTCTTTTCCGTACTTAAAATGGAAATTTCCTCAGCACTTTTCGGTTTGTGACCCGAAATTAACAGATGATTAGCAAAAGTGTAATTACGTACATTAGTGCCTCTATTCCCCAAAATATATTCCCCATACCTAACACTGAAAGATCTTCCAGGTTGTCCGATATAATGAACGGGACACGTATCACAAGTGATTTTATAAACGCCTGAAGTGTGTATAGGAGCAACTGTAAACTTGAGATTGTGAATAAGATTTTTCCGCAAGAAAAGACAACTTGGCATCCATAATTTTCAACTAGAAGACGACGAATTCTATAAGAAATAGGACCTAAAATTGGAATCGAAAAAGCTTTTTTATACTCGTTAATGTGAGAAGCATCACTGACGCCTTTGTTTTAATGATTGACTCCCCAATTCGCGTATCACATTCGTGGCACTCTGTCCCCTCTTTCGCGATAGTGCAAAACGAGCTGTCCTTCTCTAAACTTTTTCGATGTGCTCCGTGAGTCCTGTCTGATACGGATTCTACACCGCGCAGCAATACTCCACACGAGGAAGGACAAGTGTAGTGAAAGCAATCTCTATAGTAGACCCATTTCATTTTCTAATATTCACCAAATAAACCGCAGTCTTTGGCTCGCTTTCCCCATAATCTATACGATCATTCCAGTTTGTTGTATTAGTTATTGTAATCCTTAAGTATGTAATTGAATTCACAGCCTTTAGCTTTGTGTAATTTATTGTGCAATCGAAATTTAGCGGATTCCTTTTAGTACTCATGTCGATAATATCACACCTTTCATTATTAAGAGTCAGTAGCCACTTTTCGCACCATACAGGTCTCTTGTCTAAATCATTTTGCAATTTGTTTTGACCACCTGATGTCTTTACAAGACGATAAATGACAGCATTATCTCCAAAAAATCTAAGAGGGCTACTCAGATTACCTCCTAAATCGTTTGCATAGATCAGGAACAGCAGAGGCACTATAACACTTCCTTGGAGAACACCAGATATCACTTCTGTATTACACGATGACTTTCCGTCAGTTTCTGTGAACGGTGACGTTCCTGACAAGAACTCACGAATCCAGTTGCGCAACTGAGTCTATACTTTGTAGACACGAAATTTGATTAGAAGTCGCTTGTGACGAACCTTGTCAATAGCCTTCTGGAAGTTTAAGACTTTTCCGGCCATAAATGTATTTACATTTAGAACCACATTGTGCAAATCCGGAGATTAATGTCGGTTTTCAAAGAAACAGCACACCGAATTAACGTCAGTGTCGGTTTCCATAGTAACCTCTGTGGTTAAGTACACCGTTATGAAGCAAGACTTTAATAATTTTCAATGCAAGTATCTGCTGCAACGCGAGGAACATTAAGGTTTTGCTTCCGTCGACGATGATGTCATTGGGAGAGAAATATGCGCTGTCATCTTCCAAGCAACCATACCGGCACTTGCGTTAAGCGATTTAAGGATAACACGGAGAATGTAAATCCAGATGGCTAGAGTCAAACTTGAACCCGTCCCTCCCGAATGTGAGTCCAGTGTGCTAATTACAGCACCACCTCCCTCTGTCCGCGAAGCATTCGGAACAACGTAAACTGATACACTTCCACTTGCTTACTCGGTCATACGGGGAACTAAAATTGTTGACAGCCAGTCCATTAACAATTTCTACATTCGTTGCCCACAGTGAAAGCAAGACAGGCCGGCCGGTGTGACCGTGCGGTTCTAAGCGCTTCAGTTTGGAACCGCGTGACCGCTACGGTCGCAGGTTCGAATCCTGCCTCGGGCATGGATGTGTGTGATGTCCTTTTTTTTAGTTAGGTTTACGTAGTTCTAAGTTCTAGGGGACTGATGACCACAGATGTTAAGTCCCATAGTGCTCAGAGCCATTTGAACCATTTTGAAAGCAAGATAGTGTTGGGTCAGTTTCGGTTCTGGGCAAAAACGCTAACATCAACGTCAGCACAATCTTATCCTCAATGCCTTTCCCAGAATTCTACCGTAATCGCATCCGGTATGTGCATCACGGCCATTCCGGGAATCTGACGTCGGCATCAGCACTTTCTTATCACCGCGCCTTCTGTCCCGGTGCATCCCCCTGCGCGGCCGCCACCAGCCCGCGCGCGCTTGTCGACATAATTGCCAGTGGTGTGCAAGTTCAACCGACCAAATGGTTCAAATGGCTCTGAGCACTATGGGACTTAACATCTATGGTCATCAGTCCCCTAGAACTTAGAACTACTTAAACCTAACTAACCTAAGGAAATCACACACATCCATGCCCGAGGCAGGATTCGAACCTGCGACCGTAGCAGTCGCGCGGCTCCGGACTGAGCGCCTAGAACCGCTAGACCACCGCGGCCGGCTTCAACCGACCAACTGTGCGTGGTGTGCAGTATCCCCGCCGCTGTATTGTAAAGAAGGTGTGATCTCGTGAAGCCTGCGATTGTGACGTCCCGAGAATAACGTTGTAAAACGCATAACGCCGAGTAAGCTCCGTTAATTCTTTACTGGCCGTACGATTGTCTAGGTCTCATGTGTCCAATCGACGAGACGCTTGCGTTGAGCAAAGAATAATTTAAAAAGCCTATTCGTTGGAAACCTCTATCAGAGTAATATACTCTCAGCTTTCTGCATCAGAAATGGAAAAGAGTGGTAAGGAGTGTAAGACTGTAGACAGGAGGAATATTGTTCTATCTACATCTACATCAACATCAACATAGATATTCCGCAAGCAACCGTACGGTGCGTGGCGGAGGGTACCCTGTACCAATGCTAGTCATTTCCTTTCCTGTTCCACTCGCAAACAGAGCAGGGGAAAAACGACTATCTACATGCCTCCGTATGAACTGTAAGTTCTCGAATCTTATCTTCGTGGTCCTTACGGGCAATATGTGTTGGCGTCAGTAGAATCGTTCGGCAGTCAGCTTCAAATGTCGGTTCTTTAAATTTTCTCAGTAGCGTTTTTAGAAAAGAACATCGCCTTCCCACCAGGGATTCCCACTTGAGTTCCTGAACCATCTCCGTAACACTTACGTGTTGTACAAACCGACCGGTAACAAACCTAGCGGCCCGCCTCTGAATTGCTCGGATGTCTTCCCCCAATCCGAGCTGGAAGGATCCCAAACACTCCAGCAGTACTCAAGAACAGGTCATACCAACGTCCTATACGCGGTCTCCTTTACCCTTCCCTACTACAGTGTTCGCATGCTCTTTCCATTTCATATCGCTTTACAAAGTTACACCCAGATGTTTGAATGACTTGACTGTGGGAAGCAGGACACTGAAACCGAACATTACAGGTTTTGTCTTCCTACTCATCCGCATTAACTTCCGTTCTTCCACATTTACAGCTAGCTGCCATTCATCACACTATCTAGAAATTTTATCTAAGTCGTCTTGTGTCTTCCTACAGTCACTCAACTTCGAAACTTGACCGTATATCACAGCATCATCAACCAACAACCGCAAACTATTGCCTACCCTGTCCGCCAAATCATTTATGTATACAGAGAACAACAGCGGTAGTATCACACTTGCCTGGGGCACTCCTGACGATACCCTTTTCTCTGATGAACATTCGCCATGGAGGACAACATACTGGGTTCTATTACTTAAGAAGTCCTCGAGCCACTCACCCATCTGTGAACTTATTCCAAATGCTCTTACCTTGTTTAACAGCCTGAAAGAGGGCACCATTTCCAGTGCTTTCTGGAGATTAGAAATATGGAATCTGTCTGTTGCCCTTCATCAAAAAATGGTTCAAATGGCTCTGAGCACTGTGGGACTTAACTGCTGTGGTCATCAGTCCCCTAGAACTTAGAACTACTTAAACCTAACTAACCTAAGGACATCACACACATCCATGCCCGAGGCAGGATTCGAACCTGCGACCGTAGCGGTCACGCGGTTCATGCACTTCATCCATAGTTCGCAGTATATCATGTGAGAAAAGGGCAAGCTGAGTTTCGGACGAGCGATGTTTCTTAAAACCATGCTGATTCGTGGACATAAGCTTCTCAGTGCAAAGAAAGTTTATTATATTCGACCTGAGAATATGTTCCAGGATTCTGCAGCAAACCAATGTGAGGGATATTGGTCTGTAATTTTGCGCGTCCGTTCTTTTGCCGTTCTTATACACAGGTATCACCTGCGCTGTTTGTCAGTCACTTGTCACTTTGTGCTCGGCGAGAGATTCACGATAAATGCAAGCCAGTTACGGGGCCAGTGCCGTAGGACACTCTTTGAAAAATCTTTCAGTTGCATCTCTGGGCCACAGATGCTTATTACTATGTCGTCCACACGAGAAATCTATCCGATGGTCAAAAGTCGGTATGTTTGTACGATTCTCCTATGTGAACGATATCTTGAACGTGAAATTTATAATTTCGACTTTCGTTTTGCTATCTTCAACTACCACTCGAGACTGGTTAACAAGGGACTGAATGGAAGCCTTAGACTCGCTTAACGATTTTACATAGGACCAGAATTTTCTCGGGTTCTCGGCCATATCTTTGGTAAGATGTGGCGGTAGTAGTTGTATGCTTCGCGCAAAGATAATAAACGATGGCAATGCAACAGAATTGCAAGAAGAAGCATATTCAGTACTCAGCGTACATCTACACCTACATCATACTCCGCAAGCCAACTAATGGTGTGTGGCGGAGGATACTTTGGGTACCTCCAACCCTGTTCCACTCGCGAATAGTGTGTGTGAAGGATGATTGTCGGTAAGCCTGTGTATTGCCTCTAATTTCTCGAATTTTCTCCTCGTGGTCAATACGCGAGATGTATGCGGGTGGGGGGGGGGGGGGGGGAAGTAATCTGTTTTCCGACTCCTCCTAAAAAGTGCTATCTCAAAATTTCAATAGTAACTCTTTCTGTGATGCACAAAGCCTCTCTTGTAATGTCTGCCAGTGGAGTTTGTCTAGCATCTCCGGAACGCTCCCTCGCCAGCTAAACGATCCCGTGACGAAACGCGCCGCTCTTCGTTGGATCTTCTCGATCTCCTCTATCAGTCCTACTTGATAGAGATCCCAGATAGATGAACAATGGTCAAGAATCGGGTGGACAAGCGCCTTATGCCACGTATTTCGTGGATGAGTTACATTTCCTTAAGATTCTTCCGACGAATCTGAGTCTGGTGTCTGCTTTTCCCACTATCTGTTTTATGTGGTCATTCCACTTAAGGTGAATAGTTACACCTAGATATTTTACTGCAGACGCTGTCTCCATCTATTTGTCATCAATAGTGTAGCTGTACAGCAGTGGATTTTTTTCCTATGTATGCCCAATATGTTACATTTATTTACGTTTAGGGTCAACTGCCAGAGCCTGCACCAATCACCAATTCTCTGCAGGTCGTTCTTCAAAGTCTTACTGTCTTTTGGTGTTGCTACTTTGGTACAGACAACTGCATCATCTGCGAACAACCTTAAAGAACATCCGACGCTTTCTGATAGATCATTTATATATATATATATATATATATATATATATATATATATATATATATATATATATATATATATATATATTATAAACAGCAACGGGCCTGTCACACTTCCTGTGGTACTCCGGATATTAAATCTGTCGATTTTGTTCCGTTAAGAGCGACGTGTTGAGTTCCATTTGCAAAAAAGTCTTGGATGGAATTGCAAGTCTGCTCCGATACTCCGTAAACTCGTATTTTTTTTCATTAAACGTCAATGCGGGACGGTGTCAAATGCCTTACTGAAATCAAGAAACGCGGCATCAATTTGAGCGCCGTTGTCCACTGCGCAGTGGGTATCATGGAGGAACAGAGCGAGCTTAGTTTCGCAGGCTCTCTGTTCACAGAATCCACGTGGATTTTTATAGAGGAGATTTTCATTTTCCAAAAATGTCATAATTCTTGTGCATAAAACATGTTCCATAATTCTACAACAGATTGACGTCAACGCAGTAGGTATATAATTGTGTTGATCTGTCTTACGGCCTTTCTTAAAAACGGGAATGACCTGCGTATTTTTCCAGTCGTTAGGTACCTTTCATTGCCCAAGGAACCTCCGATAAATTACTGCAAGAAAGGGGTGCAAGTTCTTTCGCGTAATGTTTATACACACATCAAAAAAAGTTTTGCATCACCTCGGTTCCAAGAGTTCCGGAACCTGTACAGAAAATTGGAATAGGGACCAACATAATAATCATTTCCGCCCTTTTTATTGCTCATGTAAGCCATACATTGCATGTTGTAACACCATACAGCGGGACCTTCAGAGGTGGTGGCCCAGATTTCTGTACACACCGGTACCTGTAATACCCAGTAGTATGTCCTCTCCCATTGATGCATGCCTGTATTGGACACCCTTATTCCTGGCCCGGCGTAGCTCCGTCTGCGTTTTTCTTAATATTTTTGGTATTGTCAGACATAATCTTATGATCATGCGTCTTTATTCTGTATTAGTTTTATTCTATGACATGGCCAAAGTCTGGCCCTCAAAATAATTTAATTTTTGTTGTGAAGAAGATACCATTATTGGCATCGAACCATAGGTAAACTAAAAAAGGCTGAAGGCTGACTTCCTTATTGTATGTACTATCCACAAGTTCATCAAGGCACTGTTGGTCCAGATTGTCCCACTCTTGAACAGCAATTCGGCGTAGATCCCTCAGAGTCGTTAGTGGGTCACGTCGTCCATAAACAGCCCTTTTCAATCTATCTCAGGCATGTACGATAGGGTTCATGTCTGAAGAACATGCTGGCCACTCTAGTCGAGCGATGTCGTTATCCTGAAGGAAGTCATTCACATGATGTGCACGGTGGGGTGCGAATTGTCGTCCACGAAGACGAATGTCTCGCCAATATGCTGCCGATATGGTTGCACTAACGGTTGGAGGATGGCGTTCACATATCGTATAGCCGTTACTGTGCCTTCCATGACCCCCAGCGGCGTACGTCGGCTCCACATAATGCCACCCCAAAACAACAAGGAACCTCCACCTAGCTGCACTAGCTGAACTGTGTGTCTAAGACGTTCAGCCTGACCGTCTTGTCTCCAAACACGTCTCCGACGATTGTCTGGTTGAAGGCATATGCGACACTCATCGGTAAAGAGAACATGATGCCAATCGTGAGCGGTCCATGCGCCATGTTGTGGGGCCCATCTGTTTACAGTTGCATGGTGTCGTTGTTGCAAAGATGGACCTCGCCATGGACGTCGGGAGTGATATCGCGCATCATGCAGCCTACTGCGCACAGTCTGAAACGTAACATGACGTCCTGTGGCTGCACGAAAAGCATTATTCAACATGGTGGCGTTGTTGTCAGGGTTCCTCCGAGCCATAATCCGTAGGTAGTGGTCATCCACTGCAGTAGTAGCCCTTGGGCGGCCTGAGCGAGGCCATGTCATCGACAGTTCCTGTCTCTCTTTATCTCCTCCATGTCCGAACAACTTCGCTTTGGTTCACTCCGAGATGCCTGGACACTTCCCTCGTTGAGAGCCCTTCCTAGCACAAAGTAACAATGCGGACGCAATCGAACCGCGATATTGACCGTTGTGGTATGGTTGAACTAGAGACAACACGGGCCGTGTACCTCCTTCCTGGTTGAGTGACTAACACTGATCGGTTGTCGGGCCCCCTCCGTCTAACAGGCGCTGCTCATGCATGGTTGTTTACGTCTTTGGGCGGGTTTAGTGACATTTCTGAACAATCAAAGGGACTGTCTCTGTGATACAATAACCATAGTCAACGTCTATCCTCAGGAATTCACGGAAGCGGAGTAATTCAAAACATTTTGATGTGTGTAGAATCTTATAGGTGTCTTATATGGTTCTGACGCCTTTCCACTACTAAGCGATTGTAGCTGCTTTTCAATTCCGTTGTCGATTATCTAAATATCTGCCATTTTGGCGTTCGAACGACGATTGGAAGGAGGGACAGTGTTACGATCTTCCGCGGAGAAACAACTTCGGAAGATCGAATTCAGTATTTCGGCCTCCTCTCTGATATCTTCCGTTTCGGTGCCGGTGTGGTCGCTGAGAGAATGAATAGATGATTTTGACCCACTTACTGGTTTTACATACGACCAGAATCTCTAAGGGTTTTTTACTCATGTTGGTTGACTACGTCTTACTTTCTCTCATTGCTCTCCTTGCGCTAATTGCGCTTCGTTCAGCTTTTGTTTCTCTTGAATCTGAGACGAAGTGCTCTTTGTTTACGTAACGCTTTTCTAACATGGCTATTAAACCACGGTGCATCTGTCCCATCCCTTAAAACCTTTCTTGGAACATACTTGCTTAGTGCATATTGAACGGTGCCTTTCAATTGTTCCCATTTGTTCTCCACATATTCGCCCCCATCACCGAATATTTGATGCTGAGTGCTGAGTTATTCTAAAATTTGTATCCTGTCAGTCTTGCGAGAAAACATGTCTTCGTACCTTTCTTAACATTCCTTGTAGGACCCGTTGTCATGGATGCTGTCACAGCCTTATGATCACTGATACCTTCCTCTACGTTAACTGATTCTATAAGTTCAGGTCTGTTTGTTGCCAGGAGGTCTAAGGCGTTATCCTCTTGAGTTGGTTCTCTAACTATCTGATCAAGGTAATTTGCGGACAAGACATCCAGAACAGTGCCACACGAATCCTTGTCTCTGGCACCAGTTTTGACGGCATAACAATCCCAATCTGTACCTGTTAAGTTAAAGTCACACCCTATTACAACGGCATTATCATGAATATTACTAAGGATATTCAGCAAGTTCTGTCTGAAGTGCTCCACAACTACAGATCCTGACCTAGGTGGTACGCCATCACTGCGATTACAACACACACAAACCGCTTAGAAAACTTCCCTAAACGTCTTAACCACTTGTGCAGAGACATGAGTATCTGTATTCAGAGATTTATCAGTTGACAACACGCACCATCGCTCTGAATTTAGTGTGAAAGACAATAAAAAACCTTGTGAACTGGAAGTACATGTAGCGCATAATATGTATATATTTACAGCGATCAGTAATTACCTCACCCAGTTGTGAGGGAACCGTCAAAGAGTAAAGATGTCGACATGTATATCAATACTTACTGCTGCGAGGCACTATAGGTAGGAGTATTAACATCGATGATGATGAACAGGAATGTAGTCGAAAAACAAAAAACAAACAAACAAAAAGAGTAAAAAAGAAAAAAAATATGCTTATCTAATTATTCATTTTCCTTGCAGGCGAGATTAAGTCATTCCAGCTGCAGCTATCTGACGTGGAAATAATGCTGTTCAATCAAACCTACTATTTGAACATCAGTGGCTGTAAGGGTGGCAGTGTCGGCATGATATCGAATCGATAATTCTGCCCAGAGGCTGTATTTGAAAAACCTCGATTTAGGGACATCAAAGTAAAATTATCCTTGTATGAATGGCATCGACTATTCGAAGTGTCATTGAAAGTTTCAGCCTTGTTACAAGAAAACGTTCGCTTTGCATCGGTGATACTGGGTGATCATATAATATCTGCAAAGAACTTGCCTGGAACACTTAAAATAGTCAACAACAGAGGCACGTATATTTACAGGAGCAGAATTTTAAAATTTTAATGTACAAGAGGTATGCAATGCAGCGTGAGCCAGCCTACCGATTCTATGACACATTTGGAGTTCTCTGCTGAAGTTAGCTTGCAAACTCTCTGCTGACAAGGGCGAACCACAGCTCAACTCTACGATGCATGCTGAATTATATGTCTCTCTGCTGTTTATGGTCTATATAAACGATTTCGGAGACAATCTGAGCAGCCCTCTTGGAATGTTTGCAAATGATGCGGTCATTCACCGTCATGTAAAGTCAACAGATGATCAAAACCAATTGCAAGAAGATGTAGACAAGACATCTGTGTGGTACGAAATGTGGCAATTGACTCTAAGTAATGAAAAATGTGAAATCATACACACGAGTACTACTGGGAATCCACAAAATTTCGGTTGCGCAATAAATCACAGAAATGTAAAGGCTGTGAATTCAGCTAAATACTTAGGTATTACAATTACGAATAACATAAATTGGAACGGCCACATAGATAGTGTTGTGGGGAAAGAGAACCAAAGACCGATTTATTGGCAGAACACTTACAAAATACAAGAGGTATACCAAAGAGAGTATTGTTGCGTGACGTGGAATCAGCTTCAGATAGAATTAACAGTGGGCATCGAAAAAGTTCAAAGAAAGGCATTTCGTCCTGTGTTATCGCGAAGTGACAGAAAGAGAGATGCTGCAGATATGATACGCGACTTTGGCGAGGGGAGTGGGGGTGGGGGATGGGAAGGGGGTAGGGGGTGACAATCATTAAAACATAGGCGTTTTTCGCTGTGGCAGGATCTTATCATGAAATTTCAGTCACCAAATTTCTCTCCCGAATGCAAAAATATTTGTGGCCCACCTATATAGGGCGAAATTATTATTGTTAATAAAATAAGGGAACTCGGAGACCGCACTGAAAAATTTAAGAGTTCGTTTTTCCCGCATGCTGTAGCAGAGTGGAACAGTAGAGAAATAGCTCGAAGATGGTTCGATGAACCCTCTGCCAGGCACTCAGTTCTGAATTGCAGAGTAGTGATGCACTTGTAGATGCAGAACATATTGAGCGTCTTGTCTCACAGAAGGATAAATATATTAACAGTCAAGGCCATCACTTTTGAAATAATAAACTGTTTACTAATTTACCACGTATCATTTTTCATTGGTTGCATCTTATACTTGTGCCATCCATTCTTGTATACTGATCGACTGTTCGGGAGTCTCATTAGATCCGGTTAAAGGAAGACAGTGAAACAATTCAGAGGTTTCCTGCTTGAATTGCTGCAAAAAAAAAAAAAAAAAAAAAAAAAAAAAAATGGTTGAAATGGCTCTGAGCACTATGGGACTTAACAGCTGGGGTCATCAGTCCCCTAGAACTTAGAACTATTAAAACCGAACCAACCTAAGGACGTCACACACATCCATGCCCGAGGCAGGATTCGAACGGTCGCGCGATTCCAGACTGAAGCGCCTGAATCGCTGCAATCTGCTCGATTAGTATAAGAGTATTACAATCACTTTATCCTCGCTCGATATGCAAGTGGTTCAGCAAAGGGATTCCTAATTTTATTCCTATTATTAAAACACATGATTGCTATAAGTTCTGTTGTTCTCTACACAAAGAAGCTCGACCGTCAGGTTTGGGACACCTTTCCACTCTCGGCATCATTTGGATTCTCTCTCTTTCAACGTTCACAGCTCACGCTATAGTTCGTGTGGCGGCCATCATTGCAGGTGTGACAGACGAGTTATAGCAATTCTACTTGATTAGTAAACTTGAGATACATTAAGCCACCCGCTTGGCACAGATCGTCAATGAACACTTATGTGGACCATTAGTTCGGCAGTTGAAATCCCAGTGGTTTAGTATAGAAACGTTCTTTGTCTTGCAAGAGGAGTAGAAATGGTGGCGGCCAGTTTCCTCTGGCAGCCCGAGCACCAGACACTTGCACAACATCACAGACATTCCAGGAGAGTCTCGAGGAATGAGGCCAAGCTGGACTTTTGTGGCATTCTGGCCGACAGTTGAGGCCTTTTTTTTCGGCGACCTCTTGGTATTATTCGAAGACAGGAATGTGTTGAATCCGAACTACCCGGATAGCGTAACACGTAGTGCGCTATATTACAAGACAGGGAGTGGAGTTAGACTTGGATCAAATATGCCCCCTGTAGCGTTGACCACCGGTCATATGTATCAGTCGACCTGAGTATGATTCCTCAGCGGTCTCGTATGCCGTCTAGCCAAATTGCTGGATCATCCTCAGAAACCGCAACACATCAACACTTATAATACGATGTCACACGGAAAAAAATTACACTATTTACAGACTAGTGGTGCACATGGCTTAGCTCCCTTAGATTAACTGACATCCGGACGCAAGATTTAAATGCCAAAAAATGAAATAAGGCGAATCGCAGGAGAATGATAAGAAGAAGAACAAAAATAAGAGGAAGAAGAATAAGGAGAAGAGAGGAAGCTATTGGCACCACAAGAAAATCTTACAGTTTCACTCCCCTCTGTCCCAGTCTCATCACAATAATTCAAAACACGTTGCGCTTTAGTGACGGTATAATTCGAAGTCCACTGCATTCTATGACTTATGAGAGACGCCATTCCTGGTATCTACCGTTCACACTTTCCACTGAAAATGAAGATGCAGCAGTTGTCCCCACGCCCTCCATATCGTATGCATCGACGCCATTGACGGAGAATGACAAGGCGGTGAGAGTGTACCGACGGGTCCGCCAGAGATGACGTTTACGTTTGTGATAAAATGCTATTACTTCACAGGGAGAATACCATCGATAGCTTGTCAGTACCAGACCGCCGGTTCGCTTGTCTTAAAGGTGCACATGTTGATTGGGAATTTTCTTTGCATCTTCAGAAATGTAAAACTGCCCACTTTACATAATGCAGAAACGTGGTGTCCTATGACTAAAATATCGGAGAGTCACAACTGGAATCAACCAACACATACGAATACCTGGCTGTAATAATTTATAGAGATATGAAATGTAACGATCGCATAGCCTCAGTTGTTGATAAAGCAAGTAGTATACTTAACGTCATTGCTACGATTCTCGGAAAATGCAGTAAGTCTGCAAGCGAGAATTCTTACAAAAAAACTTATCATAAAATATTGCTGTATTGTTTAGGACCCATACCAAATTGGACTGACTGGGGATATTCAACATGTACGTATAAGGGCAGCACGTACACCTGTTTGTTTAGTCCACGTGAAACTGTCGCGGAGGTGCCAAAAAACCTCAACTGGCAGAGGCGATGTAGCTTTAGTAGTGAGGGATCTAGTAATGTACTACAACCGTTTAAGTACCGTCAAAAAAAGAGATAAGAATAATTATAGCACGCACATTGGCATTTAAGCAAAAACTCTTCCCACGCTCCATATGAGAATGAAATGAGAAGAGACAATAATATATGCGACAGTGAGAAGCACCCTCCGCCACTCACTTCACGGTGGTTTGCTCAGTGTAGATATACACTGAAGAGCAAAATAAACTGGTACACCTGCCTAATATCGTGTAGGGCCCCCGCGAGCACGCAGAAGTAACGCAACACGACTTGGCATGAACTTGACTAATGTCTGAAGTAGTGCTGGAGGGAACTGACACCATGAATCCTACAGGGCTGTCCACAAATCCGTAAGAGAACGAGGGAGTGGAGATTTCTTCTAAACAGCACGTTGGAAGGGATCCCACATATGCTCAATAATGTTCATGACTGGGGAATTTGGTGGGCAGCGGAAGTGTTTAAACTCAGAAGAGTGTTCCTGGAGCCACTCTGTAGCAATTATGGATGTGTGGCGTGTCGCACTGTCCTGCTGGAATTTCCCAAGACCGTCGTTATACACAATGGACATGAATGGTTACAGGTGATCAGACAGGATGCTTACATACGTGTCACCTGTCAGAGTCGTATCTAGACGCATCAGGGGTCCCATATCACTTCAACTCCATACGCCCCACACCATTACATAACCTCCACCGGCTTGAATGGTACCCTGCTGACATGCAGGGTCCATGGATTCATGAGGTTATCTCCATACCCGTGCACGTCCTCGATACAATTTGAAACGAGACTCTTCCCACCAGGCAACATGTTTACAGTCATCAACCCAATGTCGGTGTGGATGGGCCCAGACGAGACGTAAACTTTGTCTCGTACAGTCATCAAGGGTACACGAGGGGACCTTCGGCTCCGAAAGCCCGTATCGATTATGTTTCGTTGAATGGTTCGCACACTGACACTTGCTGATGGCCCATCACTGAAATCTGCAGAAATATGCGGAAGGGTTGCACTTCTGCCACGTTGAACGAATCTCTTCAGCCGTCGTTGGTCCCGTTCTGGCAGGATGTTTTTCCGGACGCAGCGATGTCGCAGATTTGATGTTTTACCGGATTCCTGATATTCACGGCACACTCGTAAAATTGTCGTACGAGAAAATCGCCAGTTCATTGCTACCTCGGAGATGCTGTGTCCTATTGCTCGTGCGCCGACTAGAACACCACATTCGAGCTCACTCAAATCTTGATAACCTGCCATTGTACCAGTAGTAAGCGATCTAACAACTGCGCCAGTCACTCGTTGTCTTGTATAGGCGTTGCCGACTGCTGCGCCATATTCTGTCTGTTTACATATCTCTGTATTTGAATACGCATGCCTATGTAGATGAAGAAGGGAGCATGACGGGAGAACGTGAAAGACAATCTTCAGTTTTAAAAGATAGTTTTACTAAACTTTTAAGGTGAACTACTACATGTGGCTTTGTTGAATGGACCTGTCAATGGCGAACGTAGCGTGAGGTTGTCGAAATGGCCGTTCTGAAATCTATGCTCCCCATCCGACAGCAAAATATGCAGACACTTTATGATATTGAGTAATACTGTACCTCGTTGGAAGAGCCGCGCTCCTGTTCGCATCACCAGTGGCCAACCTTTTCCTTTCGTAACTGTGGTTGCTAACGCGTATGTGTATTGTAAGATCTATTCGGTGGTAGTCGGTTCGAATTATGGTGTTCCAAGATGTTCATCCCACTTATTTGGTCGACAAGGAGGAAAGCAGATGGTGACCAGAGTTTTGGGGTGAGTGTTAAATCTCACTGCAGTGTCTCGTTGAGTGAGTGATTGTGGTACTGTTGGTGGTGACATTTTCGTTGGTCGAGAACGTTAATTTCGGCGGCCTACTTGGTATCGTGAGAAAGAAACAGTCTAGGTATCGTTGTGCCCTCCCCCTCCTGACATCACCACCATAATCGTGAACAACACAACACAACACACACACTCAGACACACACACACACACACACACACACACACACACACACACACATTACAGTCGCCTCCGTGAGAGAGTTATTTAAGACATCTATGTGATGAGATAAAAAAATTATTCATACAGTGAAGGGAGACGAATATTTAATAGCAATGGTTGACTGGAATTCGATAGTAGGAAAAGGAAGGGAAGGAAAAGTAGTAGGTGAATATGGAATGAGGGTAAGGAATGAAAGAGGAAGCCGCCTGGTAGAATTTTGCACAGAGCATAACTTAATCATAACTAACACCAGGTTTAAGAATCATGAAACAATGTTATATACATGGAAGAGGCTTGGAGACACTGGAAGGTTTCAGATAGATTATATAATGGTAATACAGAGATTTAGGAACCAGGTTTTAAATTGTAAGACATTTCCAGTGGTAGATGTGGATTCTGACCACAATCTATTGGTTATGAACTGTAGATTAAAACTGATGAAACTGCAAAGAGAAATTTGTTAACATCGAGTATAGATGTGTCAGGAAATCTTTTCTGAAAGTATTTGTATGGATTGTAGCCATGTATGCATGTGAAATGTGGACGATATATAGTTTAGACAAGAAGAGAATAGAATGTTTCGATATGTGGTGCTACAGAAGAATGTTGAAGATTAGATGGGTAGATCATGTAACTAATGAGGCGGTACTGAATCGAATTGGGGAGAAGAGGAATTTGTGACACAAATTGGCTAGAAGAAGGGATCGGTTTGTAGGATATGTTCTCAGGCATCAAGGGATCACCAACTTACTATTGGAGGGCAGCGTGGATGGTAAAAATCACAGAGGGAGACCAAGAGGTGAATACCCTAAGCAGATTCAGAAGGATGTAAGGTGCAGTAGTTACTTGGAAATGAAGAGGCTTGCACAGGATAGAGTAGCATGGTGAACTGCATCAACAACAACACAGAACACCACTAAGTGACGTCAGTGAGAAACTCTTGCACTAGACCGTGAGTTCGTTCATTTACACAGACGGGGGAGAAAAAAAAATTCGCAGGCAAGGCTACGGCCACCTACATGAAAACCTCTCTTGCAAAACTGGTTAGCAGTGAAAAGAGATCACATATTTGATAAATATATATGCAGAGTCTTGTACCGTAAGGAAACAAGGGAGAGAATATTGTTATGGGTGGCTGCTATGCTCTTTCAACAACATAAATTCACACATGGATTGATACGTTTCTTTATTTACAGGAACATGTACTTAACTTGAGTGGAGTCCATGTGGTGTGGTACAAGCTCATCAGTAATACTCCTCTTGTAAACAAAATCTGTAATCTTGCTATTACCAACTTTAGTCTGCCGGCCGTTGTGGCCGAGCGGTTCTAGGCGCTTGAGTCCGGAACCGCGCTGCTGCTATGGTCGTAGGTTCGAATCCTAACTCGGGCATGGATGTGTGTGATGTCCTTAGGTTAGTTAGGGTAAAGTAGTTCTATGTCTAGGGGACTGATGACCTCAGATGTTACGTGTTCAGAGCCATTTTTGAAAATTCAGTCTCACTGCTAGTCCCGCTAACCGAATATGTTCTCACTGTCTCTTTATGTCAACACAGTAAAATTGACTGTCCCAGTGAGAGATTTGTAAGTGGCAGGTAAACTGCACTGTCCAAGCACTGGAGTTAACTGTCCGTTGCAAGCAGTGAGGTGCTTGCTAGATTTAGAAGGGCATGGTGGCACGATTGAGGAAAGTTACTGAGGCACCTGTGTCTGACTGAAAGTTCACACGACGGCCAACAATTCGTAATGGGACAAGTAGTTTTTTAGAAGGTCGTTGCACAGCACTAGGGCGAGAAGGAGGCACAACCGTAATCTTACTTTTGTCAGAAGCTGTTCTAGGTTTCGAAAACACCGAGTTCACTGCATCTGCATGAGCCAATTTATTTTGGGAGCGGTCGGAATTGGCGTTTTTGTGCCGTAGCAAACAATCTGCTTGGAAACGGCCTTTTTTTCCCACACGTGTAACACGTTGCGTTACGTGATGGGAAGCCCTGTTTTTTATGATGAGCAAAACATCTAGGGCAAGACTTAGTTAAATTCACAGGGCTGTTTACATGTCTACGTGGCTGTCCGCGCGGCTTTGTATGCGCTCGCTGTTGTGGCTGCTTGGGGCAGTCGCGAACAAGGGGCGACTTGACCCGGAAATCGCGGCCTGGTCAAACTTATCGGCCGCTAATGCACCTGAATCATATTGCTCTAAGATTAACAATAATTGGGGAAGTAATGGAGCAGAGTACTTTAAGATATGTTCCCCTATTCTACTACCAGGGACATTGAATGTTAGCATCACGGATCATTAAATCACTGTAAAAGTTTCTACAACTACACTGTCTTAAATTTACACTTCCTAGTCATGGCCGCTAATTCCGTATACCACTGGCTGTACGTCTGTTCCGGCTTTCTCTGCAAACGGAAGAACTGATATCGACTGCAGCTACTTGGACTTGCTGGTCGTAGTATTGAGTTAATGCAGCGATTACTTGGTAATAGCTGAGTTCATCGGGAGACGCGGTTGAGAAATTTTTTTGTATTAACTTCGGTATTGGGGACCCTGGAATCAAAAGGAAGTACTGTAGCTTTACAGTTCTTTGAACGCGATGAACTTGACAATGTGCTTGGAACTGAGTCAGGTATTCAATCCATTCCTCTTCTGTTTGGTTACATTTCCGGAACGTTGATAGGTAGCACTTGTTGGGCTGGTTGTTTGGTCGGATGCAGCTCGTGCAGTTGTACCGTCGTCAGTAGGGTAGCAATTTGTTGGTTCTGAAACCAAAAAACTTGCGTTAGATTCATCATATTGGCCGTCTGCCGCTAAGGCGCTGTGGCAGACAACAAATATGGTTTACACAAATATGGTTTACACAAATATGTTACGTCAAAAAACAAGCCATGCCTCTGAGAAGAGAAATTTGATTAGTTCTGCGGCTCCCATCCTGGAATACATGCAAGAGCACAGCAACATATTAGCAATTAGAAACACTTGAAGACGATCGCTCCTGCAAGCTAAAACACAATAGAAGCAAGCGAAATCTTTGGCCAAGTTGATTAACTTCGATCGCCACTGAATTATCCTCATCGCCGCTGTAGTATCCTCGTCGCCACTGTAGAGTCTTGTACAGCAAGGAAACAAGGGAGAGGATGTTGTTATAGGTGTCCGGTATCCTCTTTCTACAACACAAATGCACACGTGGATTAATACGGTTCTTTATTTACTAGAACATGTACTTGAATGGAGTCCATGTGTTGTGGTACAAGCTCATCAATAGCCCTCTTGTAGACAGTATCGGTAATTTTGCTATTACAAACTTCAGTCTCACTGCTAGTCCTGCTATCGTCACTAATCTGCTCACTATGTACTGTCGTAACCTGTGATGTGAACTGAGCCCGCTCTGCGAATGAGTGATAGATGCCAAACTGGAGTGTGAGTTAGTGAGGCCCTCTGGTCAGCGTCGGCAGCCTAAATACACGCCATCGAGAGCGCGTTGGCTGCCTGTTGCTTGTTGGCGTGTCTCTAGCCTCTCTCGTGATAGGTGCACTTGATCCAGTGCCTACTATCGATATTTACGCTTCATCTTTGCCGACCGGCTTACTGGCGACAGCTTACGCCAGCACAGTATAAAGTCAGTTATCAGCTTTGTTTCGTTTGTGCCAACAATACAACACAACGTATTCATGCACAGTGCAAGAATGCCCCTGTAATACACTCCTGGAAATGGAAAAAAGAACACATTGACACCGGTGTGTCAGACCCACCATACTTGCTCCGGACACTGCGAGAGGGCTGTACAAGCAATGATCACACGCACGGCACAGCGGACACACCAGGAACCGCGGTGTTGGCCGTCGAATGGCGCTAGCTGCGCAGCATTTGTGCACCGCCGCCGTCAGTGTCAGCCAGTTTGCCGTGGCATACGGAGCTCCATCGCAGTCTTTAACACTGGTAGCATGCCGCGACAGCGTGGACGTGAACCGTATGTGCAGTTGACGGACTTTGAGCGAGGGCGTATAGTGGGCATGCGGGAGGCCGGGTGGACGTACCGCCGAATCGCTCAACACGTGGGGCGTGAGGTCTCCACAGTACATCGATGTTGTCGCCAGTGGTCGGCGGAAGGTGCACGTGCCCGTCGACCTGGGACCGGACCGCAGCGACGCACGGATGCACGCCAAGACCGTAGGATCCTACGCAATGCCGTAGGGGACCGCACCGCCACTTCCCAGCAAATTAGGGACACTGTTGCTCCTGGGGTATCGGCGAGGACCATTCGCAACCGTCTCCATGAAGCTGGGCTACGGTCCCGCACACCGTTAGGCCGTCTTCCGCTCACGCCCCAACATCGTGCAGCCCGCCTCCAGTGGTGTCGCGACAGGCGTGAATGGAGGGACGAATGGAGACGTGTCGTCTTCAGCGATGAGAGTCGCTTCTGCCTTGGTGCCAATGATGGTCGTATGCGTGTTTGGCGCCGTGCAGGTGAGCGCCACAATCAGGACTGCATACGACCGAGGCACACAGGGTCAACACCCGGCATCATGGTGTGGGGAGCGATCTCCTACACTGGCCGTACACCACTGGTGATCGTCGAGGGGACACTGAATAGTGCACGGTACATCCAAACCGTCATCGAACCCATCGTTCTACCATTCCTAGATCGGCAATGGAACTTGCTGTTCCAACAGGACAATGCACGTCCGCATGTATCCCGTGCCACCCAACGTGCTCTAGAAGGTGTAAGTCAACTACCCTGGCCAGCAAGAACTCCGGATCTGTCCCCCATTGAGCATGTTTGGGACTGGATGAAGCGTCGTCTCACGCGGTCTGCATGTCCAGCACGAACGGTGGTCCAACTGAGGCGCCAGGTGGAAATGGCATGGCAAGCCGTTCCACAGGACTACATCCAGCATCTCTACGATCGTCTCCATGGGAGAATAGCAGCCTGCATTGCTGCGAAAGGTGGATATACACTGTACTAGTGCCGACATTGTGCATGCTCTGTTGCCTGTGTCTATGTGCCTGTGGTTCTGTCAGTGTGATCATGTGATGTATCTGACCCCAGGAATGTGTCAATAAAGTTTCCCCTTCCTGGGACAATGAATTCACGGTGTTCTTATTTCAATTTCCAGGAGTGTAAATGGTTCGCGCACTGTCTGTGAATTTATCGATTTTGATGGAACGGGGTAAGGACACTGTTCCAAGCCAAAATACCACTCGTGAACTATTACACCAGGGAAAATATTTACTTTTTGGCCCATACTTCTGCATTTGTAGTTACATATCTAGGTACTGTGAAACAACGAAATGATTGGAGGAAAATTGTGATTCAATGCACGACATTATTAGGACGTCGGTGATACAAGTGAAAGTCATATGCAAGGTTTCAGTTTGTCTATTAAGAATAAACTTTCTCCAGAATGGATTTTCACTCAGCAGCACAGGGAGTGCTGATTTGAAACTCGCTGCCAGATGAAAACTGGAGGCCGAACTGTATCTCGGACCTGGGACCTCTGCTGTTCACAGGCAAATGCTCTATAGACTAAGCTATTCAAGCACGACTCAAAACCCGCCCTCACAACTTTACTTCCACCAATACCTCCTCTCGAAATTTTACAGAAGTTTTCCTGTATACTTGGCGGCACTAGTACTCCTGGAAGAACTGGAAGAGGGCGGACACTGACCTATACTTACAAGTGGACAGCTGCCGCAAACTGCCTCGCCAGCCCACTATCAGCCATTTCATCAATGCACTAGATGATGGAAACTGCTGTTCATCCGTGGACTATCTCGGTCATGAACTGTGCTGGGATAAGCTGTAGAATCACATCACATACCTATATGGGGAGGCGATGTGTCACAGCATGAGAAAACTGCGCCACCAGAGGAGCCGCTTTCTGAGTGAATTAGCATTCTTTATGGGATACCATGAAGAATGTGTGGTACTGAACTTCGATACAGTAACGCAACACATCAATTCAACGGCAACTGGAAGAATCAAGAAATGTTCCAGCCTAGTTATGGCATGGGAGAGATAACACCTTAGCAGCCTTTGTCTGGCTTCAATTAACAAACAACTTTTCGGATTATATCTAAAGCTGGCCAACTAATTCAATCCCTGAACGTGGGAAAGGATGTCATATGGGCCACAGACGATTCTGCGCAAGTTAAGGCTACTGGAAGTTGAACATCAAAATTTGAGTGTATATCAGAGAGGCAAGCTTCTGATGCTCCGTTCGAGACTATAATCAATCTCACGGCCAAGTAACAGGATGAGAACGCTGTTTAGTTCTTAAGAAAGGACTCAATTTTGCACCCACTCCTAAATCTGCACCTATCACTGACATAATCGGTGTAGCCAGCTGCACGACTTCTGCCTGAAGCAGATCAAGACGTAGATCATGAAACCTGTTGTACTCTCACAAGAACAAGACTTACATATATTTCTACATCTTCATGATTACTCTACAAGTCACAGTGAAGTGCCTGGTAGAGGGTTCATTGAATCACCCTCAAGCTCTTTCTCTACCATTCCACTCTCGAACAGAGTGCGGGGAAAACGAGCACTTAAATATTTCCACCTGAGCTCTGATTTATCATATTGTATTATGGCGCTCATTTCTTTCCTTGTAGATGGGCACCGACAAAATATTTTCACATTTGGAGAAAATGTTGGTAATTGAAGGTTGACGAGATGATTCTGCCGCAACGAAAAACGCCTTTGTCTTAATGACTGCCACCCCAACTTGCGTGTCATATTCGTAACACTGTCTCCGCTATTCCATGATAATACAAAACGAGCTGCCCTTCTTTGAACATTTTAGATGTCCTCCGTCAATGATGCCTGATGCGGATTTCACACTGCGCAGGTATACTGTTGTGCTGGCGTAAGCTGTTGCCAGCACACCGTTCAGCGAAGAGGTTGCAAGAAGATCGATAATAGGCGCTGAATGAAGTGCGCCTATCAGGAGAGGGGCCAAAGACTGACTCACAAGCAATGTACCGCCAACGCTCTCACGACCGCCAGTATTTAAATCGCCACCGCGGATCGGAGGCCGCAGTCAGTCACAAACTGTCAGTCAGTCGCAGTTGGAGTCGCAGTCACAGTCACAGAGTCAGTCACTATAATAGCTGGCGTCTGTGAGTTCATATCTCCGGGTACCATAGTGTTGTGCTTATAGCGGAACTTGTATTTCATCAGCAGTGACGCTAACGTGAACTATTACAGAAGAGCTTGTACCAAAACACATGGACCAGCTTGTTAATAAAGAACCCTGTTAGTACGTGTGTGCAGTTGTGTTGTAGAAGGAGGATACCGGCCACCAAACAACATCTTCTCACTTGTTTCCCCTGTTACAAGACTCTACAGTGTCAACGACGACATAAAACCCTCTTTAGTACACCTGTTAAATTTTCTAAATGTTCTGCCAATAAACTGCAGTCTTTGGTTCGCTTTTTCCACAACATTGTCTTTGTGATCGTTTCAATTTATGTTATTCGTAATTGTAATCCCTACGTTTCTAACTAAATTCACAGCGTTTAGATTTGTGTAATATAATGTGTAACGGAAATTTAGCGGATGTCTTTTACTACTCATTTGGATTACGTCACATTCTTCATTACTTAGAGTCAGCTGACGCTTTAAGCAACACTCACATATCCTGTCTCTATTATTTTTTCAATTGATTTTGATCATCTGATGGTTTTACAAGACAGTAAATAAAAGCATCGTCTACAAACAGTCTGAGAGGGCTGCTCAGATTGTCTGCAGAATCCCATGACTTTCGATTACTAGGAACTGTGACATTTCTGACAGAAAATCACGAATACAGGCGCACGACTGAGACGATACTCTGTGGGCACGCAATTTGTTAGAAAACGCATGTTAGGAACGGTGTCAAAAACCTCCAGCATATCTAGAAATATGGAATCGGTTTGATATCCCCTGTCGATACGACTCATTATTCGTGTGAAAAAGGGCTAGTTGTGCCCCACAAGAACGATATTTTCAGAA
Organism: Schistocerca piceifrons; assembly: GCF_021461385.2. Taxonomy (NCBI): domain Eukaryota; kingdom Metazoa; phylum Arthropoda; class Insecta; order Orthoptera; family Acrididae; genus Schistocerca; species Schistocerca piceifrons. Next base: position 193,725,716 of record NC_060149.1, read on the forward strand.
TCTGTGCTATCTGTCAACAGATCGATTTCTTCGAGATAATTCATAATGTTCACACACAATATACACTGATGAGCCAAAACATAATGAAAACCTACCAAATAGCTTGTTTGTCCGTCTTTGGAACGAAATACAGCACTGATTCTACGTATCAGGAACCCGACAGTTCCTTAGTAGGATTTTGGAGGTATGTGGCATTAGATGTCTACGCACAGGTCGTGCAATTCGCGTAAATAACGGGCCGTTGATATGAGTAAGCATTGTTGGCGCCCGACAGCGACCCAGATGGATTCCATAGGAGTTACAACAGGCGAATTTGGTCTCCGAGACATCAATGTGAGTTCACTATAATGCTCCTCAAACTACTGGAGCTCGGTTCTGGCTCCGAGGCAAGAACAATAATTCTGATGAAAGATGGCATCGCCATCGGGAAACACATCAAACATGAAGGGATGCAGTTGCTTCGCACCTGTAAGCGTGTCTTCGACTACTACCACAGGTCCCATACAAGCGCAGAAGAATGTCTGCTTCCACCAACCTACGTTCTTGGTGCGATGTATGTTTCGAGCCGCCGTTCACCTCGATGACAGAGTTTGTGGAGACGACCATCGACCTAATGTAGCAAAAATGTGATTCACCCGAAGTGCTGGCATGCTTCTATTGGTCGACAGTTGAATCCCGATGGTCCCGGGCCCATTGCAATCGTAGCTGACGATGTAGTTGGGTCAACATGTGAACACGTAGTGTTGGTCTGCTGCGGAGCTCCATGATCAAGAATGTACGATGAACGGTCTGCTCCAAAACATTTCTTCGTGCACCAGAATTGTGCTCTTTCGTCAGAGATGACACATATCATCATCCATCCTAGTTTACAGAGCAGACAAGTCTCAGAACGCCTTGTTCTGTTAAGAGTCATGGAAGTCCAACCATTTAGCGCCTAGTAATAGTTTCACTGTCCTTCTACCTCTTTCGGTAATGCTCTCGACAGTAGGACGTGAACATTCGACCAGTATCGCCGTTTTAGAGATATACGTTCATAGCCTCTGTGTAATAATACTCTGTCTTTGTCAACGTCTCTTGCCTCAATGGACTTCTCCATTTGCTCCTTTTGCATACTTTTGTGGCCGCGTCACCTGCCCGCAACACCAACAGGTGGCATCCAACCTCACCATGGGCAGTGGTCGTAATGTTTTGGCTGATCAGTGTATGTTTTAAAAAAAAAAAGGTTCAAATGGCTCTGAGCACTATGGGACTTAACATCTGTGGTCATCAGTCCCCTAGAACTTAGAACTACTTAAACCTAACCAACCTAAGGACATCACACACGTCCATGCCCGAAGCAGGATTCGAACCTGCGACCGCAGCGGTCAAGCGGTTCCAGACTGGAGCGCCTAGAACCGCACGGCCACAGTGTATGTTTCATGATCCTACTGCAAATCGACGTTATAAATATGGGATTGTAATTCAGAGGATTACTCCTACTTCCTTTCTTGAGCACTGGTGTGATCCGTTTAACTTGAAAAGTCTTAAGCTACGTATCTTTCGTCGAGCGAGCGGTTGAATGTGACTGCTAAGTATGGAGCTATTGTGTCAGCATACCCTGAAAGAAACCAAACTGGTGTACAATCTGGACCGGAGTACTTGCCTTTAGTATGATTTAAACTGTATCGCTACACGGAGGACATCTACTTCGAAAGTACTCACGCTGTCAACTGTTCTTGATTCGTAATCTGAAACAATAACTTCATCTTGTTTTTTGAAGGTATTACAGGAAACTGTGTACAGTAACTCCATTTTAGTGGCACTGTCATCGGTAACATTACCATTGCTGTCGCGCTGATGATGTTGCTTGTCTTGCCGCTGGTGTACTTTACACATGACCAGCATCTCTTCGGATTTTCTGCCTCATTTCGAGACAGAATTTTGTTGTAGGAATTATTAAAAGCAACTCACACTGAAGTCTGCGCTAAATTGCAAGAATCAATGAAAATCACTAAACTTGGAGATTTTGCATTCTTTTAAATTTGACGTGCTTTGTGCAACAATGTTCTGACCAGTCCTGCTTATCTAAATAATTTATTTTATACGTATCTCTCAATTACCGTCAACACTAGTTCTTTGATTTTAACCCACGTCTCTTAAACCACTGTCTCTTATGAAGGCGTCACGTGAATTTTTATCTTTTTTTTTAATGTGTGTTTTGCGTTTACTTTTGGTGAATTTGGAAGTTGCGGTAGTCAGTCTCACTACAACGACTTTATAATCACCAATGCATCTTCAGTTATGACGCTCTCTATTTGTTCAAGATTATTTGTTGGTAGGAGGTCAAGTATGTTTTCGCAACCATTGACACTTTGAGTGGGTCCCTCAAGTAATTATTCGAAACAATTTTCTGAGAAAGTATTTAGTACTATTTGGAACGAGATTTTATGGCTGCCAGAGCTTTGAACATGTATTTTCCTCAAAAATCGAAGGTAGGTTGAAGTCATCACCAAATCTAATAGTATGAATGTGGTAAATATTTGAGATGCATCTCAAGTTTTCTTTGAACTGTTCAGAAACTGTATCATTTGAGTCGGAGAATAGTGGAAAGGAACCAATAATCAGTTTATTCCGGTTTTCATGTATAATCTTCACCCATACTAAGTCACAGGAACTATTTACTTCAATTTCACTACATGATAAACTACTTCTAACAGCAATCAGTACTCCACCACCAAATTTATTTAATTTATCCTTCCCGAATCGCATTAGTTCCTTCCCAAATTTTGGCTGGATCTATCTCCATCTCTAACAAATATTCGGTACCTACAACTATCTGAACTTTCTGCTTTCTATTAGTGCTTGGAACTCTCTTTCTTTCCCAACACAAGTACGAGAATTTACGACTAAAGTACCGATTTTTACTAGGTCTATCCTCTTTCTGTGTTTACTCTGCGCTCTCTGAGACCGAAGCCCTTTCTGTAATTTCCTGAGACCCCTGATATATGTATATATATAAAAAAACTCCAATACACTCCACACAACCTCCGCTACCAATGTACCTGCTTCCTGTGTGTATTAGATCCATGACCTTTGAATAGGAACGCAAAACCCTACCGCCCCATGGCGCAAGTCCTTGAATCCACGGCCTACACGATCGCGGAACCGTCAGGGTCGCTGATTCCGACCATTCTACACAGAGTACGCGAAAGAACTTGCTCCCCTTCTAACAGCCATGTACCGCAAGTCTCTAGAGGAACGGAAGGTTCCAAATGATTGGAAAAGAGCACAGGTAGTCCCAGTCTTCAAGAAGGGTCGTCGAGCAGATGCGCAAAACTATAGACCTATATCTCTGACGTCGATCTGTTGTAGAATTTTAGAACATGTTTTTTACTCGAGTATCATGTCGTTTTTGGAAACCCAGAATCTACTCTGTAGGAATCAACATGGATTCCGGAAACAGCGATCGTGTGCGACCTAACTCGCTTTATTTGTTCATGAGACCCAGAAAATATTAGATAGAGGCTCCCAGGTAGATGCTATTTTCCTTGACTTCCGGAAGGCGTTCGATACAGTTTCGCACTGTCGCCTGATAAACAAAGTAAGAGCCTACGGAATATCAGACCAGCTGTGTGGCTGGATTGAAGAATTTGTTATCAATGGAGAGACGTCTACAGACGTTAAAGTAACCTCCGGCGTGCCACAGGGGAGTGTTATGGGACGATTGCTTTTCACAATATATATAAATGACCTAGTAGATAGTGTCGGAAGTTCCATGCGGCTTTTCGCGGATGATGCTGTAGTATACAGAGAAGTTGCAGCATTAGAAAATTGTAGCGAAATGCAGGAAGATCTGCAGCGGATAGGCACTAGGTGCAGGGAGTGGCAACTGACCCTTAACATAGACAAATGTAATGTATCGCGAATACATAGAAAGAAGAATCCTTTATTGTATGATTAAGTTCTAGGGGACTGATGACCTAAGATGTTAAGTCCCATAGTGCTCAGAGCCATATTGTATGATTACATGATAGCGGAACAAACAATGGTAGCAGTTACTTCTGTAAAATATCTGGGAGTATGCGTGCGGAACGATTTGAAGTGTAATGATCATATAAAATTAATTGTTGGTAAGGCGGGTACCAGGTTGAGATTCATTGGGAGAGTCCTTAGAAAATGTAGTCCATCAACAAAGGAGGTGGCTTACAAAACACTCGTTCGACCTATACTTGAGTATTGCTCATCAGTGTGGGATCCGTACCAGATCGGGTTGACGGAGGAGATAGAGAAGATCCAAAGAACAGCGGCGCGTTTCGTCTAGGGTTATTTGGTAACCGTGATAGCGTTACGGAGATGTTTAGCAAACTCAAGTGGCAGACTCTGCAAGAGAGGCGCTCTGCATCGCGGTGTAGCTTGCTCGCAAGGTTTCGAGACGGTGCGTTTCTGGGTGAGGTATCGAATATATTGCTTCCCCCTACTTATACCTCCCGAGGAGATCACGAATGTAAAATTAGAGAGATTCAAACGCGCACGGAGGCTTTCAGACAGTCGTTCTTCCCGCGAACCGTACGCGACTGGAACAGAAAAGGGAGGTAATGACAGTGGCACGTAAAGTGCCCTCCGCCACACACCGTTGGATGGCTTGCGGAGTATAAATGTAGATGTAGATGTAGATTCACTCGGCGCTGTACAAAAGGTCAATAGTCGGTCCTGTAGACGATGCTACAAATGGTCAGGTATGCCTTCATCTCAGCAAGCAAGCCTGGCAGTCTTTACCAATTCAGACAGCCGCCCGAAATCAGAAAGAATTTCTTCCAATCCAATGAGACATTTATTTAGTACCGACATGACCCACCACCTGCAGTTCGCAGCATGCTGTGATCTTCATGGCATTCAGAAGCAGCTGTTCCGCATCTAGGATGACTCTCCCCACTATGCACCCGGAGTGCACAGGTGACTCTTTCCCCCCCTTGGTGGCCTTATCCTAAGGGTTTCCATTACGAAACAAGCATTGAAGCTCCCAGCTACCAGTAACCCCACCCTCTGAGACTGCTCCGATCTTGCAGGTCAACAGGCTTCTTTTGAAACAGGGCTAGCGATTACATCTAGCTCAGGATCGTTATCAGACACATATAACACCTGAAATCTGCTCTTCAGACGACCCGAGGATTCATTTCATTCGGCCCCCCAGAACGTCTTTCACTGCTTGCCACGCTTGAATCAGTTCCCACTCGACCACAGGTAAGACGTCAGTGTCAAATAGGCTGTAACAGGGATTGTCACAGCAGTGGACTGGACAAGGGATACATAGGACATGCTGGATGTCCCTTCGATCCTTACATCTGCCCCCCCCCCCCCCCAATTGTGCTACACATTGGCATCAGCCTCAAGCTGTGTGATAAAAGCCAGAACTACCTGGGGCTGTGAGTGACAGGTCACTAACGCCGCTCGCATCTGAACGCAGCAGTCACAGTCCGATCCATACTGAAGATATCGGAACTATAAACTAAACAGTTATTAAAACGTGGAACTGTGCCTGGTAAATAGCCAAAAATGCAAGAAATTTAAGAATTTAAACTAGGAAGTGCATGGGAAAATCAAAATAAGGCGTTTCTGATTAGAAGCTCGTACAGACGGATGCTACTGCCTAACTGAAGTGTCTAATAACTGTAACTGGCTGTCTGAAAGAAAAAAAAGTACTGTCGCGATGCAGACGGCAGAAGCATACATTACACAGTTATCCAACGGGGAACTGCGCCTGGTAAACACACAGACATGCAAGAAATTTAAGAATTTAAACTACAACGAGCACAGGAAAATAAAAATAAGTTGTTTCTTATTAGAAGCTCATAACAATTCACAAACGTAACGATGTCCTCTGATGTGCTGTTGCACGTCGGTAGCTACGGAAACAAAGTCGTGCATACTGGGAGATCGACACTGAAGAAGTTTGGTGTCAGAATTTGTGGCGCCGTCTTCACTCAATACGGCATTTGGACCACGACCTACGATGCCAACATTGTAGGGTGAGTCATGGAAGACGTGACGGTTATCGTAACTTAAAGATTATTCTGTTTATTCTGGAGGAGCCGACTGACTTATCTGGGTTTAAGGATAACTTAAACTTTGCTGTCTTTAAGATATACGCAATGATACGTGTTCTGCCATAATGGGTCATGCATGGGTTCATTACCTCCAAGCTGTTATATATGTCATCGATAGGATCATATTGCAAAATCTGTGATAATGTTTTCGAGTTGTGATATATTTTGGTATTATTGCGTGTAATGGAGAATAAGAATATCGCAATGGCATAGTCAGAGACGAGAGGTTTGCCGAAACAGAGGCAGTACGCTGTGTTGATAGAAATAATAGCACAGCTGACAGCATTTTATACGCTGTTACATGGGCAGCTGACAGCTAGGGACTAATAGTTAGCATTCAGGTGCTGCAGCATGGGTTGGATCCAGCTGCCACAGGATAAATCGGTCCCTTTGCTGTAAAATCATCTGAGGGTGTGGGGCTATTCTTAGAGGACCATAATACGTCGGTGGATATGGGTGATGCGAACGACAGTCAGTTGTTGCATGTAGCAAAACTGAGACTACAGGGAGAACAGAAAACGTACGTAAGGTGTAAAGAAGCATTAAAGAACGCATCAAGCTTTGAACAGTTGGAGCACAGGCTTTTGCAAAGATGCGTAAAACAGAATTGTGCGAGGTTGTTTCAGGAGCAGTTGAGTACTGTTGTGGAAAGCCGTGGGGAAACTGTGGAAGATTTCGCGGACAGCATGAGGAAATGTAATGGGTACACACACGCAAACGCAGTTTTGTTGCAAGAAGCTGAGCAGAGGGTGCTCGATGCTTTTCTGAGGGGATTTCCGTCAGACATGTCAAGAAGGGCACGTGCAGGTGCGCAAAGAATCCGTATTTTGCTATTAGGTTTCCGATGGAATGCGAAGAACTTGACATATCAGCGGGAGTACGACATAGACGTTGGGTATTTTCTGCGAAAATTGAGTGTTACAGGTGTGAAGGGAACGGGAATTTACAGGGGAAGTGTCGTCAGCCACAGGAAATAAAGAAAACGGAAGATATCAGCAGCAGAGTTTTGGTAATGGACATGGGGATGGACTAGGACGTGATAAGCAGCCGTTAAATGCGAGGGGGAACTCCAAGTTTATCTAAAGGTGTTCCCGTTAAAATTAGATGAGACGAGTAGGTACGCAGAGATGGAGTGTGCAGTAATGGGTATTGTAAGAGGTAAAAAGTACAAGTTGTTCTTGGGCACAGACACGCATATGTGAGTTGTCAGTAGAGATTTAGTGGGCCTAACGCAATGGAACCTGCCATGCTATAGATTTTGTTGGGTCAGGGACAATGGCGTGAGACCGTTGGTGGACGTAGATTTTCTTGTAGAGGCTGTTCGATTTAAGTAGTGTGCAGAGGTAGTACCACATGTGTTAAAAATTAACTTTCGGCAAGGTACAGTAGCATTTAGTGGAATGAGATACCAGGTAGGCGAAGCAGTTGCCAGTTTAAAACTGTCACAAAAGGCGCCTAGTGTAATGGACAAACCAGCTGAACCACGTACAATTGCTCTAAGCCTTTCTTTGCATGATTGTGTTGCAGGTGGCACGAGAAAGTCGTGTGAGTGAATGTGGAACCAGATCTACCTATGGGTATTTTATGTGTTGTAGTGCCTCTAGACGAGAACAATATACTGGATCCAGCAAGTTATTTTCTTAAGAAAAGTTTTGTATATATACAAGAGAAGTGTGGTGGGAGAGAGGTGCCAGAAAATATATATAATTTTGGCGCTGAGGAAGGGGATGTTGATGGCAAGATTGGACATTCCGGATGAGAATGAGTGGCGCACGAGAAGTGTGAACCACAAGAAAGCACGGGCTGTCATCAAGACTGCTTTATGTTGGAAAGTGGAGAATCTATAGGAAATAGAGAGAGAGAGAGAGAGAGAGAGAGAGAGAGAGAGAGAGAGTGGATGGAAGAAGTGGTGTTCGACTTTGATGAGTCATTTTGTATTTGAGAGGTTTGAAATCGCACCAGTGTCTAATTTACTTAGACAATACCATTTTTTTCTCAAAAGACACAGAGCAGCTTAGAGAACGTCTGAACGAAGTGTTTCAGAGATTGAGAGCTGCGTGTCTGACGTTGAGCGCAGAGAAGTACCATTATGCATTTGAAGTGATATGGTATCCAGGTCATGTAATTAATAAAGACAGAGTGAGGACTGACCTGAGGCTAGTCAAGCCATACGAGCGTTACCTGTGCCTAAGTCATTAAGGAACTTAAATCTTTTCGTGGGGCCTCAAATTACTACAGAAAATTCGTGAAAGGATTTACTGACATAGCACTACCACTCACAAAGTTGCAAAGAACAGACGTGAAATTCATATGGAAGAAGAGTGTCAGGATACTCTTTAGAGATTTTTGGCATCCAGCCCAGTTTTAATATTTACAGACTTCCATAACGAGTATTCCTTTCATGTGATGCATCTACTTGTAATTTTGGATGTCTTTTAAGCCAGGAGCATGACGCTGAAAGGCATGCTGTAGCCTACGTGTTAAGACAGCTGTATGCAACGGAGAAGAACAATTCAATGACAGAGAAAGGGATGTTGAGCCTCATTTTTGATATTATCTTTATAGGCAAAAAATTCGAGGTGTTACCAACCACACTGCTTTGAAGTGGTTATAGGGACTGAAAGAGCCGTGTAGTGGGCTTACAATAGGGGCTCTTAGACACAGAAAATTCGGGTAAGAAGTACAGGGCGGTTACGATTAAACTTTCCTTATTTAACACGTTATAACACGGAAACTAATTACCGTACGAGAACCAAACTTGGTAGCATTAATGTCTAGGATGTGGGGAAGAGAAACAATGCAGAATCACTGCCATTGAAACACTTTTAATGTTTTGCTACGGTACATGCTACGGTACATCATACCACTGGATACCGGTACTATTACTGCTACAAAAGGGGCTCAATATGTCTCCCAGAAGAGTATGAAAGCCCAAGATTGCATTCTGCACAGCAGAAGGAAGCATGTCCGTAGGTATGCTGGTTACGCCTCTTGATACGCCGCGCTCCAGATCAGCACTTGTTTGTATGTTCCCCTGATAAACACTGTCCTTCAGGTAGACGAACAATCAAAAATCGCAGAGAGTGAGATCAAGTGAAGGTGCCGGCCAAGCATTTTGTAACGATCAGCTGATAATTCGATCGTTTCCAAATGTGTTTCGGAGAAGAAGGTGAACTTCACGAGCGATGTTCGGTGTGGCTCTATCTTGCATGAAAACTGTTGACTTCAATGCGTCTCGCTCCTTTACTGTGGTATGACATGCTGGCGAAGCATATCGCAGAAACGCTGGCCAGTCACACAGCACGTCTTTGGGCCTTGAACGCCAACCTGTTAAAAAAAAAAAAAAAAAAAAAAAGGAGCAAATGATGAACGTAGCCGTGAAGCCACACTACGCGGTGACACGTTCACCATGCAAAGGAACTTCATGCACAGTGACTGGAGGTAAAGATCCCCATACTGTGTTTTCAGCTCACCCGTCTGAGAAAAATGAGCTTCGTCTGTCCATAGGGTGGTCAATGGCCAGCCCTTGTCACCTCCAGTTCTTGTAAGAAAGTTGAGAGCGAAGTCAACACGTCGTTGTGCGTCCTGTGGTACAAACTGCTGTACGATATGGATCTTGAACAGATTCCATTTGGGAATGGTTCGAAGCACCTTCCGTACAGTGCAACATGGTATGTTCAACTGTCACGGCACAGCACGCGCACTGCCTGACGATCGGGACTTGCGCACAGCGTTGTCTACCATAGCAACAGCGGTTTCAACAACCACCTGTGGTGAAACCAGTCGTCGGCCTCTTCCCAGAGCGACGCCCAGTTCTCTAGTCGTTTCGAACTTCTTCATCATGCTCCGCACAGCAGGTGGACAAATAAACAAAGAGGACTCTTCCGTAATCCTTTCAGCCGGCGGTATTCTCGAAGTGCAGCTGCAGTATTACTGTTATTTTGACAATAGAGCTTCACCAATAGTGTCCTGCTCCTTTTGTCCAAAGTCATGTTGACACGTCAGCAAGTGCACTGCGACTGGTCAGGTGTGTGAGACTGTGTGTCTCGATGACTGATCACGGCACCTGGTGGCCATAGTTGGAACTGGAAGGTGGCGCTGTGACGCATGGAATTCGTACACCCCATACATCTACATCTACATCTACATCTACATCTACATGGATACTTTGAAAATTACATTTAAGTGCCTGGCAGAGGGTTCATCGAACCACCTTCACAATTCTCTATTATTCCAATCTCGTATAGCGCACGGAAAGAATGAACACTTATATCTTTCCGTACGAGCTTTGATTTCCCGTATTTTATCGTGGTGATCGTTCCTCCCTATGTAGGTCGGTGTCAACAAAATGTTTTCGTATTCGGAGGAGAAAGTTGGTGATTGGAATTTCGTGAGAAGATTCCGTCGCAACGAAAAACGCCTTTCTTTTAATGATGTCCAGCCCAAATCCTGTATCATTTCTGTGACACTCTCTCCCATATTACGCGATAATACAAAACTTTGAACTTTTTCTGTGTACTCCGTCAGTCCTATCTGGTAAAGATCCCACACAATGCAGCAGTATTCTAAAAGAGGACGGACAAGCGTAGTGTAGGCAGTCTCCTTAGTAGGTCTGTTACATTTTCTAAGTGTCCTGTCAATAAAACGCATTCTTTGGGTAGCCTTCCCCACAACATTTTCTATGTGTTCTTTCCAATTTAAGTTGTTCGTAAATGTAATACCTAGGTATTTAGTTGAATTGACGGCTTTTAGATTAAACTGATTTATCGTGCAACCGAAGTTTAACGAGTTCCTTTTAGCACTCATGTGGATGACCTCACACTTTTCGTTATTTAGGGTCAACTGCCACTTTTCGTAGCATTCACATATTTTTTATAAATCGTTTTGCAGTTTTTTTATTTTCTGATGACTTTCTTAGTCGATAAACTACAGCGTAATCTGCAAAAAACCGAAGACGGCTGCTCAGATTGTCTCCCAAATCGTTTATATAGATAAGGAACAGCAAATGGCCTGTAACACTACCCTGGGGAGCGCCAAAAATCACTTCTGTTTTACTCGATGACTTTCCGTCAATTACTACGAACTGTGACCCCTCTGACAGGACATGAATGGACATGAATGCTACCAAGTTTGGTACTCGTAGTGTAATTAGTTTCCGTGTTATGACGTGTTAAATAGCGAAAGATTAATTATAGCCACCCGGTAGTACACAAGCCAGGGAAGAAGCACAGGTATGCATATATATTAAGCAGGATGGTAGTAGTGTTGAAAGTTCTGGATCGTGGTCTTCTAGAGAGATAGGCACTGCAATGTGCTGACAGTGACTGTAAACCGGATAGGACGCGCAAGCAAAGTTTAGCAAATGTGGTAGACTCTCGCACAAGGAAACGACGCTAGTACCGTAGGTAGTGGTAACACTGAAGTTTGAGGAAGAGATTGTAAATGGAGCACACGATCGCGCGCTATCTGCCCATGTAGGCTGCAGAACAACAAACCAGAGAGTGACCGAGAGATACTGGTGGAGAGATAGGAAAGCAGATGTGGATAAATACGTGAGAAACTGAGTACAGTTTGCAAAGCGAGGTGGTGTGAATCATAAGCGAGTGCCATTCCAGAGGCTGTCAGAAGCACAAAGCCATTTGAAATGCTTGAGACTGATGTTTTGAGGACCATTCAATTGTACGCCAGCAGGAAACCAACTCGTATTAACAATAATAGATCACTTTTGTCGATACACGGAGATGGCTGCTTTGTCAAACCAGCAGGCACTGGCTGTCACACACTCAATTGTTAACAACTGGATGTTGAAGTTTGGAGTGCCACGTTCTATAATTTTGGGCCAGGGTTCAAATTTTGTTTCGGACTTATTCAAAGATCTGTGTCGGTTCTTGCATGTGAAGAAATTAAGAACTATTGTTCTTCATCCAGTGGTAGAGCGGAGTAGATGCATAGAGCAGCTGGGAAAATGTTGAGTTACTGTATGAAAGCACATAAGAGTGACTATCCGTTTCAGCTCATAGTTCGAAAGTACTTGCAAATATGGTTTTGTCCTATATGAAGTGATGTACGGTCGGAAAATGCCATCATTGTTTGATTTGATAAAGGCAAAGAAAGAGAAAGGTGGAGAGTCGATATGTGAGTTTTCGAAAACAGTACGATAAGTATGGAAATGATTCCAGAAGGTGGATATGAAGACATTAGAGAAACAGCAGGAATCAGCGAAACGTATCGCAAGTTTATCTCAGTAAAGTAGGATAATGGGTGACGTTATCCAGTCATTACACGCCAAAAGGAAAGAAAATGGCGCTGAGCACTATGGGACTCAACTGCTGAGGTCATAAGTCCCCTAGAACTTAGATCTACTTAAACCTAACTAACCTAAGAACATCACAAACACCCATGCCCGAGGCAGGATTTGAACCTGCAACCGTAGCGGTCGCGCGGTTCCAGACTAGCGCCTAGAACCGCTCGGCCATCCTGGCCGGCAAAAGGAAAGACAAAAGCGTTCAGCACAAGGTATCAAGGACCCAATCACGTTGTAGAGACTACTTCGCCAGTCAGCGTAAAGCTTCAGTAGCCAAGAAGAACGACGAAGTAAATATTTAGCTCCTACGATCTTTTCAGGGCAGTCCACAGCCTATTCCAAGTTTCAGGGGTGAAGTCAGAGAAGAACACAAGGTGACATTTTATCACAAGGTGATATTTTAATCAGACAGAATGGGCATGTTATAAGCGAGACGGAACAGTTCAAGTTCCTAGGCGTACGGATAGATAGTAAGCTGTTGTGGAAAGCCCATGTTCAGGATCATGTTCAGAAACTAAATGCCGATTTATTTACCATTAGAACAGTATCTGAAATAAGTGACATTTCAACACGAAAAGTAGTCTACTTCGCATATTTTCATACGCTTATGTCATATGGTATCATTTTTTGGGGTAATTCTTCTGATTGAAAAAGGGTATTTTTGGCTCTAAAACGGGTTGTTCGAGCTATGTGTGGTGTAAGTTCGAAAACCTCTTGTCGACCCCTATTCAATAGTCTGGGAATTTTGACATTGCCCTCACAGTATACATTTTCTTTAATGTCGTTTGTTGTTAGCAATATTAGCTTATTCCCAAGAGTTAGCAGCTTTCACTCAGTTAATACTAGGCAGAAATCAAATCTGCATGTGGAATGCACTTCCTTGACTCTTGTGCAGAAAGGAGTGCAGTATTCTGCTGCATCCATTTTCAATAAGCTACCACAAGAACTCAAAAATCTTAGCAGTAGCCAAAACGCTTTTAAGTTTAAACTGAAGAGTTTCCTCATGGCTCACTCCTTCTATTCTGTCGAGGAGCTCCTGGAAGAGCTAAAAAATTAAGCAAATTCCAGTGTTACATTCTTGATTTTCTTTATTTAAACTAACGACGTGTCGCCTGAATATGTTCCTTATATTTCATTTTATCTGTTTCTACAATCTACAACTGAATATGTTTCTTATATTTCATTTTATCTGTTTCTACAATCGTGTTATAATTTCATGTATTGACTCGTTCCATGACCATGGAGACTTCTCCTTAATGTGGTCCCACGGAACAATAAATAAATAAATAAAATAAATAAAAATAAATAAACAGAATCGAAGAAAGAAAATGCGATTGAGCCTGTGCAGGAAATCCCATATTCGTTAATATAAAGAAGATGAGGGGTTTCCTTTGTCTATATGTTTGCATATGTATAGAATCGAATAGCATAAGTTACGCGAGTGGAAAGATTTTGTTGTTTGCGAATAGGCTTGCAGTAGTGGGTCAGAGAGAGAATGAGCACGAATTTCGTTGACATCAGCATCAGCACTTCCTTCTCTTCAAGGCCGTTCCCAGAATTCTACCATCATCACATGGCTGTGTGTACCAAGGCCATTCCGGGATTCATGACATCAACATCACCACTTTCCTAGAATTCTTCCATCGTCACATCCATCCACGCGCACCTCGGCCATGGCATTACCATCAGCATATATCATCTACATCTACATCTACATCTACATTGATACTCCGCAAGCCACCCAACGGTGTGTGGCGGAGGGCACTTTACGTGCCACTGTCATTACCTCCCTTTCCTGTTCCAGTCGCGTATGGTTCGCGGGAAGAACGACTGTCTGAAAGCCTCCGTGCGCGCTCTAATCTCTCTAATTTTACATTCGTGATCTCCTCGGGAAATATAAGTAGGGGGAAGCAATATATTCGATACCTCATCCAGAAACGCACCCTCTCGAAACCTGGCGAGCAAGCTACACCGCGATGCAGAGCGCCTCTCTTGCAGAGTCTGCCACTTGAGTTTATTAAACATCTCCGTAACGCTATCACGGTTACCAAATAACCCAGTGACGAAACGCGCCGCTCTTCTTTGGATCTTCTCTATCTCCTCCGTCAACCCGACCTGGTACGGGTCCCACACTGATGAGCAATACTCAAGTATAGGTCGAACGAGTGTTTTGTAAGCCACCTCCTTTGTTGATGGACTACATTTTCTAAGCACTCTCCCAATGAATCTCAACCTGGTACCCGCCTTACCAACAATTAGTTTTATATGATCATTCCACTTCAAATCGTTCCGTACGCATACTCCCAGATATTTTACAGAAGTAACTGCTACCAGTGTTTGTTCCGCTATCATATAACCATACAATAAAGGATCCTTCTTTCTATGTATTCGCAATACATTACATTTGTCTATGTTAAGGGTCAGTTGCCACTCCCTGCACCAAGTGCCTATCCGCTGCAGATCTTCCTGTATTTCGCTACAATTTTCTAATGCAGCAACTTCTCTGTATACTACAGCATCATCCGCGAAAAGCCGCATGGAACTTCCGACACTATCTACTAAGTCATTTATATATATTGTGAAAAGCAATGGTCCCATAACACTCCCCTGTGGCACGCCAGAGGTTACTTTAACGTCTGTAGACGTCTCTCCATTGATAACAACATGCTGTTTTCTGTTTGCTAAAAACTCTTCAATCCAGCCACACAGCTGGTCTGATATTCCGTAGGCTCTTACTTTGTTTATCAGGCGACAGTGCGGAACTGTATCGAACGCCTTCCGGAAGTCAAGAAAAATAGCATCTACCTGGGAGCCTGTATCTAATATTTTCTGGGTCTCATGAACAAATAAGGCGAGTTGGGTCTCACACGATCGCTGTTTCCGGAATCCATGTTGATTCCTACATAGTAGATTCTGGGTTTCCAGAAATGACATGATACGCGAGCAAAAAACATGTTCTAAAATTCTACAAGAGATCGACGTAAGAGATATAGGTCTATAGTTTTGCGCATCTGCTCGACGACCCTTCTTGAAGACTGGGACTATCTGTGCTCTTTTCCAATCATTTGGAACCCTCCGTTCCTCTAGAGACTTGCGGTACACGGCTGTTAGAAGGGGGGCAAGTTCTTTCGCGTACTCTGTGTAGAATCGAATTGGTATCCCGTCAGGTCCAGTGGACTTTCCTCTATTGAGTGATTGCAGTTGCTTTTCTATTCCTTGGACACTTATTTCGATGTCAGCCATTTTTTCGTTTGTGCGAGGATTTAGAGAAGGAACTGCAGTGCGGTCTTCCTCTGTGAAACAGCTTTGGAAAAAGGTGTTTAGTATTTCAGCTTTACGCGTGTCATCCTCTGTTTCAATGCCATCATCATCCCGTAGTGTCTGGATATGCTGTTTCGAGCCACTTACTGATTTAACGTACGACCAGAACTTCCTAGGATTTTCTGTCAAGTCGGTACATAGAATTTTACTTTCGAATTCAATGAACGCTTCACGCATAGCCCTCCTTACGCTAACTTTGACATCGTTTAGCTTCTGTTTGTCTGAGAGGTTTTGGCTGCGTTTAAACTTGGAGTGGAGCTCTCTTTGCTTTCGCAGTAGTTTCCTAACATTGTTGTTGTACCACGGTGGGTTTTTCCCGTCCCTCACAGTTTTACTCGGCACGTACCTGTCTAAAACGCATTTTACGATTGCCTTGAACTTTTTCCATAAACACTCAACATTGTCAGTGTCGGAACAGAAATTTTCGTTTTGATCTGTTAGGTAGTCTGAAATCTGCCTTCTATTACTCTTGCTAAACAGATAAACCTTCCTCCCTTTTTTTATATTCCTATTAACTTCCATATTCAGGGATGCTGCAACGGCCTTATGATCACTGATTCCCTGTTCTGTACATACAGATTCGAAAAGTTCGGGTCTGTTTGTTATCAGTAGGTCCAGTATGTTATCTCCACGAGTCGGTTCTCTGTTTAATTGCTCGAGGTAATTTTCAGATAGTGCACTCAGTATAATGTCACTCGATGCTCTGTCCCTACCACCCGTCCTAAACATCTGAGTGTCCCAGTCTATATCTGGACACATATCGCCAAGGACACCCCCACCCTCCCACACCAACCCCCACCGACCACTGCTGCCTCCGCTCCTCGAGTGTTCTAGGTTAGCATCCAGTTGTATGCAATGCAGTTTTCCTACTGCTGTATTGTAGAGAAGCTGTGGTCTGGTGACTTTACGAAAAAAGATTTACGTGTGCAATCCATGACGCCGATGTAAATGTTATCATTTCTTCGCAGTCTGTACGTGCTTCAGGTTTGTCATGTGCTCAACTGATGAGATCCTTGCATTGAGCAAACAAGAATTTAACAAGTCTATTTTTTGTAAACATTTTTCAATTTTGTAACAAAAGTATTCTTAGTCTTACAGGCATACCAGGACGACAGGGTTGTGCCAGATGAGGTCACAGTTTGGACTTGGCACCAAAAGTCACCAGTTTGAGGCCACAGCAGGGGCACCTCTTCGGACCAAGTCCTCCCTGGGGTTATTCTCACGGTTAAGCTGGCCATCCCAGGTCCACATCAGCAGCATGGCCGATTCCTGCCAGATGGCAGCAGGTCGCTCCCTGTGAACACCAGCCATCTACTGGCGTTGCAAGACAGGTGTCTCATCATGGTGGCATCCATTGCTGTGATGAAGCCGGGCGTCACGTGGGGCCATAGCAGATACATCAGCATCGAGTATACACGCCACTGGTGCGGAAACTACGTGGCCAGCTTATGTAACGTGGCCGCCAGCGCTCATTGGAGACTTGGTATCGTGGTGCGTGCAAGCGCCACCCAGCAGAATTCAGTGGCCACTCGAACACTGACCCAGTGTCTCAAGCAGCACAGATGCTTCAATAAAGAACTTGTTGCATTTGCAACTGCCTTTCTCTCGAGCCTTCTGAGTTCCTACCTCGCCTCCACCACACGCTTGCGTCTTCCTGGCTCATAGCCGCACCGTCTTGCATTACAGATGCCATACAATCAAGAGGGTGAGAAAAACCATGGCACTTCTCAAACAATCTCGCTTACCATCCAGGGTTGTTCTACATATACATCTGTATATACATGACCACCGCCAAGCTACTTCTCCACCATTCCAGTCCTGAACAGCATGTGAAGAAACCTTACACTTAAATCTTTCCATGCAAGTTCTGATTTCTCTTATTTTATTCTTCCCCTTCTTCCTATCTCTATGGCCCTTGATGGGCCTTAGCCTGCTCTAGGACATCATTCCATTCATCCCTGTTCAGTGTCTTGTGTCTCCATCCTCTGACACCAATAATTTTTAAATCTTCTTGTATGTCATTCAGGTATCGAAGTCTTAGTCTTCCCCTGTTTCTTCATCCCACTGGGGTTTGCAGCAGTGCTGTTTTTGTTGGGTTCTCAAAAAATGGTTCACATGCCTCTAAGCACTATTGGACTTAACATCTGAGGTCATCAATCCCCTCGACTTAGAACTACTTAAACCTAACTAACCTAAGGACATCACACACATCCATGCCCGAGGCAGGATTCGAACCTGCGACCGTAGAAGCAGCACAGTTCCGTACTAATGCTCCTAGAACCGCTCGGCCACAGCGGCCGGCCTTGAGTTCTCAAGTTCCATGTGGGTTCTCAAGTTCCATGTGAAAAACATGGCCAACCCATTTCAGATGGTTTATTTTAATGAACTTCATGATTTCAAGGTCGTTATATAATCTGTAAACTTCAAAATCATATCGTGTACGCAGTGTTCCATCTTTATTAGTAGCCTCATAGATCTAGCATAGTACCTTTCAATCAAAACGTCCTATTAGCTCTTCACACTGTGATGTCAGTGTCCATGTTTCTGAACCGTATGTTATTACTGGATGTATTAAAGTTTTGTACAGTTGACACTTTGTTCTTCAGCACGGATTTCTGGACTTAAGTTGTGGGGCCAGCCCATACCACTTAGTAAAATCCACTAACAGACTCTATTTGCACCTGGTCAATTTCTAACACTGTATTTAGTTTTGGTCGTATTATTCGCATGTATTAGGTTTTATTGATGTTCATTTCCTGTCATATCTCTATTGCTGCTACCACCAGTGTCCTTTATGTTTCTTTAGCACCTATTTCTGTTCTTGCAATAATATCTACTTCATCAGCATAGACCAGAACCTGCACCTTTTCATTGTATATTGGGACTGTTGTGTTGATCTGAGCTGTCCTTATTACTTTCTCTAGTGCTATGTTGAAAACGTATGTCAGAGTACATCCCTTTGCCTCAGTCCAAAGTTAGTTTCAAAACTTGGTGTTGAATTTCCTTCTATGCATAGTTTGCATGCAGCTTTTCCCATAGTCAAACTTATGAGGCGTATTAAATGTTATGGTATGCTCAGCTCACTCGTGCCTTCAAGAAGCTTATTCCTTTTTAAGGTGTGATATGCTCCTTTAAAATCAACAAATATACACTCCTGGAAATGGAAAAAAGAACACATTGACACTGGTGTGTCAGACCCACCATACTTGCTCCGGACACTGCGAGAGGGATGTACAAGCAATGATCACACGCACGGCACAGCGGACACACCAGGAACCGTGGTGTTGGCCGTCGAATGCCGCTAGCTGCGCAGCATTTGTGCACCGCCGCCGTCAGTGTCAGCCAGTTTACCGTGGCATACGGAGCTCCATCGCAGTCTTTAACACTGGTAGCATGCCGCGACAGCGTGGACGTGAACCGTATGTGCAGTTGACGGACTTTGAGCGAGGGCGTATAGTAGGCATGCGGGAGGCCGGGTGGACGTACCGCCGAATTGCTCAACACGTGGGGCGTGAGGTCTCCACAGTACATCGATGTTGTCGCCAGTGGTCGGCGGAAGGTGCACGTGCCCGTCGACCTGGGACCGGACCGCAGCGACGCACGGATGCACGCCAAGACCGTAGGATCCTACGCAGTGCCGTAGGGGACCGCACCGCCACTTCCCAGCAAATTAGGGACACTGTTGCTCCTGGGGTATCGGCGAGGACCATTCGCAACCGTCTCCATGAAGCTGGGCTACGGTCCCGCACACCGTTAGGCCGTCTTCCGCTCACGCCCCAACATCGTGCAGCCCGCCTCCAGTGGTGTCGCGACAGGCGTGAATGGAGGGACGAATGGAGACGTGTCGTCTTCAGCGATGAGAGTCGCTTCTGCCTTGGTACCAATGATGGTCGTATGCGTGTTTGGCGCCGTGCAGGTGAGCGCCACAATCAGGACTGCATACGACCGAGGCACACAGGGCCAACACCCGGCATCGTGGTGTGGGGAGCGATCTCCTACACTGGCCGTACACCACTGGTGATCGTCGAGGGGACACTGAATAGTGCACGGTACATCCAAACCGTCATCGAACCCATCGTTCTACCATTCCTAGACCGGCAAGGGAACTTGCTGTTCCAACAGGAGAATGCACGTCCGCATGTATCCCGTGCCACCCAACGTGCTCTAGAAGGTGTAAGTCAACTACCCTGGCCAGCAAGATCTCCGGATCTGTCCCCCATTGAGCATGTTTGGGACTGGATGAAGCGTCGTCTCACGCGGTCTGCACGTCCAGCACGAACGCTGGTCCAACTGAGGCGCCAGGTGGAAATGGCATGGCAAGCCGTTCCACAGGACTATATCCAGCATCTCTACGATCGTCTCCATGGGAGAATAACAGCCTGCATTGCTGCGAAAGGTGGATATACACTGTACTAGTGCCGACATTGTGCATGCTCTGTTGCCTGTGTCTATGTGCCTGTGGTTCTGTCAGTGTGATCATGTGATGTATCTGACCCCAGGAATGTGTCAATAAAGTTTCCCCTTCCTAGGACAATGAATTCACGGTGTTCTTATTTCAATTTCCAGGAGTGTATAATCTGTTCCTACATTGTATTCGCTTGTTTTTTCCAGTATCTACCTCTGGGTTAGTAGTTGATTCACCAGATCAAAAACCTCCCGTATAGCTCCAAACTCTTTGTCTGCAAAAGGCTTTACAAGGATACAAAGAAGGAAGGAGAATGTTTTATGTGTCGTGTTCAATAACGTAATTCCCCTATATTTTATGCATTACAAGATGCCCCCTTTCGCATGTATAGCATATATTACGCCACTGTTACTGTCATCTGGGATGAATTTTGCGTCCATGTATCTGAAATCAGGACGTGCATGCATGTAACTAGATGCTCTCCACCACATTTAATAAGGTCAACTGGCAAGTTGTCATTGCCAGGTGGCTTATTGTTGGTTAGTTTCTTTATTGTTAGCCACATCTCTTGCATCGAGGGCATCCCATTTTCTTCTTCTTCCACTTGTCAGTTCTCAGTTAGTTCCCATGCTTCAGCGTTCTCTGAATATAATTATTCCTGAAAGTACTCTGCCGAACTATTTAACACTCCTTCCTGTGATAATATTTGTTTACCACTTTTTTCTCAACATTGTATTATTTTTGGATGAAATTCCTTTCTAAAGTTATTTACCGTTCTGTAGAATTTCCTGGTTTAATTATCGTTATTTACTGATTCAATGTCCTGCAACTGTCTTTCGAAACAGCTTCTCTTGTTTGCTTTCAGACTCCACTTTTCTGCACGGCTTTTTTCTCTATAGACATCCACTAGCATTTTTGTTCTTCTGGCCTGCATATTTTTATGTGCTTCATTCTTTGTTCTTGTTACTCCTCACTACTCTTCATCATGTCATTCATTCTTTCTGGTCTGTTTTTTATACTAATCACTTCCTCTGCAGCAGCCTGTATTTCATTTCTGATTTTATTCCATTGCTCATTATGTTGTGATTATAGTTCTGCAGGATTACTGTCAATTATTTTCCAAATTAACTGCTAGGTATTCAGCGTTTCTTGAGTCCTTAAGTTCTGAGATATTGTATTGGTTTTGTCTTTCTCATTTCAGTTTAAGTGCATTTCCAATGCTCCCTCTAATTTTGCTAAGAGGAGGTAATGACTAGAGTCCACATTAGTACCTCTGAAACAACGGCCGTCTAGTACATCAGAGCCATCCCTGGGATCTATTAATACATCACGAATTTGGTTCCTAGTATACTTATCTACGGACACTCAGGTCATTTTATATATATTCTTATGCTGAAATCACGAGCTAGAAACTATAGTGTTAAGTGACATTGAAAAATTTATCAGACGATGATGATGTTTGGTTTGTGAGGCACTGAACTGCGCGGTTATCAGCACACATACAAAGTCCCAATCTTTACACAGTACAATCTCGCCATGTTCACGAATGATGATGAAATGGTGAGGACAATACAAACACCCATTCCTCGAGCAGTGAAAATCCCCAAACCCGGCCGGGAATCGAACCCGAAACGTAACGGGACAACCAATAAGAAATACAACTTTACGATTACGTTGAATGAAGTCTGAACTGTGGAATTAGTACTGAACTCGAATTGTTCAGACTTCATTCAACATAATCGGAAACATTCTTTTTATAAAAGAATGTTACAGTGGACAATTATAAATTATAGTTTCTATGGACTCCCTGAACATTTCATAGACGAGAAATAAAACACATCTTCAATGCTTCCATACTGAAGAAAGACATACCACAGAAAATATTTCTAATTGGATAAAGGTTGTTGTCATGAAAAATAACAAAGTTTAAATGTCTTCCAGAATAATGAACAACGTTGCAAATGTGCTATCAGCTGCCAAGCATTTGAAAGTTCCACATTTTACCCAGGAAAATGGTATCATCATGAATCTGGCTACGGAGCTACACGCCCTCGGTAAAAATAAAATTCAATCATCCAGACTGTTGTTCCTGCAACTGCCGACAATGCTGCTCCCACTCTTCAGTACCCGTGGTTTAGTTTACCCTCTCCACACATACCGTCCCGTTGAGGCTGCTTTATGTAATCTATCGTTGAGGCACACAAGCCTCCCCACTTCGGTAATATCCATGGTTCATGGTAGCACCAATTTCGTATTTTTTCAAAATTTAGTCTCAGATATAACCTTCAGCATCAGATCCACCATTTTTTATAAAGTGTCTTCATTCACAAGTTTTAAAATACGTGCCCCACTACTTAGTAACTTACATCTCACTTAGTACAGAATCAACGAAAAATGCAATATGTCACTTCATCAACTTTAAGCCAACAATTCATATGCACTACACTACATGGATTTGATTGAAAAGTCTAATTGATCGGATGGAGGCTCATGATTGCCTTCGAATAAGTAGGCTAGTGACATATTCTATGGGTTCAGATAGCGGATTTGCGAACTGATCAAGAGGCAAATTTTTCTGCGTTGATGCAGAGTAAGAGACATGCATACGTGAAATATTTAGATTGTCAAGAATACAAACGAATTCTTCAAACCTAATTACTTATCCAGTAGGTGAGCTGAGGTGTCATATATCAACGTGACACTTGTAATACTTCATAAATCTTCGTTGTGTTAAGTTTATGTGACAGAATATAATAAAGACAATGATTACTTCAATACGCTGTAGGGTTATGTAAGACATGGGATTACGAAAGCTGGATATATTGGTGAAATGTATAGATGTTGTCGATATATCCAGAGTACAATATCGTTACATATACAACAATATTATTTCTATAGCGGAGGAACTGTTTCATCGCAGCAGCTGTTACATTTCCGAACTATACTAGCACTACTTCGGCAACAGAAATCTTATTGAAACATTCTAGATGCTTTCGCCGGCCTTCACATCTGAGCTTTCAGCGTATGCAACTGCCATACGAAGCACCCGTGTCGATTCGCGGTACTGCCGGTGAGTGTACTTAGCCTCGAGTATACATGTGAGGATGTGCTTGTCTGACAAGGAGAACACGGTATATGCCATAACCAGATTTCCCAGAAACTTCGCTCAATGGAAGAGCAGTCAAAATAAGCGAACACTTGTCTCGGATTATCCCTAGATACCGGACCTTTTCTGAGAAAACAACCGTTACAGTTTTCGACGTAATTCAGATGATTTTCTGCGCGCGGTGATTTCAGGCAACATGTTGGCACATTGGGTAGCGTATCAGTCGCTCAGTTTTGCGTTCTGTGTTCGAAACCGGATTATTGCTTTTGTTTTACTTTTTTGTTTATCTAGCCATGTCGGTAGAAGGTTATTGCACCAATGTTTCTTGTCAAGTTACTGGGCAAAAGGGCGTTTTTATAACATCAATTTAGAATTGTGTTTCACAATAAGCGTCACACATGCATTATATAATATATGTGTGTGATATTTTCAGGGGCTAAAATCTCTTTAAATTCTCATATATTTATATTTCATTCTTATATCAGTTCCTATGTTCATTCGTATACTTAATTCCTCTGTTTATTCTTCAGGAAGATTTGATGCATTCCTTTGGATGATACCGATTGTAGAAACTTTCGAAACATACGAATTCCGAACACCAGGAGCATCGTACGAAGACAGATTTGCCACAGTGACATTTCTTCGCATGAATGCTCCTCTAGAACGAAACGTCGTTAATATTGACGAAGATCTGACGCATTGGCCATAATGTCGCGGGAACCCACACATAACCGATCATTTTAACGAAAACTGGCGTTTGCAACCGATCATGAATGAAGTTAGACTATGGAAATTTCAAATGATTTTCACATTTATTTAATGTTTTTTTTCCTTTTTTTTAAGTTCATTCATCAAACATACAATTAGTAGACGAATAGGCACAACGATATTTCAATAAGTTTGGATAGCATTCATTTAGTAATCTTCCGCGGACGCAGATAGAGAGATGAGAAACAAAAATAAAAATAATAAGTGGGTTAAGAACACGGGGCGCAGAAGTGTTAAACGCCTCCATATCAGGTATCTTGAAAACTTTGACCGTCGTTTCCTCAGAAAAGGTAGAGTATCTACGCGTGAGCCGAGAAACGTGTTCGCTTATTTTGATCCCTCTTCCACTCAGCAAAGTTCCTGGACGATTGGGTTATGGCACTTGCCGTGTTCTCCTCGCGAGTTGTAGCAGGTTCAAAAGTTGAAGAGCTTTTACTGACTGCCCTTACTTTAGTTCTAGGCGCATCCTCCGTGAACAATTTAAGGCAATATGCTCCTCCTGAACGTTAATGAAATTGTTATGATTTATTGTTGTGGAGTGTACTGTCCTCGGCACTCCCAGCTGAGGTATATAAGGCTGCAATGTACTAGCACCTCGTCTACTTTCCAGTCTCGGCTGATAGCATCCTATACAACTATCATTGGAAGAAGGGCAACACTACATATTCGAAACCTGTCCGACATGCTGCTTTAATCTCTCACTAAGTTTCGGGGAGGGTTACACTCCTTTACAGGTTGAAACACGGATTTTATCTTTATACTTTGTTTCTTGAAAGCTCTAGGCATAGTTGTTTCAGTATTTAAAGAAATCTACAGTTTTTCAATCATTGTGATTTGAATCCGGTTTAATCTGCAAATACCGTACGTTGTTTGTCGGTGGTTGGTCAAAAAATGTCAGCTTTCCTGATATGTTGTCTCCAGGTGCTTCAGTTGCGACACAGTGTGCAGAGAAAGCGTACACACACTGGTCTGTATGAACACGCCACAGCTGCCAGTGCTAAGGTGCCTCACGCGTACTGATTCACAAGGCGCGATCCATCTAAGACTATTACAACCTTCCAACTGAGCAAATGTACCTGGAGACAACATTCCGAAGAAATGGGCGCAGCACCAAGCCGATAAGGCATGCCTTTATACAGCTTGTAAGTAGACAACAGCAGGAAGGGCAAGAGCAGCAGAAATCACAAACGGACAATCCGCGAGAAAAGTCGGCAGAGTCTTGGAACGACACAATATTAAATGTGTGGTTCGCTCGGTCCCAAGACCTTGACACTACTAAAGAATGATCTAGGTCATCGCAGACCAGGGGTCTGCCAAATCCCCTGCCAGCTTGTAAGAAGACAACAGCAGGAAGGACAAGAGCAGCAGAAATCACAAACGAACAATCCGCAAGAAAAGTGGGCAGAGTCTTGGAAAGACACAATATTAAATGTGTGGTTCTCCCTGTCCCAAGACCTTGACACTACTAAAGAATGATACAGGGCATCGCAGACCAGGGGTCTACCAAATCTCCTGCCAGTGCAACAAAGTATACATTGAGTAAACTGCACGCTGGGTAGAAGAGAGGTAACGTGAATATAGACGCCACACTGAATTACCCCAGACCACCAAATCAGCCGTGTTCGACCATAGAATAAAAATTGTCCATATTATAGATCAGAACAAAACCCAGATACTTATTCATCTTTCTTCCTCTGGGTCTGCGTGATTAATGAAGGAATTGATATTGAAGTCCAACACGGCGAAATTAACAAAGACAGCAGCCTATAACAGAATCAGACGTGGAACCCAGCACTTAACCGAAAAAGAGAAAATTTTCCTGTACACTGATGCACGAACCCCATAACAATAAGACCACTGTTCGTTGCCGGGCACCGCCACTACACACCGTGGCGACTGCATGTAGCCTACATCAGTAGCAACGGAGTGACGGAGGAGAAAACGGCAACGTACATTGATGATGTTCAAATGTGTGTGAAATCTTATGGGACTTAACTGCTAAGGTCATCAGTCCCTAAGCTTACACACTACTTAACCTAAATTATCCTAAGGACAAACACACACACACACACACACACACACACACACACGCACACACATGCCCGAGGGAGGACTCGAACCTCCGCCGAGAGCAGCCACGATCAGGTACACTGATGAGCCAGTACATTACGACTATCTACCTAACAGCTGGTATGTCCACCTTTGGCACGGATAACAGCGGCGACGCGTCGTGGCATTGCAACAGTGAGACCTTGGTAGGTCGCTGGAGGGAGTTGGATCCACATCTGCACACACTAGTCACCTATTTCCCGTAAATTCCGAGGAGGGAGGCGATGAACTCTGACGCCACGTTCAATCACATCCCAGATGTGTTCGGTCGAGTTCAGATCTGGCTAGCTGGGGCGGCCAGTACATCAACTGGAAATTGCCACTGCGTTCCTCAAATCACTCCATCATGCTCGCGGCCTTGAGACACTGTACAATATCTTACTGAAAATGGCACTGCCGCCGGGAAACATGATATTCATGAAGGGGCGTACGTGGCTGCAACCAGTGAACGATACTCCTTGGCCACCATGGTGCCTTGCACCACCTCCGCTGGACCCATGGATGCCCACGTGAAAATTCCCCAGAACATAATGGAGTCGCCGAAAGATTGTCTCCCACCGCAGTATAGGTGTCAAGGAGCTGTTCCACTGGAAGACGACAGATGCGCGCCCTTCCGTAGGCATGGTAGAAAAGTTATCGGGATTCATCAGACCATGCAACGCTCTGCCACTGCGCCAACATCCAGCGGCGATGGACACGTGCCCATTTCCGTAGTAGTTGCCAATGTCGTGGTGTTAACATTGGCACATGCATGGGTCTTCGGCTGCTGAGGCCCATCATTAGTGTTCAGCGCACTGTGTGTTCAGACACGCTTGTACTCAGCCCAGCATTAAAGTCTGATGACAGTTCCGCCACAGCTCGCTGCCTGTCCTGTTTTACCAGTCTTTCCAGACTACGACGTCCGGTTTCTGTAATGGAGGGTGACCGCCCAACCCCACGACGTCTGGATGTGGTTTCACCTCGGTATCGTCACGTGTTGAAGACACTCACCACAGCACTCCTCGAACATCCGAAAAGTCGACCAGTTTCCGAAATGCTCGTGCCGAGCCTCCAGGCCATCACAATCTGCCCTCGGTCAGATAATCACGCGCCTTACCCATTCTACACACGGACAGCACGCTCGCTGGTACTGCATGCAGCGTGCGTGTGTCTGACGAGCAGTGATTACCCGCCAGATATCGATAGTATGTGGGTCATCGTAATGTTCTGGCTAATCGGTGTGTATAGGACACGGATAAGAGCCGTGTAGCCGTCTTCAGGAACCACCTGAAGATGGGAACGAGTCTGTTTACTGAAATACTGTGAAGAACCTGCGATGAGAGCCGACAGACACCCGAGAACTCTACAAGTTGGATCACCCTCGGAAAGCATCGTATTGCATGTCAACACTTGATGAGTGCTGTAAACAAGATTGTGTATATATTTCTGGACGGGAAGTTGACAATAGCTATTGTCTATTAGAATAGATGATGTTCCGATCAGTAGGAATATAATAAACCGATATTTGGGGATATATTTGAATGATGACAGCTCATAAATACCCACATCTCCGAACTCTGTGTAAAAAGGTCACTAATCTCGTGCACAAAACAGCCACTATGACGAGATAAAATTAAGACGTCTGAAAGTGAACAAGTGCCGTTCTATTTGTGTCTGGACTATTCCAGAATTTAGGTGTGTGCAGGGAACGCTAATGAAATATTTCAGCAAGAGGCTAAATATGTAAGACCTATATGTTACAAACGTAAATGTAGGAATGATGGTTATGATACCTGGAATGTATGATGTAACCAACAAACCAAGTAAATAACTAGTAGTCATCCTCACCACCAGAGAACCTAGCGTTTGTCACTGATGGAGATATTCGGCCAGAAGCTACCTTGTTCGAATCCTGGAGATGGAGGTTAATTTTGACTCAAGTATTTATTTATGAAGGTGAAGAAATGTTGTTATTTAACGTTTCTCATCATCAGTCTTCACTCCAATGGCATGACACGCCGGCCGCGGTGGTCTAGCGGTTCTAGGCACTCAGTCCGGAACGGTCGCAGGTTCGAATCCTGCCTCGGGCATGGATGTGTGTGATGTCCTTAGGTTAGTTAGGTTTAAGTAGTTCTAAGTTCTAGGGGACTGATGACCACAGATGTTAAGTCCCATAGTGCCCAGAGCCATTTTTTTTTGGCATGACACAAGTCCCAACCTGTCCGCAGTGTTTCATGGAACGGGGAAGTGTGAGGCTTACTGGCTGTATATCAGTCAAATGGGGCAGATTAGATCGTCGGTTAATGTGCTGCAAATTAGTGGTAGTAGGGTACCTGTCAGTTCTGTTGTTCACTTCTTCCATTCTCAGTTTCCACAGTCAGTCACAACACCACAAACATAACATTGCCAGCATCCATATGATAGCGATAATCACTTGATATTTCGTTATAAGTCGAACTAAAGCGTGGGTGGACCAACTCTACTAGAAATTTTCCAAGAACAACAGTCCTCACGGCTCATTGACGAGATGAGAATTAATTTGAGTTCGTAATTTAATAAGTAGCTCTAACTTGGTACTAACTTAATAAATTTGTTTGTCAATCTGCAATTCGTGTTGAAAAGCCCTACATTATCGCCAATTTCATATCAGTCGTTGCGCCAGTTATAATTAATAGATCTATGCAGTCTGGAAAGCAAAAAAAAGAGCAGTTTCACCAATTGCAACAATATAGTTTGATGAAAGTCAGTTAAGTATTGTATTGAGAACACGAAGACTTATCACGGCATAAACTTCAAATTGTGTTACAGCGGTACTGAAAATTGTAAGGGTTTGCATGACGTAAAGAATGTCATATGAAATGCTGAACAATGGTGATATCAGAATTAATACGAATTTAAGAATGAGTAACGACAGCCAAAAGCCGTGAAGAATTTTAGAAAATGTAATGTCGTGTGACTATGGCCTCACGTGGGGTAGACCGTTTGCCGGGTGCAAGTCTTTCGATTTGGCTCCACTTCGGCAACTGCCGTGAAGATTGAACATGCCACACGTGTTCTTTAATGAGACAGACCTCATAAAATAAAAATCCTTCCTCTGTTAGCTGAAGAAAAATATTCTACTCCTAATTTAATATGGAATTACTTAATGACGGTCAAATATTATCCTAAACTGTCTCACTCTTGAAACGATACTCAGCCATTCCTCCACGTTCCTCGAACTTCAATTCGGTTTGAAAAACCAGTATTATACCATATATATGAATAATAGAAAATTACCAATAAATCGAGGGTTTCTTTCGTTTTGGGGTACTTTTTCTTGATGCTGTCAAGTTTGCTTCCCCCGTTCTGATGGAATAATGAATAATGATTGTATTATAATAAGATATGAAACAGCCTACAAACGATGAAACTATCCCTGTGCGGTTTTTATGCACTAACGGTCTGGATCATACGACCGCCGGTTACACACGTATATGTTGACTGGAATAATATTGTGTCAAAATTTCCGTTTTACAGAGTTGCGGACAAATTTTTGAAACGTTCGACCTGCTGTTACCTCTGCCTTATTGCAGTATGCTTCGTGAACTAATTCTGTTACACACAGGACATTACTGCTGTCTCCCTGCATTCCTAATAGAAATCAGTCCACCAACACAGAACGATACTCGTCTTTTTCTTATGCAGAAATCTGACACACAAACACAACTTCGGTTATTCTTTTCTACACACTGTCACAGGGCCTATGAACTCCTCAGTTGCGTAACTGTGTGTTGACTGCTGAAAGGAACTCGATGATTTATTGATTCATGTAACCGCTCGACAGCTATTTTTTTAGCCTTGAATCTGTCAGATTAATAATTTGTAGGACGTATAATGTATTAAAAGATGTTACAAACATTCTGAAGCAGTTCAGCAATTTTGAAGAATTCTCTCTTAATTCCTAACAAACTGAAAAAATTCCAGTAGTTTTTTTGGAGCTTTTAACATTCGATAAATTTAATACTTCAACTGGCGGAGTTGGTACCTATATTTTCCATTCAGTAAAAATATTTCCTCATGACAGTCCGTTTCACATACGGCACGTGCAAACACACAGGTCTTGTAACAGAGTTTAAACCGCTTAATTCAATCTCATGCTTTGCGATTCTGTCGCATATCGGCATCTGATCCCAACGATTCAGTCACCGGTGTAGAAGCCGCCTCTAGTCCTTAGCAGCATCAACGATGACTTCATTCTCGCCTCCATAAGACCTACAGCTCACATGCCAGATGATTTGGAAGGCATCATTTTGTTGCAGTAATGTGCATCCGTAGGCTGTGTAATAGAAAGTGTATTCGTTTTCTTTTCTGTCAGTACACGAGATTGAGAGCGGTATTTTTCCTTGTTAGCGCACGTTCATGCACATCTGTCTTGTTTTATGTGTGCATGTGTGTCATGTGTGTGTGTGTGTGTGTGTGTGTGTGTGTGTGTGTGTGTGTGTTTGTGTGCGGGTCGGTGCAAAAGGAGTAATTGGGAGAGATGGATAAATTCAAAACTAACTGGTTCTTACACAACGAAACATCTGCTAATTCCCCTGAGCCTATTTATCAGATCAGAAGTTACGATATACTGATTCTTTTCTCTGCTGGTCTACGACGCAGCCTGTTATTCCAGACTTTCCTTCTGCTCACGTCATCCTCACTACTATCATCATCTCAGTGAGTGACGTATGCCTTTGCAATATCCTCTTCTGCTCGTTATCGTGGCATGAAGACAAAAACACTATCCGTCAAAAAGAGTTATGCACCCAGAAGGCATGGATGGATGTCATTGAAAATTCTTACGCTTTCGTACACCACCGACGTGTATGTAACTCTTTAGAGGTGCATCTGTCTGTGACAGGTAGAACGCCCATCAGAGTTCATTACGGTTGGTCGTGTTAAGTGTCGTTACCACGGCTGGTGGGGTACGTAATGAGTGTGAACTGCGTCGGATATTGAGTGATTACTGTTAAGTACACGGAAATGTCACGTAATTGTCTGAGACAGCGTTATCAGTTCCTTGCAGGTTTTGAAAGCGGCCTCGCTACGGGTCTCTATGTAGCCGGTTGGCCAAATAGTTTATTACCCAGATTTGTGGGGTATTCAGATGTTGTCCAGTGTTGAACTACATTGAGACGTGAGGGCAGCGATACGCGTCGTAAGTATCGAGTCACATCGTAACTTCTTTGCATTTGCATCTACCATTCGAGAACAAATAATGGACTTGAAGTAAAATTCTATGTGGTTACGCACCAATGGTCGGACACTAGCAGCGGGCAAGCTATGGAATACCGTGCCACAACACAAACGGCTGCGTTTGGAGTTATGTAGTGACTGGAAAGCACGGATTGTTGCTGAGTGGCCTCGCATTGTGTTCAGCGACAAGTCGTGGCTCAGCAATATCTATGATGAGCATCGTTGCCGCGTGTAGTGGCGAGCTGGGACGATGACCCATTCCTCTAATGTCTCGGAGGGGCACAGCGGTGATACTCCTGGCGTCACGGTCTGGGGAGCCGTCGAGTATGGCTTCATGACTCAGCAGGTAGGGAGTGAGTGAGTTCTGACGGCAAACGGTACGTCACGGATGCTCTACGTCCTCACGTGGTACATATAATGCGACCGTATCGCGATGTAATTTTTCAACAGGACAATGCTTGTCCACGTGGCACATGTGTCTATGAACTGTCTGCGTCATGTAGAGGTACTGCCGTAGTCAGCAAGACGTGGTCCTGATGGAACATGTATGTGAACGGTTCGGATGTCAACTCCATCCTTAAGCCAGTGTACAGAATATCGAGAACAATTTACAATAGTTGTGGGCCAGCTTGCCTCAGGAGAGGATACAATGACTTAATGACGCACTTCCCAAGTGAATCAGTGCGTGCATCCAGAACAGAGGTATTGCAAGTCTTACTGATAAGCGGGTTAATACTGCCAGGTTCTTTATAAATTTGACTCGACTTTGTAATCACTGAAACACGAGTAGCATCACGTACCCTCTCATCTCGTGTAGTTTCATATCGTCTCCTCTTCCCTGCTTTAGGGTAATTTGCATTTTTTGTCAGGCAATTTTTGTTACTTCAAATGCAAGTTCGTGTGTTCTAGACGCTGGAATTAATATTTAAATTTTATTAACGACTGAAAATATACGAAATATGTCACCAGAAATTTTGCTGTTTCTGCATTTGCGTCTGCATATCTGGGACCAACACACAGTTTGTGTGTTGACAGTTGTCAATATGTGTCCAAATTCCTCAAGTTTTTAGCGTTGTGGTCGTTGTGCGGCCTGTTTGTTAGGGAACGTCGTGTATTTCTCGACCCGTTTTGGAATGTGGATTCTCGGAGCTTTGTGAACGAGGCTGTCCGCTAAATACATTGTGTTTCTTTCCCACTGAATTTTATTGAGGATTTCCATGACATTCTCATACTAACTAAATAAATTCGTGATAAAGGGGACAGCTCTTTCTTGAATACTTTTACTCTTTCGTTACACCAACTTCGTAAGGTCTCATCCGCAATACGCACGAACTATTAAAACTTACTTTTTTCGTGTGTAAGTTACAATACTACAGGATTACTTGATAAATCTTAACCTCATATTGCCTTCCGTACTCAGTCTACTTTAAATCGCTCCTATTTAACTCCTAGATACTTGCAAGCTGACTGGTCGCATAGCCAAAGGTGTTTTTTTTATTCATTAGATTAAATTAAATTCATTTATGTTTGGAGTGTTGTGCCAATGTTTTTTACCATAGGCTGATAATCTATAAATTTCTCTGTATTTCATCTGAAGATAGTTACGACTTCACTTTCTTTTACTCAACTTAATCATTTAGGAGCCGCCCTATAGAGCTGCGGATTTATCCGGCAAGATATTTACACTGAACATCCAAAGAAATTGGTACGCCTGCCAAATATCGTGTGGGGCCCCCGCGAGCACGCAGAAGTGCCGCAACACGATGTGGCATGGACTCGACTAACGTCAGAAGTAGTGCTGGACGGAACTGACACCGTGAATACTGCAGGGCTATCCATAAATCCGTAAGAGTACGAGTGGATGGAGACCTCTTCTAAACAGCACGTTGCAAGGCATCCCAGATATGCTCAATAATGTTTATGTCTGGGGAATTTGCTGGCCAGGGGAAGTGTTTAAACTCAAAGAGTATTTCTGGAGCCACTCCGTAGCAATTCCGGTTGTATGGGATGTTGCATTGTCCTGCTGGAATTGCCCAAGTCAGTCGCAATGCACAATGGACGTCAATGGATGCATGTGATCAGACAGGATGCTTACGCACGTTTCACCCGTCAAAGTCGTATCTAAACGTATCAGGGGTCCTATATCATTCCAACTGCACGTGCCCCAAGCCATTACAGAGCCTCCACCAGCTTGAACAGTGCCCAGCTAACATGCAGGGTCCATGGGTTTATAAGGTTGTTTTCATATCCATACACGTCAATCCGCTCGATACAATTTGAAACGAGACTCGTCCGATCAGACAACATGTTTCCAGTCATCAACAGTCCATTGTCGGTATTGACGAGCCCAGGCGAGGCGTAAAGCTTTGTGTCGTGCAGTCATCAAGGATACACGAGTGGGCCTTCGCCTCCTAAAGCTCGTAGCTATGATGTTTCGTTGAATGGTTCGCACGCTGACACTTGTTGCTGGCCCAGCAATGAAATCTGCAGCAAGTTACGGAAGGGTGGCACTTTTGTCACGTTGAACGATTCTCTTCAGTCATCGTTGGTTGCGCTCCTGGAGGATATTTTTTCGGCCGCTGCGGTGTCGGATATCTGATGTTTTGCCGGACTCCTGATATTCACGGTACACTCGTGAAATGGTCGTAGGGGAAAATCCCCACTTCATCGATACCTCGGTGATACTGTGTCCCATCGCTCGTGCGCCGGCTATAAGACCACGTTCAAACTCACTTAAATCTTGATAACGTGCCATTGTAGCAGCAGTAACCGATCCAACAACTGCGCTAGACACTTGTTGTCTTAAATAGGCGTTGCCGACCGCAGCGCAATATTCTGCCTGTTTACATATATCTGTTATTGAATACGCACGCCTATAGCAGTTCCTTTGGCACCTTAGTGGGTATAAGGTATTCCGTGGGTGAGATTTCAACCAAGCTATGTGGACGAATAACAGAAAAGTCTATACTTCAAACGCATTGGTGTTTAGTAGAACAGTATTTCGTCATGAAATCAGGGTCGGCTCATATCGACACATTCGTAATTATCTCAGACTGCTTGTCTGCAGCCCCTAATTTACCTGAATTTTTCTGCTCGTATTACCGTATAGTTTCTCCCCTCCTATTAGTTACGATGCATTATCTACGCATCGTGAAAAGCGGCTGCCCTATTACAGAACCTTAAGGTACAAAAGACTCTACGATTGCCTCTGATGATGCCTCCAGGTGGTTAACAGCACGCAATTCCCGAACGAGTGTATATCACTTAACCGTGTCTGAGTTACAGTACGATTTTTTACAAATCTCTGTTGTCGGAAGTGCTTTTATTATGTTGATAAGAAACTGTATGAGGAAGATGGAAACTTCTGACTGACTGTCTGTTCACGGTTACTGGTCCACGTAGTTATAATTTTCTGTACCGAAATCGCAGTGACTGCGTTCACTCGCAGAAACGATGTGATGGCAATAGGGATTGAGTTCGGCAGCGTGATAAAGAGGTGGGGAGGGCAGTGTACCCGCCGCGAGAACAAGGCCCCGCCGGATGTACGGACTCATCTGCGCCTGGCCGACCGTGACTGCGTCGGATTCTGCGTTACACGGTTGCGTAATGGGCTCCTTCTTTTTCCCAAGACGCCGCAGCCGCGGCCGCTGCACGTGAACTCGCTCGCTGCTTATGAAGAAGCCGCATCATTACTTCGCTTCTGCTCTGCTGCCTTCGATCTTCCCCCCTCCCCCCAGACTCCCAAACAAAACGGTAATGGTATTTGTTATAACCCGTACCGTGCGAACTAACCGTAGTGAAGCAATAACTGCCACTAGAAACTTGCTCAGAGTGTGAGGCTGTACGTCACAGATTCCCACCCTTACTAGCCCCATCACCACCGAACGATATTACATGCCAGCCAACATTTGGTACCAAACTCAACTTTATACTGAAAAAAAAAAAATCATCACTCTAGTTGTAAAATGACGAAAGGTGAATAACATTTAATTCAAAATCGAGCAAATAAAATTAACGTGTTTTTGTAATATGAATCTGCATCTACATGTATACTTACATCCACACTCTACAAACCTCTGTCAGGCGCAGAAGGTAATTCTCATTCTACCAAGAACTGGTTTCCATTCGCTTGTGGGGCACGAGAAGAATAACTGATGACATACCTGTGTAATGAGTCTTTGCTTCACATGAGCTATACGGAGAGGGGTGCGGTGGATTCCTAGACTGCACATACTATGCTAGGGTACATTCACGGTGTTGTTGTCGTTTATCTTCAAGTTTTCGCCAGTGTAGGTCTTCAACGTTACATCTACATACTTACCCCGCAAGCCGTCTTACGGTGTTGGAGGGCGGTACCTTGTACATGTACTAGCCATTCCCTTTCTTGTTCCATTCGCAAATAGAGGGAGGGAAAAACGACTGTACATACACCTCCGTAAGAGCCCTAATTTCTTTTATCTTCTCTTCGAGACTCTTACATGAGATGTACGTTGGTGTCAATAGAATCGTTCTGCAATCTGTGGTGTCTAGGAAACTTGCATACTCGGTTCGATAGACAAACATTCGAACAAATGGTATTAATGAGTTTTATTGCAAAATTACAATTCTTAACTTTTGCAATTACACATATGTGTCGCAAGCAAAGGGCGACATCCAAAATATTGAGTCTTCTTCAATATAGACACTCCAAAGTCACGTTATAGAGTACAAGGAAGTGACTATGGTTGACGCTGCTATAGAACTCGCTAATCCTGAAGCTGCTATTGGACTGGGCCGTCACCAGTCGGCCGCGGCGCTTATGTCCTCTTCACACAGAGGCCGCTGCTGTCGTGTTGTCCTCCTGGAGAGGGGTCGTTCAGCGTGCGATTGGCTGTCTTCTCATAGCCATCTCTTCTCTATCGTTTCCGACTGACGTGCCAGCACTTGACTTTACGCCGTAACACAATCTGTCACAAATAATCGTTCTCCAAAAAGTCTCAACCGGTTTTCGCGAAAAGAACGTAATGTTCCCTTCAGGGTTTCCCATTTGAGTTCATAAACATCTACTTAATAGTGTTGATCGAAACCTACCGATAATAAATCTGGCAACACGCCTTTGAATTTCTTTGACGTCTTCCTTTAATACAACCTGGCGGGACATCAACTATGTGAACAGTACTCAAGAACAGGCCGTACCAATGTTCTGTACGTGGTCTCCTTTATAGATTACCTACATTTTCCTATAATTCGCCCATAACCAGAAGTTAACCATTCGCCTTCCCTCCTAGAGAGATTACGTGCTCGTTCCATCTCATATCGCTTTGCAGCGGTACGCCTACGTATTTAATGGACGGGTCTATGTCAAGCTGGACGCCGCTGATACTGTATTCGACCACTACAGGATTGGTTTTCCTCTTCATCCGAATTAACTTCCATTTTTTCTACATTTAGAGTATTTACCCATTCATCACACCAGAGAAATATTTTGTCTAAGACATTCTGTGCCCTCCTAGAATTGCAACACTTTCCCGTTCATACAGCCTCATAAACAAATAGCCGCAGATTGCTGTTCATTGTGTCCGTCAGATCATTTACGTATATACAGAACGATAGTGGTCCTGTAAAACTCTCCTGGATCACCCCCGCCGGGACCCTTGTCCCTCATGAACATCTCCGTCCGGGACAGCGTATTGGGCACTATTACTTACTATGACTTCGAGGCAGACACATATCAGACAACCTATTTTGCAAGCTCGGATTTCGTTAAAAGTCTGCAGTGAGGCACCGTGTCAAAATCTTTCCCGATGCGTAGGAACATGGAATCAAATTGCCCTTTTCGTGTACGATATCCTGCGAACAATGGCTCTGAGCACTATGGGACTTAACATCTGTGGTCATCAGTCCCCTAGAACTTAGAACTACTTAAACCTAACTAACCTAAGGACATCACACACATCCATGCCCGAGGCAGGATTCGAACCTGCGACCGTAGCAGTCGCGCGGTTCCGGACTGAGCGCCTAGAACCGCTAGACCACCGCGGCCGGCTGCGAACAATGGTCGAAGGCCTTGTCGCCCTTCGACCATTGTTCGTAGGATATCGTGCGCGAAAAGGGCAATCTGATTTTCGCACGAGAGATGTTTTCTAAACCCGTGACGGGCTTTCGTGGGTCAAATAAACATCCGACCATTCGCGCTTCCCTTATATATATATTTTCAATATTTCCTATTAGCCCTATTTTGTATGGGTCCCACACACTTAAACAAAGTTATGGAATGGGTGGCAAGAGTGTTTTTTAAGCAAACACCTTTGCAGACTAATTGCATTTTCCCAGTCGACCAAAGTTTGTCGGCTGCTCTATCTCCGTCTGAAAGCATGTATGCAGTAAATTTCATATCCTTACTAATTTTTACACTCAGTTATTTTTATTAGTACACTGATTCATTTTTTAACATTCAAAGCAGCTTGCCAGTAATTGCTCCACTTTGTAATCTTATTAAGATATGAGTGAATATTTGAGCCGTTTTTTATGATGGTACATCATTATAGAGTACAGCATCATCTAAAAACCATTTGCTGTAACTATTGACTGTATAATAGGTTATTAATATACAACAAACTTCCCTGGGGCACAATTGAAGTTGCTTCTACGTCTGTCGATTATTCTCCATCCAAGATAAAATACTGCATCCTCCCTCAAAATAAATTCCGAATCTAGCCAAAAATTGTATTTCATACTCCATATAATCGTACTATTGTTAATAAGCTTTGGTGCGATTTCGAGTGAAATACTTACTATCAATGTTTTCCGGAATCCGTGGTGGTCGACATTACGGAGGTCATTCTGTTCGATGTACCTCATTAAGTCTGAACTCAGGATATAATCACATGTATTTTCAAACAGCTGAGACCTGCCGCTTATGAAATATTACTTTATTTCCGTGAACAAGTTTCTGGACGATCTTCGAGTGTGACATGCAGAAGTTTAGATTTGCACACTTAAGAGCATGAGTCTGGTTTCTTCAGAGTGACAAGAAGTGTGTGACAAGAGTGTGTATCGTCTTTTGTTCCCTATCGCCTTGTGACAGTGAAGCAACACCAGTTTCCAGCATCTTACTTTAATTATGAGTGTGTAAATTTCTGCATGTCTCGTCCGACTAGCCTGAGATGGTTCTTAATTTGTTCGTGCAACTAACATAATATTCTATGAGTGACTGATCGCACTACCTGTAATCACACAGGCTGATCCAGCCAATCTCTTTACCATACATCCTTTCTAATACGTAATTATGTTTTCACCTCTCTAAACGACGTATTATCTCTTTTCGTGTCTATATTAATTTCAGAGATATTTATATCAACTGCACTTGTTCAGATGAAAATATAGTACTTTCTGCTGCTAATATCGTAAATCTGAAAAAGTTGAAATCAACGGCGTTTTATTCTCCAAAGTTCGCTTAGTAGTTTGGAGTAAGTGCAATATTTAGAACTTACAATTTATTTGTTTTGAACATGAAACCGAGTGCTCTATTACACGTAAGTAAAATAAGGAAATACGCCACGTCAGAGAAAATAGGAAACAGTTTTATTTTAGATTGCGGTCAACCGCTACCAAATTTCCACACTCTGAAAGAAATGGTCCGTACTGGCTATAAAAAACTTTTTAGTAAAAAAACATTTCAACAAGCCCACTATGAATTATTAAAAAGAAACTGTAACCTGAGTATACGTCTTCAGTTGAGGCGAAACCCTTCCTGGCCTAAAAAAAATAAATAAATAAATAAATTTTACAGCCAGTGCAGTTCATTTCTTTCAAAATCAGGAAACGGTGTGTTGCATCACCAGGATACCAATCTCAAAAGGGAACAGAGGAAATATAGCTTTCATTCTGTCCGCGTCGTTCAAGTGTGACGACTGCTGGATGGTGTGAAAAAGTGAATATCTTTCACAAACTATGATAAAGTAGATACGCCACTTCTTTACGGAGAATGAAGAACGCGAAGTGAACTGTTGAATTTTCCACAGAAGGGTATCCCTGCAGACGTTGTCCACGAAAAAAGGCAATGCAGTGAATGTGCAAAAAATTGTTATTGGTAGGGCGCAGGAATACTACGCACGGGGTAAGGAGCTAGCCTGCAACGAGGACAGAGAACGAAATACGAGTAGGTGTTCTGGCAGCTATTGCTCATAATCCACGTGTTAGCTACAGAGAAACTGCTAGTGCCTCTAGAATAATAAGCCTATCGTTGTTAGCACTGTGCTGGAAAATACCTTTTATCCGCATCACGTGTCACTTCAACCAGTAAATTAATTAGATGGACTGCTGTGAATGCATGGAATTCTGTCTCTCGGTTCTGATAACATATCATGACAAGAGGTTCTTTTCTTCAAAAAATTCTCTTTACTGGTGAAGCTATCTGAATGATGTAATGCTGAAAGTAAGAAATATGCGTTGTTGATCTGCTGAGAATGAGCAACGGTTGAGGCTGACTGAACATCAGAGGCAGTGGAGTGCGGACTTTAGGTGCGGGTTTACTGGAGACTATGTGACTGCTCCTTACTTTGATGAAAATATCTTAACAGGTCAAAGGTACTCACCGAGGTATCACTCGCTCTCACAGAGGGAGTACCCTCTGAAATACGTAAACGTATATGTTTCCAGCAAGAAGGGTGTCCGGCCCATTATTCGCTTGTTGCTTGGAAAGTGCTGAGACAGCTCTTTCCCTTTCGCATGGTAGGGTGTGAACGCGTCCTCAGTTGCCCTGCATGTTCACGCGATTTGACGCAAATGGACTTCTTTCTCTGGAATAGACTGAAAGGTGATGTCTAGGCACAAGTTCCGCCGATCGAAGAGGATTTCAAAGATTCCATTGTTGCAGCAAGTACAACAATGTCGAAGGAGTCTCTTCAGTCTGTCAAGATGTCCCAGGACCAATGACTGAAAACGTGTATTGCAGCAGACGGTTGTCAGTCCAAACACTTGATGACATAAATGGCACTTTAGGGAAATGTTTATTAGCATTTTCTTGTGTCATTTCCTGTCTGTTACTGTTGCTCGTGATACGTCTTAATGTGAGTGCGAATCTCATGACTTATAGTTATTATTTAACAACATTTATACCTCAGTTTGCTGCCTTATAAATCTATTCAATTTGTGATATATAGCTTTTCTCAATGCTCTGGCGGGAACAACAGCAGGAATGCCACCTTCTTTGCCTTTCAGTTTGCGTGTCGGTCCAGTAACAAGTAGCTGAAGACCTACAACAAGTAGCCAAATCTAATTAGCTTCAACTTTAAATTAAAATTTTCTCCGTTGTTCGGCTTCTCTAAATACAACATGAACTGCCACGTGAGACAACAAACGGTTTCGTGTTCAAAACAGGTAACTCTTAAGTTATAAATATTCTAATTACTCATAAACTACTAATCGAACTGTGAAGAGTCAAACGCCATTGATGAATTGATATTTGTTTTCATGGGCATTAGGCCATGTTCCAAGGCATCTTATGATGTCTCCTGCGTTGGAGGACGGAATTATGCAAATACCAGACTATCAATTCTGTAATTAAATGCCATTCAATTCATCTTTTTTAGCACTACCAGTAGTAAGTACAAAAGTTCATCTGAAAAAGCGAAGTGATATCAGTACCTCTGTAATTAATACAACTATGTGATGAGCCTTTCTTCGTTTAGTGAGGACTTTTCCATGATTCATTTGAGTGGAAACTGTGTTGCGATATCTTAAACGGTTCGGGAAATATGTGAGGTAAGCAGCTAATCCTGCACTTTTTTATAGTATACACTTTACATTTCATTTAATGTACAGTTATGGGGACCATAAGAGATAAGTTTAATGTCACATGTTTTGTAGATGTACAAGACCAGAAAATATGACTCATCGTTTTTATATTCGGTTTGGTCTCTGCCATTTCACTTCGCAAGTCATGTTCCAAGTTCATTCGTTTACTTGCTTTTGTTTTTATGCCTACAAAATTCGAAAACCACTTTCACACCTATAAATTGTAGCGAATTGAATCAGTATTCTCAACATTTTTTGCAAGTGATAATAAACCCTCGTGACCAAACTTTGGCTATAACGTTGTCAGTTCCGCGTTATCAAAACCTGTTTTCGGAGTGCTGCGTTCGTGATGCCCAAGAAATTGTACTCGGGCTCGATTTTCGCTATTCTTGCATCCACTAAAATGTTCTTAGAACTTAGGTATTTATTTGTCACCTTTTCACACCGTGGGATTAGTAGTTAATAGGCATTACTTTTCTTGACGAAAAATGTTGAAATTTCGTCTATGAATGTGCACTTTTCATTTTAAGCATAGAGCGTCATTGTCAGTTCTGGGAACACCGAAAAGTCCCCGCTTCAGCTTTATGTTGATGAAGCTCCAAGTCGCAGATACAAGTGAAAACTAACTTAAAATTATGTCATGTCGTGTAAAAATATGCACCATCACTCTTTTCGAGCGTATGTTAAGAGTAGTTGTTTATATGTTGGTTTAGATCCGTCAGCGAGGTAACAACTGGCTGGAGAAGTAATGAATAATAAGCGAGGTGATAACGCGGACACTCTAAGCCACGTAAATGAGGTATCATACGCTAAGTACTCATCGCATACACCATTATGAAATTACGTTCACACACCCATTTCATTCGTTTCCAGTAGCATCACGTCACACGGCAATGCTTTTATTTGAAAATTGTAGGTAATTACTAGTTAAACGTCTAACATTTAACGAAACAGTGATGATAGAGATTTTTAAAAAATACTTAATTGTAATGACTCAACTATGATCGGATTCTTGCTGGATTTGCACCTCAGGAACTTTCAGATATCCCCCACAGAATAATTACACCCATGTTGTGGACATTGAGCTCTGTGAACTTCCATGTTTCGAGACTGGGAGACAGATGGTCGAATGTAAAGGAAAATCGATTGCGTCATTCCTTTTTCCCAGAGAGAGAG
Organism: Schistocerca piceifrons; assembly: GCF_021461385.2. NCBI lineage: Eukaryota > Metazoa > Arthropoda > Insecta > Orthoptera > Acrididae > Schistocerca > Schistocerca piceifrons. The sequence continues at coordinate 193,767,961 of NC_060149.1, forward strand.
AGAGATACAGAGATTTCCAAACGATGACATCTATCTTCGTGTAATACAGAGATTTAACATTGCTAACTGTGATTCGTCAGCCAGATCTGCTGACTCGTTGGTTGTTTCCTCACAGCTGGATTGATAAGTGTTTCGTGCTGTAGCTTATTTTAATTCGTCACAATAAAATGATAATGCATATACACTCGTGTGCAAAACGTAAGGTCGAAAGTAACTTTCACGTGACATGTCACAGCCAAGTAGCTCAATTAAACTTGGACCAACATAAAAATAACTGCTACACTGTTGTGCATAAGGTAACCGAAAGAAATGAGCAATGAGGCGAACACAAATGACACAGTGAATGCACCACGATTTATGATAGTACCCTTGATGTTACAAAAGGCGGACGTGGATCTTAATAGAACGTGTTTCTCATAAACATGCTACATTCACTTAATTTGTTGATATCTGCTTTTACTTTTCTATGATAGGAAAAATTTTCATCAGGAATTGCGTACCATAAAGCCAGTAGACTTAAACAGTAGCTACGACCGTACTTTCATTGATAGGATGCTCTCGAAAATAAAAAGAAACACGAAATATTCACCAAGATATCTGATGACAATGTCCAAAATTGTAGAAATGGTGTTATGTAACACCTTACGATACAGTTCAATTTATTCCTTATTGTACTTCCGGTTTTCTAGCACAATGTTTTTTTTAAAAAAAGAAATACGGGAAACTCGTCCACACAGAAATATTTGAAGTTACTGAACTTTTGTAACTAATCTTATCTACAACTACTACTATAGTGTGTAATTAACGCTATGTAGAGACACGATTATTTTGTTCGATGGCACAAAAAAGGAGGCATTCGCAGTTCATCAGAAATTCAATGAACTGAACAAAAACATGCAATTTACCATTTAATAAAAAAGAGAGAAGAGTATAATCGTTGGAGATATTACAATCCGTTCTGTAAATGGGACTCATACATTTAATGTTTCCCGCAAATCAACTGTGTGTAATGCGGTAATCCACAAAACCTCATGTCTTTCCACAAGACATAAAAAAGTGTTCTTTCATGCTTTGGCACACCGAATATCCGTGTACCATTATCTGATAAAATTGAATTAGAACTGAATAAGTTGAGACACATAGCCGTGGAAAACGGATACAATCCTGAAATAGTTAAACCAAATCTATAGAGATAAGTAGGAGAGAAATAACGTTTATAAATGAAGGGAAAAAGCAAAAACCCAAAAAGTTATACATCGGGCAAATATCTGACACAATTAGCTACATTTTCGGTAAAAGGATGTAAAAATTGGTTTTAGGCCTGAAAAAACAGTTGAGTCCAATATAGAATATAAATCTGACCCGATACCTCACTACCACCAGTCGGGCATATATAAAATACAGTGCAACGATTGCAGTAAGTATTACATTGGACTAATCGGTAGGAAAATATGTGCACGTTACAAAGAATATTATAACACCGACAAAAGCAATCGACCGACGTTTGCTACTCATTTGGTATGAAATGCATGTAGTACATAAAAACTGAAAGTAGTGTTACTATTTTACAGAACGCAGAGAAAGGTAGACATATGGATCTCTTAGGAGAGACAGAAATTTTCTCACATTACGCTACAGACCTAAATTCATTTCTGATAAACAGCTTGAACTGCAAAACAACAAATATATTGAAACTAATGACGAAGGGAATTCTTTGCCGTTTTATTTTGTGTGTTCTTTGGATAGCTGTGAATAATTAACACTTCATGCATCTACCTATGCGTGGCTAAGCATTATTTATAAATATTATATTTCTTACATTGTGTTTTTGGCATAGATGTAGCTCTTGCTGTTGAAAAATCTGTAAGCCTTGCTTTACAGTTTTCAAACATTCTTTTCGCCCGAAATGTTTGAATATGCATGACGTGTGTATGACATGTGCTCGAAAATGCTCTTTCAGCGAAACCGGTCGCACAAAAAGAATAAATAGGACTTCAGATCAAGATGATACGTGTTATCATTTCTACAATTCATAAAAGTCGTGGAACACAATCAACAGAAATACTCAGTGTCCAAAATTTCTCCCAACAAAAAGAACCTTTTGTAGTATGTAAGATAAACTTGTAGCATATAAAATAAAATAAGAATAACAGATTAGCGAACATGTTGATGGTGAATAATTATTCAGTAACACTACACTACAGAGAAGTGGGCAAAAACCTGTAATTATAAAGACCAATAGCCCCCTACGAACTGAAGTGCCACATACAAGATAATCTTTAAGGAATGAGGTTCTTTCTTCACTGACAAAACACATCTTAGAAGCTGGAAACTGCCGAAAAATAGCTCCACACTTCCACAGTCTTGCTTAGAAGTCAAAGTCAGACATATTACTCTATGAACTTTTTCCATTCGGGTTCCAAAACACAAACTTATTCTGGTTTAGAAAACTGGTAACCCAAAAGCACTTTAAGGACTCCCCGCAAATGATTTCACGCGAGCAAACTCTACTTCCCTCCTCACTTCATATACTACGCTAATATGTAATTATACACTCCGCTACAGTTTCCCCTATGGTATGAATGTAATTGTTTAATGTATGTAGAATATTACTTGCACTGCTATAGCATGTGTATATTAGTCACGAGGCTTGAAATCTGCCTAGCTTGCTAAATTATTCTGTCTTTTGGTACTATAGAGGTGCATTAATTTGTTTGGCTGAAATGCTAGTATCTAAAAAATGAGATAACTGCCAGATACCGCGTCTTACAAAATTAAACGTTTTGTGGACAATAGAGTGTAAAGAGTGTGTTTTGGTGCAACAGTAACCATCAATGAACACGAATCTGAAGTTGTAATGCAGTAAATGGGGGGGGGGGGGGGGGGGGGGGGGGGGGGGGGGGGGGGGGGGGGGTGGGGGGGGGGGGGGGCGTAGTCAGACCTTCGAAATACATAAATGTTTATGTCTGTTTACTGTTAACATGACTTTACACATTTCGTAATTTTCTTCTATAGTATCGTATAGATTTACTATCTGTTTAACTCAAGCCGCTAATCCTTGCATTTGTTACTTCACTGTCGGCGCAATACGAATTGATACGAAGTCTCTAGGAATTTCTGGATTTACAGAAGGGAGTAAATATTCCAAAAACGAGATAATAGTGATGCTGAGGCAGAAACATAGTTTTCAAAAATGAAAAACACCTATAAAAATTATAAATCAATATTATTTTTGAAAATGAGCGAAAATCATATTTAAGTAAAAAATTGAAGAAAAAGCTGAAAGAGTCGGAATATAGCTCAAGTAAAAATAAATTACAGAATTAAATATACACAGTATCTTAAATATAGGAACTTAGTATTATGGCTATTTTTAGCATCTTCAGTTTCATGTTTGTACTGCAAATAACTAAAATCACACGGCTATTTTGTGTATACTGAGATTTTCTTCTTTTCATATTCATTTGACATGATACTAACTGTTTTCGCGTGATACAAGATCATCACACGGAAATGTTTTCGTTCAGCGATGTAACAAGAGCGTTCGTTGTCGAATGTGAGCAGGAATCCTAAATGTATTGAGTGCTTAAATGAGTAAGACGGAAACAGATATTTAATATATCCATTATAAAATACTTGGTTAGCGTTACTTGCAGCACGAAACTATGATGTTGTCACTGTGCAACAGCTGATCAACGTAAATGATCAAAAACTTACAAGGTATGAAGACGTATTTTCTGTGATCTCACATACGTGGACAGGCCGAAACAGGTTTCATTTGAATAAATGAAAAACTAAGGTTCAAATGGTTCAAATGGCTCTGAGCACTATGGGACTCAACTGCTGAGGTCATTAGTCCCCTAGAACTTAGAACTAGTTAAACCTAACTAACCTAAGGACATCACAAACATCCATGCCCGAGGCAGGATTCGAACCTGCGACCGTAGCGGTCTTGCGGTTCCAGACTGCAGCGCCTTTAACCGCACGGCCACTTCGGCCGGCAAAAACTAAGGACCCAGATAGCTGGGTAGCACTTCAGTATGATCACATGGCTGACGACGTATGGAAGATTGGGTCTGGCCCTGAGTCGTCCTCTGTTAGCCTAATGGGAAGGCGACCGTCCACAATAAGCGGCAAATCTGGGCTCGAGTCCCGCCCCAGCACAAATTTTCATTGTCGTCAATCCATTTTGCAGCTGTGGTAGTCCAAATTCGCATCTCCGGAAAAACTAAACAAGCGCACATCGTCGCGGAAGGCTCAGTTCATGAACAATAGAAAATTTGTGCGGTAATAGATGCAGATCACTTTTAATAATATTTCTGACACGGCAGGACGATTCCCACTCGCTCATCTATCTGGCTTTGCGGTTCAGTCGGAATTTTCTGCGGGCTATCTTCCACTTGACAACGTCTTAAACGTCTTATGGCGTCCGGGAGCGTTTCGGATAGTTTTCTAATCTTCAAAGTGGCCCCTAAAACTATAAAGGCACAATTTTTCCACTTACAAGGGGATCACGCCTATTCGTTATCACCGATTTTGTCCGTATTTACACATTTTCCGGTTTTTATGTTAATTGCATTTCAAATAAACCGAAATAATGTTCAAAATACAACTTTTCTTCATATTTTCATAAAAGGCAAGGACAGAAAAAGCATGGAAAAACTTGAGATTAGAAGTGAATTTCCAGGAAGGGATTATAAGGCGTACACAATATCTTCCTATTCAAAATTAGATGCTTTTACTACTTTATAGATACGATTTACACGTGCTAGAATGGTATTCTCGTAAACACAGGGCTAATTTTCTCGACATCTTGCACACGTTATATGCCTAAACGCCGCATTTTTCAATTACGTGGTTATTTTAAAGTTTCTATACAAAAAAAACATGGTTTACTTTCATATAAATTTTGCTCTCATCGCACATTTCGGCAGCAAACCGCGTGTAACGCATCAGTTCGTCAAATATGAGATAGATAGATGGTGATATACAGTGGAATGTACTGTGATGTAGTCTTCTCGGGATGTGATTTCTTTTCCTCTCTCTTTTCCCCTCCTCTTTGATTCTGAAACTTTTTGATCAACTTCTGTATCTGACAAATGGAGAATATTTGGGAAGAATAAGTCTAATACCGCACAGGCACAATCCTCCTTCATCTTCGAAAACATCGTCGTATATTTGCGCATTGTTTGTCTTTGTCATGTGCCAATTAACTGAAGAAATTTGTCCTCTTACACATATGGCTTTATCAGACCACTCAAAAAATTTTGTATAAGGCTGCTGTAATTTTTCCAGATTTTGACTAAGTAATAACGACATTCCTATATTTTCCCGCCTACTCATCAATCGTTTTTTTTTTCATTCTGCGGCCAAAATGTGCCAGTACTCTGTTGTAGACATACGTAGACTGTTGGCAATAATTTTTCAGACGGATATTTCGGTTTATTTCCGGTGTAAATAACGTAAAAACAGAAAGTAAAAGAAATAAAAATCGACCCCACAACCCTTGGATTACCGTTCTCTAGTCTTTCAGCTGCGACAACCACAGCCTGGAGCCTACACGAACATAAATGACACATATCTCGGTTGACCAGAGCCAGAAGTGGTATTTCCTCTAAACACATGTCTATCTGAAACTACTTCTTTTAACACATTCGTCTCATACCAAACCCTGTTTATACTATAAATTTGGACTAAATCAGTGTGAAATTGTAGCGCCAGTCCCAGGTTTGCCTGTATTTGTGTAGACGTTTTTCGTTTAGCAGTTAGTTTGACTTTTTAGTCCATTACAACGTGTAGCTGTAGAAAAAGCAGACAACGTTACCGCCATTAAATGGAAACACGGCGGCGTGAACATAACTTAACGGAAAGAGAGCTACCTAGAACAAGGCGCCATATGTATCTAAATGGTAGCCTGGTCACAAGATGTGCTACCGTTCGTTTCGATGTAACGCTTGTCAAGGAATAATCCTGAGGACTGATTAGAAATTTCAGAAATCCACGAACTTTTATTTATTCGTATACCTACAGAAAAGCTAATTAAAGTTGTAAGAAATAAAGATGAAATGTTGTCATCCAGTGACAGTAGGGTCAGTACGATCAAGAAATGTGACCGGCAACATTTCACAGTTACGTATAACATGTATGCTCGACAAACTGAATACCACAAAGGTGAAACAGATAATTAACACTATCGGGATGACATAGGCATGCCTACAGTTAGATTTTAAATATCCACGGGGTTCTGCGTTTTCTAGATCCACAACACTTAACCTTCACAAGGATTTCATAATTGACACACGCGTCATTTAATATACACGTACACAAAATGCAAATAACGCTATATTTCTAGCATAATGTATGCGAAATATTCTTGTGTTATAGACAGCGATATGCATACATTTATTTCTGCATCTTCTTTATCAGTTTATCAGATGCCACTGATTAACGGCTATATGCTCGAATACTGATCTGGCAATTAAATATTTCTAAAGCGCATCTCATGGTTTACAAGTACACGATGTCGTGGTGAAAATGAGAATATTCGAAAATTTTAAATCGTCATTTAGGATATAGGGGACATAAATAATCATCTCTTTTCTGAGCAGATTACATTCTCACGAACTACCGAAAGCACTTTTTGAACTAGTTTATTTTTGTTTTGACGTCGAGATGTATGGCAACTGGAAGGTTCAGACTGTTACAATAAAACTTGCTTTCAGTGGTTTTGGTACTGTCCTCAATTAATCCATCTCTTGCTGCAGTTTAGTAAAGGGTGTTTTTAAACCAGCTAGTGCGTATCGATAATTTGTTGAAGATTCATTCAAAACCATACTTAACTGAAAATAATAATTAAGGAATGAATATTCGACAGTCACTTAGTCAAAGTGCTGATCAGTCGAATAAAACATTGCTACTTTAATGTGGGTGCAGTGCGTGGCAGTCGAAAATGTTTCCTGGTAGACGCTACAAATCACTTTTGAGATCTCAGAAGTGAGTACTATTTATTTCAATGTATTAAAAATTCCTCCGGTATTATTGACAGCTCCATCGTGGGAACAAATATAGCTTACATGCATCTTTGCGAGATGTTATTTTCTAATATTATATCCACATTCCACTGCATCGATACATAAGGAGTCCTAGAATATTCATACATATCAATCTGAAACTCGGTTCTTTAAATTTGTTAAGTAAGATTTTCAACCGATATGACATTCAGCGAGAAATTACTCAGTACATTCAGCACACTTATTTTGAGACAACGCTGCTCAAGTGTTGATAATACTCTTCATGACACGGTGCTTTCTCATTTGTGTGCCTGACAACCGTAATAAGCATCCCTCCACCATCAAGGAAATATTAACGTCGGGAAAAGAATAATAACTTAGCATTTGCTGTGGCGTATCTACGGTGTACAAATTTCCAGTAACATGCATTATACTCTGAAAACTTGTTGTGGAATGATTGAGATGTTTCAAATTTCTCTAATATGCGACACTTTTAACAATTTCTACTTCGTGTTATGTAAGTAATCCAATACAGTATAGTGCTCGTGTTATTTAAGTAATTCAGTACAGTGCAGTATGTATTATTCAACAAGTATGCAAGAACTACTTTTTTTAACATTTACTTTTTAATTATCTGTTTCATTTTCCAAAGAAATTTATTTTAAAGTTCAATTTCTCTGTGGAATGCGCTATTTTGACATTTTCTATGTTTTTTCCCTCGGTATGTGTTTCTTAAATCTGACTGTGATTCTACAGTGCTCTTAGTATGGTAATTACCAATATTTTTCTTAATGTGTATTACGGATAGATAAACTCTTTAAACTGATATTTACATTGAGATCGATAATTTTTTTATTTACTATTGTTATAAACTTGTCTGTAGATCGAATATTTTTACTGACACTTATACAAAGGCTAGATTGCGACTCACCATAAAGATGATACGTTGAGTTGTAGAGAGACGGAAAGACTGATCACACTGAAATTTTGGTCAAACCCTTCTTCAGAAAAGAAAGGGAAAAAAGTACACATTCTCATACAGCGGCACACCCACGCAACATGACCGCTACGTCGATGGACGTTAAATTCATATTTAGTTCATTCCTTTACTGCGTCGTGAGCTAATACCCTATGACCCCTCGAAATGTTGATGACTTTGACGAGATCGAAAGGAAAAATTTGGTATGCCTTCCTGTTGACGATCAAGTCCTTACACATGGAGATAACGTTCGAGTGAGCCAACACCCGTTGATGATATAACATTGACAAATGAAGTTTCTTGCTTGTAGAGAGAGAGAGAGAGAGAGAGAGAGAGAGAGAGAGAGAGAGAGAGAGAGTGAGTGAGTGTTCAACTGGTTCAAATGGCTCTAAGCACTATGGGACTTAACATCTCAGGTCATCAGTCCCATAGTTTTGGAACTACTTAAACCTAACTAACCTGAGGACAACACACACATCCAGGCCCGAGGCAGGATTCGAACCTTCGGCCGTAGCAGCAGCGCGGTTCCGGACTGAAGCGCCTAGAACCTCTCGGCTAAAACGGCCGGCTGTGTATGTGTGCAAACGGCATATAACTGCGGCTTATTATTGGATTGAAATGCGGTAATTTATCATTTGTGTTCTCCGAAGAGGCGTTTTATGGGGAACAAATGAGATCACGGGAGAGATGACCGTGGATGTGGCGATAAAGACTTTTAAAGTTGTTTCAGAAATCAGAACTGAGTGTAAATATAGCATGGCGTTCTTGGCTAGGATGTCTGCTAGTTGTTCAGCCGCCTAAAACAGAAAGGTTTTCTTTATATGAACTTATTGTATGCCTTTGTCGTGAGAAGCGTGATTGTTGTTTTTAAGTGCTTCTGTAAGAGTGTAAGAGATTGTGGTGAGAGCGTTTGGAGTGTAATGTCGTGTCATTGATGATGATAAAAAAGAGAGAGTGAAATCCGGTGCCGGCATATAATGCCTGTGTCTCTCGAGAAGCCCCAACAAACAGCGCGATAAAGCGCAACGTCCTCATCCGGCAGACGTTTGACGATCAACAGTGTCTCGTCCTCGTGCCATGAGAACTTGCCGTAGGTGACTGGAATAGTGTCTGTTGATGGAAACTGTACACCACACCTCTTATTTTGTTTTCCGACCATGTGAAGCCGTTGGACATTTTTTCTACTGCCAGTGCGTTAGCAGCCTCGGCTACGGAGATGAATAAAAAGGAATGATTCATAAAACATTATGGTGATTTCTGCTGAGAGTAAAAACTGCAAGATCAGTAGGTCACCTAACACACAGACATTATCCATGCTGCGAGAATTATGGGTGCCAAACGATATTCAGGACGGAAAATTGGAACAACATGCGTCAACTAAAGCCATTTGTGATAGCAAAAGAACGGCTACTCCGTTAAAAAGAATTGCACCAGAGAACCGGTTTCAGAATAATTTCGTATTATAGCATTATATCCTATTGTAGACTCTTTACCGGCCCAAGTCGAGATCTCATGCCTCGATTGTTAAGCATAAAATGTTGATACGCCGATATGAAAATATCCACTTCAAGTTTTCAGTGTTTGTCACTTGTTTTCAATGACACTGCATCGGAATGCAATATTAAAGAGTAGGAATATTCAGAACGTGGAAAGAATTGTAAAAACGAAACCGTTTGTTTGTGGATATTGTAGCACTGACTGAAAAGAAACCTGTTTACTAACGAGGCGTATAGGGGCTTTGAGCTATTGTCTGTTGAAACCCAGCGTTCATGTAATTTAGAAAACTAACTAACGAGACAACGACGACATAACCAATTAACTCGGACGAGAAACTTTTGTCAAGGAAAGCAGCCAGGTGATGTGAAATGATGACTGGTGATACCGAAACGAAGTTCCCAGATTATCTCTGGAACACAGCGTCCTGCTGATGCGAAATGTTGACAGTCTCATATGAGCGAACAACAGTCGAAGTTGATCATATTCGTCATATAATAGTCAGGCAACGTCGGTGAGTGCATTACTCTCAATTGTAAAGCTTATTGAAATTAGTTCTCACTTAAATTGTTTAAGGGATACACCTGTTTAGTCATTATCAAATACTCCGATCGCTGCATCAAAGCATACTAGAGGCAACATTTCTTTGAGGCTCCTACTACAGTTTTCTCCATTCCTTGCCGCAGACCTCAGTCACATAGTATTCATAGGTTATCTGATAATTATTACACATTTTTAAACACAGTTTTATACAGCCAACCTGTTGCACGTAACTGGTAGATGAACTGACCTATGTTTCAACGCCTACTAGGCATGTTCCATCAGAATGAAACTTTGCTAAATTCTATAAAATAATACATAGAAAATTAGGTATGAAAAATTGCACATTAACCAAGATGACAATTTTCATGACGTACAAAGGTTGCTTACGTAAAATTACACTGCTAAAAAGCAATGGTCAGAATTTAGAGCAGCTATGGTCAAGTCAAAAGTAAAATAAAACGTTCTAGACTTTGCCACGTGTGCCCAGCTGGGAACAACGCCAGACTGATGGGCCCAGTGGCTCACATTGCTGCCACGAAAACAATTCGCCGCATATAAGGCGTGGGCAGTAACACGTGTCCATTTGAAACATTATAATAGGAGTAATTGGAAAAAAGACTGTTAATTTTAAAAACAAAATACAAAGATAGCTTAACGTATTTTTGAAAATACACAGTAGTCAAGCAGATTATGTATAATAGAACCATCTGTTAGGCTTTACAGAAATTACTGTTACATAAAGGACAGTGAGATATAGAAAAACATTTACAAACAGCCGTACAATCCAAAATATACTTGCATGAAGGTAACTTCAACAGCACATATCTATGAGATTAGAAGAAAATTATGTTTCGGAACCAGAAGCAGGCAAAAATATAATAAAATATAGAGGAATCAAAATTCCGCGAGCAGTACATTGAAACCATTGAACTTTTTTTGTCAATGTACCTACCAATTATGTACAAGCGGTTGGCTATATTATCCCATGGTGAAACTAGTATACGGTTTTCGAATAACAGCCATGTTCAAAACTGTGGTAATTATTAGTCAGCTCAAACCGGTATAGCCACTAATCAGTTTATATGGATATTAAATGAAATAAACTGTATAGTTAACAGTCTGAAAGCACTTGAAATATGACGTAAATGTGTGAACACTTATGTAATTATCAAAATCCGAAACGAAGAGCCACTCTCCACATTGGATGGACAGGCAAACTTCGTAAAGGAACCAAAAGTAATGCACGAGCCATGTGTGGGATAACACTACTGAAATACTGAAAACTGCGCTGCATATTACAATGAACGTTGACTGCTCTAAGTATGCAAAGCCTGTCGCTGAGTGTGGATAGGCATCGTGCTACTGGTTTTCCGTAGAGTTCATAAATCCATGTTAGGCATTGCCGGAACGGTTCGTGTATGTGGCACAAGTGAAGTAATTAAATTTGATTGGTTGTTTCTCTATGAGATGTAATTTCCACCTAGAAATATATAAACATCTTTTATTGGAAACTAAAGTAAATGCATAAGTCACCGTATGTTGTTACTTTCATAAAAATTTTATATTTTTTCATTCGCAGACGACTGAGCACGAAAACGATATGAAGTAACAAGGAAATATGGCTGTTTTTAGAAACAGTAACTATGAACTACGTAAAGTTACAGGTTTTACGTTACTTTTGGATGGACATATCGCTCAGAAATTTTCTGTGATAAATGTATACGTAAAGCAAAAAGCTTAAAAAAATGGGAAATTAAGAAACAAGCCAACGAGCTTGACTACCGACGATTTTAAAATGAAATATGGCTGTGAATAGACAGACAATATTTTAAAATCTTAGATGAATTTGTCATGGACCACAATATGTGAGCACTGACAAAGACGCCATTATAAATACCAATTACAAAATTGGGCCCAAGGGAAAAATGTCAGATCCTTTTGAGATCAAGACAGGATCGAATCAGGGTGACGGACTTTTAGCAGTATTGCTTAATTTAGTTTTGGGAGATTAATCCGAGTAAGGAGAACGGAACGCAAGAAAAAATTGCAACAAGCATAACACTGGATTACAAAAAGGACAATCTGAACGTGGACTGCGTTGCCTTCATTGAATACATGGTTATCTTAAGCGAATCTCAAGGCCAGGGAAAGATGATGATATAAAAACTACATGAAACAGCCCTAGAAAACATGACTGAAAATTTCGTTCAAAAAGACGCCAGTTAAATACACACGACAAAGCAGAGAATAAGAACAGGATTAGGGAAAATGAACAGTCTCACAAAAAAGATTTCAGTGTGAAATCTACCTGCATTAGGATGAAACATAGACACTACAACACAGTAATAAATACAGAAGCATTATATGCATGCAGTTGTCTCACAACAGAGACACAGAAACCGAGATGGTGGAACAGATAGAGAAAAAATGCTAAGGAAGACATTGGTTCCCATAAGGGAACCAACATTTCGTAGCAAACAGAAAAGTGGACCTACGAACCGTCATACGAAATTAAAAGAACACGGCTGAAGTTTCTCGAGCATCCTGGGTGATCAAAAACAAATTGACCAGAACGGTCACTGAGAAATGTAATACTTCCATGATATGAATAACGGAAGGGGCAAATCCTAAAAGACAAGTAGAGGGAGGCCATAAATCAGAACATGCTGAGGAGGACAAAGAAGGGAGGAAACTGAGAAAAATTAGGATCAAACTCGTACAACGTCTAAGAACGAAAATCACAATTCTGTTTATTTTATTAATTTTTCATCTGCCATCTAGTGTCTGCTGATTGATTATTTTTGTTATTATTAGCTCCATAGAGACTTGAATAGAGAAAAATTTCCATGTTTTTAGATTGCCACGGAGTTCGTTAGCTCCTGCGCAGTTCGTCCCTTATTCAGAACTGAATAATAGAACTAGATGGGGTGTAAAACCGCCCATCAGATGGGTCTTTCTTCTTTCTACGTGTTGAGCGGACCTTAGGGAACGCTATAACAACGCTAACTGGACTGCCCACATGCTGTGTAATTTGTTTTCACCCTGAAAAAAAGATTACCTCTGCGCTAATAAACATATGTTTCATTTATTTTGCAACATCTTCAGTGTTTTAGATGCTACTAAGAAAAAATGAAACTCAAATCTTAGTTCGACCCCAAGGATTTCGATGTAATTTAATTTTACAAGCCGGCCGGAGTGGCCGGCCACCGCTACGATGGCAGATTCGAATCCTGCCTCGGGTATGAATGTGTGTGATGTCAATAGGTTAGTTAGGTTCAAGTAGTTCTAAGTTCTAGGGGACTGATGACCTCAGAAGTTAAGTCCCATAGTGCTCAGAGCTATTTGAACCATTTTTTTAATTTTCCAAATTTGATGAAGCAGAAGCCTAGACCTCCGCCATCTCTTTGTTCTGATTTATGTGTCTTAAATTATTCTCTGTTACTAGTACTATCACTGTAGACAATGTAAAAAGTAAATCGCTATGACTTTGGTCTCATGTGTCTTTTAGGGTAATGTTTTGGAGAAGACCAGTGTGCAAAATATTCCAAAATGAAAAGAAATCATTCTTGGTTCATAGTAATTCGGTTAAGTTACATTTCCCGTATTTTAATTACTACTGTCTACTTGGGGAAAAGTTTTTGGGAGAACGTTCATATTTTCATGTCTCATTGACTATATTTGTTAGTAGTAATCCACTGAAGGTCAACACATAATTACGCTTCTTTGGTTTTAACGTTACACAATAAAATCAGACCTTCCGGCAAACTGTTACGCAAATTAGACTCTTTGGTACCAAAGCCAGGATTTTGTCAAATACTGGCAAACTGGGCAAATAATGAAGTTTTTTTTTATAAATTCTATCGCTCACATTACCGTTTAAATAATTCATCATAGACTTTTTTAACGCCGATGCTCATCCATACCAGCACCGTGTTGTTCATATGAATGTGATATTCTAAAAAAGACAGCATTCTTTTGTGATGTTATTTTTTCCATTCAATCCTTTGAAAATGAGAATTTCCAGTGATTGATGAAACCGTTCAGCTGTGAACAGATGAAAGTGATGGTCTCCGACAATACAGTTGTTACAGTCATATCACTTCGCCTCTATTAAGGCAAGCTGCCCGTCCCGTCGCTGCGTGTTATACTGAACCAATAACAATTGCCGTTCTTCTGCTAAAGATTGGCATATTGTTCCCAGAGTGAGATTCCGCAGAATATCTGCGGCTTAGGCATGGACAGACAAGAGAGAGCCCACCTTCGTCCCGCACGGTTCCCTGGGGGTAGCTCGCAGCTGACGGCCGAAGGAAGAGGCACATGTCGCGAGAAGACAAAAACCAAACCATCAACCCTTACCCGAACGAGATAAAATACCAGCAGCAGTGGCTGGCAAGGGATATGATGATAAATCAAACATAAACAGCGTCCAGCTCTTACAAAGAGCTTACAACTTCCTGTTGTCCTCTTAGGCAATTAACTAACAGGAGTGAGAGTAACATACAGTGAGAGCTTCGAACACGAGAGCAAAATTACCACTGCTGTTCGCAAGGAATGGCAAACTAATAGATACCAAATGGAGTGCTAAATACGTTTCCATTAGTCAAGTAAACATCGAGAACGACGCGCCTGTAAATCAAGATGATTGTATACATCACGATGATGAATTTTGGATCGAGTAACGCGCTTGATTACATCTGGGAATTTTACATAAAATATCTTCAAACAGTTACCGTTATATCATTTATTTAAAACATAATTAGTTTTGAGAGCTCATCTCTCATCCTCAAATGCCATGAATATTACAGTAAGTTACCTTTTTGGCATTTGAGAATATGAGATGAACTCTCGAAACTAGGTACGATTTAAATAAATCGTATAATTGTGGCTGACACTCTTTATGATCCCAGAAAATCGTCAACCCGAGTGAGACCATCGAAATATTGAGTAACATCTATTCGTCAGAATGACCATTGTATTAATTTGAATACTCACATGAAAGAAGCCATTAAAGCACATCAGCAGGTTATCTTGCCATCCGATATCACTTCGAATCCTTAGGAAAAAAAACGTGATTTATTTTTTGACGTATACGGTATACTCACATCCAAAATCACGATAAGAGGTATTGCTCGATAGGAATCACCGTAGAAATTACAGAAGACCTATTCTTCCAAATTTCATGAGAACTATTTTACGTTTCCACAACTGAAGACCTTTCAGTTCACGAACAATGATAGTGCACCGAGAACTCTCCTTCCACTGACACTCTGTTTTATTACTCGGCTACCAGTTTGTGAAAATGTTAGAAAGTAAGATTTTCAGTATGTCCTATATTCACGGATATGAATACAAACGTACAGCATTGCGGTGTGAAATGTATGAACGGTACGATAGCGAAGAGAATTAATGCACACGGCCGGTCTACTGGGTTTTACACATCACGAACTTGCACATCACAAAGAGAGGACGCTGCCAAATGTTCAAGAGGCAACACGAGTCGTCCATCCTCTCGGAAAGCTTGAGCGACGTATCAGAAATACCACAGCCATAAAAAGCGACAGGACGGCTCCTTCAGAAAACAGGACTCAGCCGACCACTAGACACACAACAATACTGGCAAACGACGAAAAAGTGAGCACATAGGCAAAAACTAAAGAGCAAGTCAAACAAGAAAAAGGAAGCTCATAACACGCCACAAAACAACTTAACGACGATGACAACGAGAAGAACTCGACCCCGATTGCATTATCGAACATAGAAAATCAAGTCAGGGCAGGGCACAGTCGGGGCAACATGTATGCCGCCACCGAAAACATAAAACTATGTAACGCATTACTAAAACTGCTAGCCTCAGTCCGTACCTGATTAATGGGAGTGCGAATTATTACGCAGCGACGGGACGGGTAACTTGCCTTAATAGAGGCGAAGCGATATGATTGTAACAACTGTATTGTCAGAGACTATCACGTGAAACAGAATGATACTGGACAACGGATGGCACACCAAAAAAAAAAATTAAAATTATGTACTTTCGAAGTTAAAAAGAAGCCGATATAGTTTTTGTTACGAACACACACATCACGAAGACGCCAGTATTAAAGAGGTATAAAGTAAAAGGGTGTCACTCATATAGTCGCGCACGGAGCAGACGCAGATAGCAATTTAATTTACGTGACACATTACGTACGATACTATCAGAGATCAGGTCCACAACTTTGGAAGTTACAATTAACATCTTTATGGGTAATATTACAGTCGCAGTAGTAATTTACAACTGTACAAAGAGATCAAAATACGAGCAAGTTGTTAGTAATAGCCGATGAAACGCAGATTATTTTCTCAACCTGACATCTTCAGTCGCCTGAGCAACACTCACATGTCTTTGTGGAGTATTCTTTCTATTTTTAGTTGCGACCATCGAAGATGATCTGCTCAGTCAGCCTAGAATACATGATATGTTACAAATTAAAAGGCATATCCAACAACACACATACACCCAAACTCGCATAGAATTGTTACGACTCGGAAGTGCTGAAACAAATATGTCTGAAAAGGCCGCGCGGTCTAGGACGTGTTGGTGCTCGGTTAATATTTGAGCTCGGAACATAGGGTGAAAAGCTTTTGGTTTAGCCAATACCAGAGGCTATTTGTATAGCCATTCAAACATCTATCATACTTGAGCTATGTTACAGTACATTAAGCAAGTTTTCAGCGACGAACTGGAGCTGGTACCCAGGCAAATTGTGCGGCTCGATTAATTTCTTTTGCAAAAGATTTTAATTGGCTTGAAATTAATACTCAGCTAATGGCACCATTTGTATGGGAACCATTCGGATTTTACGTGCAAAAACAGCCACCCTCGTTCGGATTTTAGGTGCAAAAGAGTCATCCTTAAATGGCTCCGGACTGGCGCCGGACTGATGATTCAAATTTGATCCACCGGTGATCGGACGTCGGTATAAGTTTTAACCGTATGAAATAAATCTCGTTTCTATAGGATTTTACGTGAAAAAAAACTTTCTGGAAGGATTTCGAAGAGCGCCGCTTCTACACCTTAAACTTGTACGAATCGGTTCAACTTCTCCTCGAAAATAGATAAATGGCTAAAGTCAAAACAATTTTTGTTATCCAGTACTCTTTATCCGTTGTCGAGGCACGATGGTTTAATGTTTTTCTGGAAGATTTATGAAGCGCGCCAGTTCTATACTCTAAACTTGTACGAATCAGTTAAAACATTCTACGAAGGTAAATAAATGTATAACGTGAAAAGTAACTTTTTTGATAGAATAATCATTATCCTTAATCGAGATACAATGGTTTAAAGGTGATCTAAATGCAGGGCGTAAATTTCGTTCTTACGGGAACTGAATGCGCGGAAATGGTTTAAAGTGAATAAGATAATTAAAAAAAACATACTTACAATAAAACTGAAAACTCGCTTTCGAATACTTAGATTCATTCGGATTTTACGCACAAAAAACTCGTTTCTGTGAGGTTTTTTTACGCACTCCACTTCTATGTTTGGCACCAGTGCCAATCGATTCAAATTTCGTAAATGTAATTAACAGTCATTAATTTTGTTTTGTGAAAGCCTTATCCGCTGCCACGATGTAAGCAACATGGCTCGAAAGAGAATAAAAAAACCTATACCGAATCAGTTTTAGTCCGACTCAACAAAAAACTACATCGGTTGCCAGGCTATTGCGGTCTAATGTCAAAATTTTGGTACAGTAGAAGTTTAGAACCAGAATGAAAAATGCTCCTATCGAAGTACAAAAAAGACGGTTATGTCCTGGGCAGCGTGAGAGATGTAAAAGGACGGAACGAGCTTTACGACAAATCTGGCAGCTCAAAGAGATTTAAATTAAATCATCTTGACATATTCACACTTTTGTAGGAGTTAACCCTACTTCCCCAGCGCAGTGAGATCTCTTACACCCACCCCCTGTTACATGTGTGGTGAGGGGTGTAAGAACAAATAGAGACAAAATGTATGTACTTCTAGAGACTGATGTGCGTCTACAATAGGAAGTATCCGCGAATGGGGGTGCATCTATAATAGGAAGTATCCTAAAGTCGGATCGAATGCATCCTAAACCTAAATGACACGTTGTGTCATATTGCACGATATGACAAATGCCACGTTAGATGACATGATGGTATGTGTCATGTTATACGACATGACATCATGTGTCATGTTACTTTACTTCACACGGTCCATTACATTATGTGACATGGGGTACTATACCAACAAGTGAAAAAGCGCGAATATGTCAAGAGCTTTTGATTTAAATGTCTTTGAAGATGTCAGATAAGTCGGTAATCTAGTTCCCTTCTTTTACATCGCTAACTCTGCCCAGAGCACATTCGTCTTTTTCTGTGCTACGATATGAGCATTTTTCATTCTGGTATTACATTGACTGTATACATAGCACTTGAAATGTGATGCATTCAGTCGCCGAAAACTTGTATACATATGCCTGTACAGTGACGCATATATCAATAACGTTGTTAACGATCTACATGTAAGCGTTATCTACTTCTGACATTATGTTAACGAAAATGATAAGTGTGGCACATACAAAACCACGACTTGGGAATGAACGAAAAATCGAAATTAGTTCATCTAATACAGAGAAAAGTAAAGTGAACACGATGGTAAACATTTAATATCCACAGAACATTGCCATTTCGTCTAGGGAATCGTACGTGAACTATAAAAGTTCCAAATTTAGCGTTTACAGTAATTAATTAGCACTTCAACTAATCAACAATGAAAAGTACTCTCACATACACCTGAGAAAGTGAAAACAGGGTGGAACAAAACATGCTTGCTTCCCATAAGTTCAACTAACAGAAAGAAAGCTTCGCAGATTAAGTCGAGTGATACACATAAAATCCTGCGATTAGAAGACGAGAGACTAAGCTCACCACAAGAAGACACTAAATTATCTAAGTTTTTCGCGGTGCTGACTCTTCGTGTACAGCCAAATTTTGGAACCCTGACTTCGTTTGTAGTTCTTTCCTGTTCCAAACATTCATGAAATTGCCAATTAAATACTTTATTTACTACTATTAAACTAGAATTGATTCTATATTTCTCTTCGTTTTGGCTGCAATCATAGTGTGAATCTTGTATGATATAAAAGACTTATTCATTTCTCCGGAAGTAATTGATACAACTTTACTGTCATTGTTGAGGTTTATAATTATCTCTCGTTTCATCCTGCGAGCCAGTATCCTTATCTTAGTTCTCTTCAGATAGCAGTCCGATAATGTACCACTTCCCAAAACAGAGATCGATCCTTCTACATCTACATCCGTACTCCGGAAGTCAACAGACGGTGAATGGAGTATGGAACCTTGTATCACAACTAGTCGTTTCCTTTCCCATTCAACTCGCAAATGGAGCATGCGAAAAACTACTGCCTATAAGCTTCCGTACGAGACCTAATTTCTCTTATCTTGTCTACGCGGTCCTTACGCGAAATGTACTATCACGCTCAAAGTATGCGAACGATCCGAACTGCGTTCCACCTTGATTTACATACACCACACGTAACGTAATTTTCTTGCAGGTCCTCTAATCTCTTTTTTGTTCAGTCGTTAGGCTATACAAAATGGATACCACGAGAGACCATTAGAGAACACTGTTATTTATGGCAATCAGTCCAGATGTAAATTAACATCACAATATTTCAAATACTAGAAAACATGTTTTAGAAATAAGATGGAGCTTAACGATTATAAACTCAATTTTATTAGCATAAGTGACATTTCAAATTCATTAGTGCACTCATTTGAATCTCAGAAAACTAACTCTGTCACATATACCATTCAGTGATCCTTAGGTAAAACTGAATACTTTTTATGAACAAAAGATTTTGAGGAAATATCTAGACTTCTAAATTTCTATGGACTTAGAAGTATTTGTTATCTCTAAACGGTTTTCCTATACTTGCAAACGCCGTTCCTTTGGCTAGCAGTCTGCTTAAACTGGTAGTTGAAGTAACCTGTAAAAACAACGCTGTTAACAGCCGGAAGCGCTCTATGGGAACCTCGACATTAACAGCGTATCAACAGAATTTCACTGTGCTCTTGATTCATGAACAGTTATTTGTGCACAAGTTTGAACTTTGAATGGCATGACGGACTTTTTTGTTCTGGATGTGAATTCAAACGCAGCACCTACAGCAGTTGCTAACCAAGCAAATTTTTCGTGTCTGACCACGGCAACGATCATCACTGCCGAATAAAAGTTTTCACCGGTATTAGTTAGCAAATCAGAACCTGAAAATTAAGAAACTTTTTCTACTAAACTGGGAATCCTATCAAGATAATTATTTCACTGTTGTCTACAGACTGAACGCTGAAAGGCATAATCAGTCTTAAATGATGATGATGATGATGATGATGATGTCTACAATCAAAAGACCTTTATTATAGTTTCATTCACGAGTAACAAGGCGCGCAAGCATTTAAAATTGAAATGTTATGATCTAAAATTTTGTGACGGGGATTCGAACCCAGCCCGTAGGGCTGTTAACAGAGTAAAATCAGATGTTAGTTATCGAATTTTTTGCCAGTAGCGAGATGTTTTAATCTTTATGACGGTACACTTTTTCTTTTATTCCATACGTTTTTAACCTCCAGATTTACCATAGACAAGTGCAGCCTAGTGTGATAATTACTTTCATAATTCTTTTGTAGGGCGATGATATCGTAAATGACGAACAAAACATAAATGACTGTCATTAATGATTCATTCTAGTCCTTCCAGTGCATGCCTTGTGAACTAACTCATTGTTTCCAAAACAGACACTTCTAGTTACTCCTGCAAAGTATTGAATATAGGCTGCGAGGTTGTGTAAGATACAGAGCTTTCCTTAAGATTTTGTTACTGAATTTCGTTCAGATCGTATGCAGATCAAATGAAGAAAACGAGAAAAGCGCAGCGTTTGTCCAGTGAGATCCGAACCGACATCAAATGGCGTCAGTGCAACAGAATTCGAGCGCGTTACAGTTAAGCCAAGAAGCCACTGCTACGAAACCCTTCTCTATTCTTTTATGTTGCCTATGGTATATTGCTCGGAACGTGATAAAAGAGAGCAGTCGTAGTTTACGCGCCGAACGTTCATCTTGGATTGGAACAAAAATTATACTTAGTGTATAAATGGGAACAATTTAGAATATTTAATCGAAGTGACGACAAAGGATTAAGTGAATGTAGACGGATAGTTCAGCGCACACCAGAAAGTAAGTGGAAAATCACGGCGTTGCCATACTTTTCCTGCGATATCGTCAATCCCCTCTCTACAGTACATTCCGCATCGAAACTGCTCGAGTGGCTTCGATAGCCGCTGCGCAATGGAGAGTAAGCTCGGACCAGTCCCAAGACAATTCGATGGATGTCCACACGTCGAGAGAGTGCAAAGAAGCTGCGCGAGTTTCCCACTAAGGTTTACGCCCATTTCAATACCTAGGCTAAGAGGCTGACCTTTAGAGAGGAATACCGTTCTCGATTGCTATAGCAACCTGCAACGCAAATCAGGAACAGAAGAGTATTTTAGGAAGGCCTCATTTACAGCAGTGTTTACTACGTACCAGCGTACTCATTCACATCCGCCTTTATACTTTTTGACTAATTTCCTAAGTCATTATGTCTAAAAGTTGTCGTTAGCGTGGCACTGTCAGACTAGTCTTATCGAAATAATCGAGGTGTAATTACTACGCTGGTATATGAAGAATTGTTTAGTGGAAGACGCTAATGTTAGTTCATCTATGTGCGGACGACACAGTGAATTGCGATCTATTCTGACAGCGGTCTGCAACAATTACATTCGATAAACGTTGTGTCGGTCATCAGTTCTTTCAGAAAGATACGGCTATTTTCCTAATCATTCAAATGAAACTTGTGCACCATCACTAATCACCTCATTGCTGACAAGATGGGTGACCGCAATCTTCTGTCATAAGTTTCGTAAGCTGCAAATTCTCAAAAGTGTGCATTTTCTCACACGTCGTGATACAAGTTTTATTTAAAAGAGGTGGAAGCCAATTACCCTTTTGTCAAATAAACGTTTCTTCCTTGGAGACCTTCAAAGTTCGTAAGAGCATCTACTTTCCTTTTCCGTGTAATTCAGTTTATTGGCATCTCGCATTATTCTCAAGGAAAATTCTTGTATCTGGTGGCAGAAATTTGAGTGGATAACCTGTGAGACCCGCTATACTCTGACGGAATCCTATATAATATGGGTTTCACTTGTTTCATTGGATTTGCAAGGACAGACAAGGTCTCTGGACAATCAAACAATTTTATGAGAGTAACTGTAAACACACAGGGTCCAGATTAAGCTATCTGTTATGCCTGGTGGTCATTATTATTGTCATTATATCATAATGGCTGTTTGTGCGATCTTTGCTCAGTGAACATAAATACACCATGTGGTCTTTGCAAGGGCTCTTATCGAGACCTGTCGATAATGAGTGTGAAGACAGTGCTGTTTTTATTTAATATATTACTCAGTATTATTTTAAAATACAAAGAGGTTATAATTATACTTCCGCTAATCGAGCCAATGTAGTTGGAAAACTATTTACCGTGTGGGTACTCAACGTTATAGGAATGATGTTTTGCCAGTGCGTTGCAGGATTATTTTTAGTGCCATGCCTCGCTGTCAGGCTGTGGTGCTAGTACGGCGACGTCGGGTTGAAACACTAGCATCAGCGTGCATTACGGTTGCCGACTGTGAACATGGGTCCGGGCAAGATGAGTGGGGCTTTACTCGTTATTGCCGCTGCTCCCAGTGAATATCGACTATTAAAGAAATATGGAGAGTTACTCCTGCCGCAACAGGGTTGAAGAATATGATTCGGAAGTTGGAATTAACTGGCGATTTTGGGCTTGCTCCTGGGAGAGGGTGATGGCCGATTGCGCCACAAATTGTTGAAGATGTTGGACGCAGTGTGCGATCTTTAACCAGAGCACGAGCTGTATCACGACCAGTTTAACATTCCGTGGTCCACCTTTCGAAAAGTGCTAGTAACAGTTGTAAAATAGTATCCGTACTACAAACTTCCACGCTGTCCTGACCGCAGATGGTAGTGAAATTGAGCAACGTTTGTAACCTGGAATGTAAACATGGCAAGCAATGAACAAATGTTACTTGCTCATGTGTAAATTAAAAAGTGTTTCCTTCAATTGTTTGTTCGTTATTCCTTTTCTGCATATCCTTACAAATGATTCCACGAAGTTTCATTGTCCTACGATCACTCGTATTTCATGCAGGCTCGCACAGATAGCGAAATTTTAATAATAACCTGTCTGTACTTCACTGAAAGACAATACATTCATATCTTCATATCCTCGTTACAGTCAGTACGAATCAACAGAAAAAAAGATCTGTCTCTTACTCCCCTTATTCGAAAAAGGACAAATGAGCTCACATGTAAAAGAAGGGTATTACTTCCATTATGAAAGTGATAGGTTCGGACAATGAGACATAGGGGCTGAATTGCTGGAAAGCTCTTCCCCTGTATCGAAAGCAGGTAGCCGTCAATCGCAGTTAGCACTGTAAAAGGTAGCAGCTAGCTACTGTACAATTAGCTGACCTACCACTTACACAATAGCTGTTCACGAATGAAAATTTCCATAGTTTTTTGGCAGCGTGAAAACACTCTGAAGAAGACCGAAAGTTCTTCAATATCAGAGACCTAACATAATGCATAACCGTAGCACTTAGCAGAAACTACACTCCATATACTCTTAAGTAAGTCATAAATTCTTTGACTAGAGCAGTTCTTACGTTGTTGCTAATAGTCAGTCCACCTACATTCATGCAGTAAGATAGCTTGAATAACGCTAAATACCTTGACAGCAAAGACTTATCGTCCATATACCACCATGGCTTTTCAGTGGTCGTCTAGATATCCGCAGCGTTAATGAATCTAGACTGTGGAGGTGTCGTAATCTCTGCTCGAGTATTTTGTGTTGGGTTAACGTCTTTAGACCTTTTCATGAAACCACAAGTTTAATTCTTTGTTGGTATTCGAACATTGCTGCACAACTTAGTGCAGTGTCCTTCGACAGTGTAATAGTACAGCAACCCAATGAATATATGTAATGTAAATACACTGTCATAAAAATAATGTTGATTGTTTGTATCTCCTGCATATATTTGAAAGAAGTTTAAATATACAACAAACAGCGAAGGTAGTTGACTGAACAACTTACAGGTAACTATGCATCTAATACCATGCACCCCATATACTTCTCAATGTAGCAAAATTAAAAGAAGGAAACATATACCTGTGAATTCGTTGCAGATTGTATTGCTTTTAGGATAGTTACTGGACCAGGAGATGCAGTTATGACCGGAGGTGTGCCGCTGGAACGAATTACATATAACTAATTTGGTAAAGGGTTCCAGTAGTGTGAACATAGCAACTACTTTATACCATTACGAAGGAAATTGACAGGATTTCATGGGTAGATGGATAATTTATGAACTATACAAAACTCAGATAATGAAAAATATTACAATTATAACAGAAAAGGAGTGTAAAATAGGTAAAGCATGGATGTTCTTTGTCCGCGTAATTGTTGAATATAAACATTGAAAAAACCATGCAAAACATGAAAGACACACAAAAAAAGGAATTAAATTCGTTGGTGAAGACATAAATGCATGATATTTGCTGATGACAGTTCAACAGTCACAGTTTCAGGAAAAGAAAATAAATAAATTGTAGATAATTTTCTGATGTCTTAAAGGATGATTTTCGTATTATAAAAGAAGGAAATTAAGTATTTACAAACTATATATTGGCAGTACTAAATTTAAAAAGTAAGCAGACTGTCTCAGCACACGGTTACGGAAGGTAATAGCTGTTGGATAGAAATTTAGCGTTGAAATGGATATGAAAGCTCGACTGTAGGGAACCAAAAGAAGATCGTCAGAAAGAAACGAATATTTGGATGTCTGGTACTAACTAGTTGCAAAGAAAAACAAATCTCGAAATTCTGCGAGATGTGAAAGCGATCAGAAGAAATGAAAAGAAGGAAACTGAAATTTATCCGGCAAATCCTTCGACACGTCACTTTTCGCAGATATACATATTTGAAAGCCAGGTATTAGGCAAGACACTGAAGAGACGCCAGAGAAAATTGTTCCGTTAGAGTATTAAGGCATAGAGACGAAACTGTTCCACCTTGTATGCAAGAAATATTATACAGGCTAAATACCCTCAGACTCTAAGAAGAGTGTAATAATTCCTATTCTAACGAAGGAAGGCGCTGACGTGTGAATATCGCAAAACTGCCACAGTTTCAAATATGCACATCTGCGAAAAGTGACGTGTCCAAGGATATGCAGGGTAAATTTCAATTTCCTCCTTTTCATTTCTTCTTTATTTACAGAAGAATGGAAATGCATCAGGAAGTCGAGCACTAGGAAGATCAGTTTGGGTTCTGCAGAAATGAAGCAACACACAAGGCTGTACAGGTTGGTCAGAAACAGTTAGAAAAGCTTGCAATGGTGTTGCGCATTAGGTTTTGCACAGATATAACTGTTGAGAAAAAAATCCGTTATTTAGAGCCGTTTCCGAGTTAATTAATATTGAAGTTAACCAATCAGGCAGCTGCGCGTACAAATTCAAGTTGCTCGCCAGAGACGGTGTCGGCAAACGTGTTCTTCGTTTGGTTTCCTAAAACCAAACAAGAAAGTGATACAAATACTGGTCGTGGGATGGACGTAGGATAGAACCCGAGCGAAAGGCTGAGCAATGTTTTGCGCTATCCTCTACGTTATGAGAACAACGATACTAATTGTATCTGGCGCGTCACTTGAATTTGTGTGCACAACAGCCTGATTTAATAACTTCAATTTTAATTAACTCGGAAACGGTGTAACGTATCGAATTTTTCTCTTGACACTTATTTCTCAGCACACCCTACCCTAGAACACCCTTGCAACTTTTCACACTGTTTCTGGCCATTCCGTTTAACGCCTGATTTATCTTATAACATAGACTAAAGACCCAAACCAACGTTTGTAGCTTAATTTTATCCATTGTTTGCAGTGTTTCTTCCGTGTCAGTATTACTTTCGTAATAATGAAGAACAACGCCTTCAGCCATAAATCGTGATTTTATTAAAATGCACGGTGCATTTCGAGCCCTGGGGGCTCATCTTCAGGTGCTTTGACAGTCTCCATCAATTTTACATCTCGTTTAATTCTGGGGCCAGCAAGATTGCATTGCTATGTTACAAAATATTATATTATGAAATATATAATAATTTTATAAAATTATGGTAAATATGAAAGTAACTTACTGTTTCTGGTAGTGGGTGTATGGTTCTGTAGAATGTTTATGTACAAATGCACACTTTCTATTAAACAGCACATTTGTAAAAACATTTTGACGCAGAGCATTTTCGAATATAGTGAAAAACAAGTCAAAGAATCTACACCGTGAAGATGCTTCATTTTTACTAATGCACAGATATTATTTATAAGGTGTTCTTTATTATTACGAACGTTTATATCATGTTTAAACTTAGAGACAGCGTTTTACCTTTTTACAATTCCAATTTGAAGCCACTCTTTGAAATTCTGAAGTTACCAGGATAAACTACAGGGAACGTAAGGTTGTACACAGCATGGGCAGTAACCAGACTGCGCTCGTAAGAATCGAAGTGTATGAAATAGAAGCACTGACTGAAAAGGGAGTGAGATAGGGTTATAACCTTTCCCTGATGGTATTCAATCTGTGCAATGAACTAGCAATAAAGGAAACCAATGAGACATTTGGAATGGGAATTAAAGTTCACTTAGAAGAAATAGAAACTTTGCTGTTTGGCGCTGACTTTGTAATTCTAGCAGAGATGGCAAAGGAATTGGAACAACAGCTGAATGGATTGGATACTGTGTTGAAAAGAGGGTATAAGATGATTATCAACAAAACGAAAATAATGGTAATGAAATGTTGTAGAATTAAATCAAGTGATACTGAAGGAATTAGAATAGGAAGTAAGGCACTAAAACCAGTAGATGAATTTTGTTATTTGCTGGGCAAAGTAACTGACGATGGCAGATGTAGAGGGGATATAAAATGCAAACTGGTAGTACCAAGAAAACAGTTTCTTAGAAAGGAATAGTTAACACTAAACACATATTTAAGTGTTCTCAAGTCTTTTATAAATGTATTTTCCTGGATTCTAGCCTTGAATAAAAGTGAAACGTGGACGATAAGCAGATCAGATAAGAAGAGAAAGAAAGCTTTGCAATGTCGTGCTACATGAGAATATATGAAATTGGGTGGGTACATCAAATAACTAATGACGATCTACTGAATCGATGTGGGGGGAAAAATTGTGGTTCAGCTTGACTCAGAGAAGGGGTCAGCTGATAGAAGATCCTGAGACATCAAGGAATCAACAATTTGGTAATGGAAGGAGAGGTCAAATTGAAAACACAGGCCAAGGGTTGAGTACAGTAAGCGGGTTCAAATGGATGTAGGTTGTGAAGAGATAAAGAGCCTTGCAAAATGGACTAGCTTGGGGAGGTACGTCAAACCAATCTTCGGACTGCAGGCAGTCACTCCGACAACAAGAACAGATCAAGATGAAACAGTTACGTGGAGATCAATTTGGTGGGAGGGGGAAGGGGGGGCCCACACACGGATCACAGAGAAGAATAGTTTTTCGAGAAGGCACAGCCTTTAGGACGTGAATGAATGAACATTTGGAAACACTGCAACGAACAGTTTAATACCTTTTGCTGCTGATACGCACAGGAAAGGTATTGCTCTGCGGAGTACAGCATCTCAACACTCGTTTCCATTATCTTCTCCAACAAGTTATGATAAACGTCTCCACTGACTGTACCAATCCTTCTGTCAGAGTTCCTGCACAGCAGCAGAACGTCTTGTCCCAGACGACAGCAGAAAGGTGAATCAGGAATAGCCATGCACTGTATGTATACATTTCTGCGTAGTGCGTACCGTCGATCTTCCGATAGGCAGTTAAACAAACGCTGTTTAAATCTGTTCTCCGAGGGAAAAATTAATACCCTTTCGGTATAGTTCTCACATTTCTTGTACAGCTCGTGCAGGATTCGGTGGCCGACGCGCCATGACCAGTTTTCGTCCAAAGCCCTGGGCGAGTTCATTCGTTTGTTTGGAAGGGGAGGCCGAAGTGTTTTTTCCACCTTTCGGTCGGTGAGCGATTACAGAATCGAGACGCGCTCTCTGCAGTCTTTCTAAAACGATTTTACAGAAACTATTAGGTAAAACATTTCATTTTTTCTTTACTTATAGCTTTATATGACAGGTTCATGATGATGCGCCCATCATTTCGTTAATGGTCATAGTTATTGTGATATTTACGCGAAAGAAAAATACTGCGCGAAATGCGGAAAAGCGTGCAATAAAGAATAGAGGTCGCTATGACTTTGTGTTTGCTGCATATTACATAATATGATGTTTTGTATGAAATTTAGCTAACATATTGAATTTTTCTTTAGACTTCGGTAAGGGTATCACTCTTTCACCAGCCTCGAGAAAATTTATCTGATGTAGCACACTCATTTGCGATCGCGTCGCGCCAGCGATAAAACCAGAGTGAAATATCCACAACATTCCTCATATTTCACAAACGGTTTCAGATATCGAAATGGGATTTTGGCAAATGACAGTACACAAAGAGAAGAGTGTTGTACCATATCGTTATTACGTAAATCTCCATTATCTACCGTGTTATTCCAATGACTACAGTTTTTTGGCGAAAGAATGTAATTTTTAAGGGCCATCGATAGCTGGTGAAACAAGATATGCTATGGGTTTTATAACAAGATATGTGAAGACATTAAGGTTTTTTGTAATGAGGATGTGCTTTATCGTAAGCTATTGACTTTACTTTTCCTCATTTCCTCACTTAAAAAACTTAATAAACCACTGTTCCAGAATTCCCTCGCAGTGGTGCTGCACAAAATATTGGTGAGGTGAGACAGTGCAAAAGAAGCAAATTTTGACAGGGCAACCAGAGAAATGTGTAGGTTTAATTCAAAATTCGCCACTCATAACGCTTGTCTCAAGGTTACAAATGATTAACAAGCCAAGCGAAAGTAAATGGCTGCATTTTCGGCGGAATTCTGTTTAGATATGAACAAAAGCAGAGGTGACAGTAGATCTTATTGAATTGTCACCTTGCAAGTGTGGACATGGAGGGTACCCACTAAATATTTGCAAAAATATGTGAGTGTAGGCTTCAATTAAAACGGCACTTCCCCTCCAGCGCTCGGTGTTTCCCCTACAATGGTCTGAGGGATCCCCCACCACTGCCACTCTCCCCTCACTTCCCTAGCCAACTGCGCATTTAGCGATCATGGTATTTTGAGTGCACTAAACTAACAGGAATTTTTCCCTAACGCCACTAAAAGAAGAACATAGAGGGGCACATATCTTGTCCAAGAGATGTCTGTCATGTCTTCACTGGATTCATGTAGTCAATCACACACAGAATGAGCCATAATTTATTTAATTTTTTTTGTGGTAGGGTCTTATGGGATGAAACTGCTAAGGTCATCGGTCCCTAAGCTTACACACTACTTAATCTAACTTGAACTAAATTACGCTAAGCACGACACACACACCCATGTCCAAAGGAGGACTCAAACCTCCGATGGGGGAAGCCGCTCGGAACGTGACAAGACGCCTGAGACCGCTCGGCTACCCCGCGCGGAATAGTTTATCTAGATAATAATTACTGCAGCAGTTAGCATACAAATGAAAAGGGTTAATCCCCATGGGTTAAGAGCCTTGCGCATGTCTGAATACAGTTCAACTCAAGAGACACATTTCGCGAACTTTTCTGGTGCAGGAAGGAGTCACAATAATTAGCAGTTCATTCAGTATGTCATCAACAGAGAAGCAAATTAACCATAGCGTCTCCAACTAAGCACTTCTTCATATCCAACCTAGTATTTACACCTCGATTATTCCAGTATGAATATACTGCTAGATTCACTGTAACGACTGAGGATAATTAGTGAAAAAATCGAAAGGTGGCTACTGAATGAGCTTGTCGATTTGCAGTATGCTTACGCCAGAAGAAAACCGTGGTAATGTCTGCTGTATAGGAGACCTACGTAAAATACTCTCCTGCTCGTAACTTGTGGTGTAGGTTGACATAGTGGTTGAGAACGATATTCGTGTCTACAGTTTAACCTCTTGGCATAGTTACTGGAATGGGAATAAATGTCAGTGGGAAACTCATGCAACTACTTACATCAAATTAATTTAGGATTGGCCTGCACTTACTTTCCTGGATGTGGGGCTCTCGGAGTCACTCGAGTTCTTTAGATAAGGAATTTACTGTAAAGGGAAATTGACAACACCTCAGGAAAAGTATAGCAACACTGTGATCTTCCTCTTACTTCCGGGTGTGTGCTGAACTATCGGTCTACATCCACTTTATACTTTGTTGTCAATGCGATTAAGTGTTCTAGATAGTTCCCATCTATGAAGTGACACAAAGAAAGTAAAATATGTTTGAATCCAGGATGGATGTCCGGTGCCTAAGTTACGAATGCTCTCTTCTTTCGCGTTCGGAGCAATATGATACGGAAATACTGAGAGTACCGATCACGAGCCGTGTTTGTTGGCTTACCCGGCTTCTGATGCGCTGACTCCTTTAGATGTTGGTTCAGATCTCGCTGGAGAAATGCTGCCATTCAAAGGTTTTCTTCTCGTTTTCTTCATACGATCTGCAAATGACCAGTACGACATTCAGTAACGAAATCTTAAGAGAAGCTCCGAATGTTACGCAACCTCAGAGCCTCGATTCGATACTTTGTAAGAGTAACTTGAAGTGTCTGTTTTGGGAACACTGAGTTAGTTCACAAGACCGGCTCCGAAAAGATTTTAAGTGATCGTTAACGACGGTCGTTTGTGTTTAGTTCGTAACTTTGGGAATTATTAGTCCCAACAAAATTTATGGATGCAATGAACACCCTGAGAAGCATTTGTCTGTGGTAAACCTTGAGGTGCAAAAGGTTTGGAATAACAGAATTGCACTGCTGTTCATGCCCTTACATTTCTATCTGCATCGGAAGAGACATCATTTCCTTGTGAACACATATTTTGATTTCCGTGTGAAATCGAATTATATGTCTATCGACTTTTCTTATACCTCTACTTCCAACATAATGTTTTCACTTCGTGGCGGAGTCTTCAAGTGCTACCTGTATGTGACACTGGATCGCACTTATCAAAAAGTCAGCAGTATAATATTGCGCCCTGACGTTTGGATAAGTTGTATTTGAAGATGCATTCTTTTTGAAAAGGCAGATGTATTGCCCTTTTCTGTGTTACACAGTCATTTCGCTGACAAATAGGATTCATTCGATTGAATAAATTAGTACAGATGCTAATTTGCCCTCTATCAGATGAAAACGGTCGTGACTACTTGTTTCCTTTCGAAAATGTGTCTGAGACAAAGTGTTTACCTTTTTCTTTCATTACAACGAAGTTCCATCGTAAGATAAAGATGATAATCGTATACTTCAATGGCGTATTACGAAATATTTTAATAATGCTGGCAGAGCACATATTTCAAAGATTCTCACGCCATTTGCTGCAGGAGTAATTGCCACTAGACTAATTTTATCATTCCTGCGTGAGAATTGTATCATACTTACGTTAGGAGATATTAGGTTTTCATACCCTCCCATTCCCGACATCTACAAAACAGGCAGTTCTGATAAAATCTAGTGGAATACCTATTGTGCCAACTTCAGCCATCCTGCGGTCTTCAGAATTCCGTTCATAGAATCCAAAATGAGGCAGCATGTCTGCGTTTCCACTGTAGTGCTGTCACTCGCTGTATCAGCCCTGTTCCATGGAAACTCACACAGGAACTATGAATAGTATTGTTGTAATGAAAACGAGAGCGGCTGGGCACATCTGGGCGTCGAGGGTGTGGGCGGCCGTTGACAGCGCTCGCTGTGTTTGGAGTGGACTTTGGAGCACGAAAGTGTTCACACGTGAACGCCCAGTCTAAAACTCTGTCGCGAACATGTTTGTACACTAGACTGCTATTAGTGACCTGCCAAAATGTGAAGGAATGATTCAGCGTCCGTTAGACATGTAATTTTAGACTGTAGGCGAAATTCAGCGTAACGAGTACACTTCACCTCGCTTTTTAGCGCCGTTTACCACCAGACCACTGGCAGACGCGTCGTGGGATGACCCTAGAACTTGATAACATATCCTCTACCAACTTCCGTATCGTACGATGTGGCACGTTTTATTAGAAAAAAAAGTTCAAATGTGTGTGAAATCGTATGGGACTTAACTGCTAAGGTCATCAGTCCCTAAGCTTACACACTACTTAACCTAAATTATCCTAAGGACAAACACACACACCCATGCCCGAGGGAGGACTCGAACCTCCGCTGGGACCAGCCGCACAGTCCATGACTGCAGCGCCTGAGACCGCTCGGCTAATCCCGCGCCGCGTTTTATCAGACTGACAGACATTGCCGCGTAACGATTCGGTTCTGTCTTAGCCGCTGCAGAGGCTGGATGTGACCTGGTGGTTTTGTCAAAGAGTGTTCTACATCGAATGCTTTCGAAGTGGCTTACTTGAGAAATGAAATTTAGATTCACGTAGTGACTGAGCCCATGTGTCATGCGCCATGTGAAAAAAATTATTGTCATGTCGAGCTCGGTAGTCTTGATCCGTGTTAGTGAAATAAATTAAAATCCATATTAGAGTGAACGACTGAAAAAAGCGAAACAGCAAAGCATCTGATTTATACATACATTCTCCACGCCTTCTTTAAAACAAAATTCTTAACCTTCGTTGCACAAATATTTCTGATTACGTTAAACTACACCTTTATCTGAAAAAAAAGATGAAGACAAACAAATTTTCATATTTTTTGTGGCAACATAAATGCTCAAGAAATTGTCATTGAAGGGAAACTTAAACATCAGTTTGTGTAAAACAGTTTTCTCCCTAATAATACAACAGATTGAGCACCATGTCCACTCTCCATCGTCCTCTACAATTGTATTAAGCCACTGAGGAACAGATACAGCAAATTTCGGTGTGAATCTGTCATTCCTCGACATCTCTTCCCACGCCCCACAAACCGTTTCGGACAACGCTGCCTTGATTGTTGGGGAAGGTCTTCTACTTCAAATAATTTTTCCACCTATGCCCATATGTGCTCTACGGGACTGAGGTCAGCACCTTTCGGACGCCAGTCAAACAGAGCAATGTCTCCGTTAATTTGAAACAAATGTTTTACACAAATCGGTGTGTGCACTGGGGAACGGTCATGCTGGAAAACTGTTCTGCCTCCCGAAAATCTCTGACATACAGAAGGAAGCATTATCGTCTCCAGTATTTGGCAGTAGTAATCACTAGAAACTGGATGGACCGGTTCCCACAAACGGCAGCAACCATTTACTGCGGAGGAGATTCGAGTCCTCCCTCGGGCATGGATGTGTATGTTTGGCCTTAGGATAATTTAGGTTAAGTAGTGTGTAAGCTTAGGGACTGATGACCTTAGCAGTTAAGTCCCATAAGATTTCACACACACACACACACACACACACACACACACACACACACACCATCTACTGCCGTGAGAGAAGTTCGGCCACACCTTTTCCTCTGCTGTACATATCTACTGTCGAATCTCTCAATTTGGACCATATATGTTGATTGAACTATTCGGTGCAGTAGAAAATACCTTATCATCAGTAAATATAACTTGGTCCCAGTGTGAAACTGGCTTCCTTCTGTACGCCAGTGCAAAGTTTAATCTGACAGCCTTGTGTTGCTCTTTCAAGATCTCCTTAATCGCCGATTTTCGTCCGTACTTTCCTTTCTCGTTGAGACGACGATGTGTGGTCGACCTGCTCACGCTTAGTTGCAGGATGTTCGTAATTTCTTTATTGGTGCTGAATAGTTCTTCACGACTTCAGTGCAGTATACCACTGGCTCCATTGTTATTGGTAGTCCGTGGGCGTCCAGAGCGAAGACGACGGTTGACGTGGCCTTCATCTGCCATCCTCTTCAGCCAGAGATGAGTCGTAGATTTGCTGTATCGCAGGGCAAGAGGAACCGCGCTACTAAAAAGTTCTTATCGCCGTAAAGCGCAAGAATGCGACCCTTATCTTATTTCTTTAGCTGTGACATATTGCCTTGACACAAGTGAGAACCTACCGACAAAACGAAATGTTGAAACTGAAGAAAAACAAGAATAAATGAAGTGGCATTCCAGGCGGGCAGAATTTACTTCGCTGCAGATTTCAAATTCATTGCCAACTACAAGCTTTGAAAAAAAATTCTTTAATAAGTTCCTCGTAAGTGTTGTACTGGATGTCGTGGAAACTTATTCTATCTCCAAAACTCACACCTTGTAATAATGACAACTTTTTCATAGATTAAAATTTAAATTTAAATTCAAGTAGTGATTCAGGTCATGCTTCTCCGGCTCTCCTAGGTTCTTAGTCAAACGTTTTACATTACATATCACACAACACAAGTCGATAACAGCACCACACAAAAGTGGGAGGATAGCGTAGTAGTTAAAGCTGTAAACTATATTCGGATTAGGGTCCTATCAGTTCCACGAATTTTAATTCGTTGTTAACAAAGAATTGTTAGTTACGGAGAAGAATATAACTGTTGCGTTCGATGCACATTCACAGTATTGTATACATTTGTCTATATGGCTTCTTATGTTCGCTGTACGGAGGGAAGGACAAATAGTCCCCATTACTTTCCGTATTACAAATATGCCGCAGTCTGAGGATAAACATAATCTTCGGTTCATAAATGTTTTTTTGTTTTAGCAGTACTATACCCTTAGGTGTTACTCTCGCTTTCAGCTAATGATTTCCTTTGCTACAGTAACATGTGATACCACTCAGGCAAAATACTTACGCAGTGATACCAGACGAAAGGAACAACCTGCTCAGACTGTGTAGACTTCGTTTTTTTTTAAACCTCATCCTATCTGACAGTGAAAACTTGAAATGAAAGTCCTAAATATGGGAAGAATTTAATACGAGTAACTACCGGTTTTTGAGCAACATCTTTTTAAAATAATCGAAAAAACATTAAATTCTTCCTTCAGGCACACTTTCAGCAGCAGCCGAATGAAGAAAATAACAGCAATAATGAGAGTAATATTGGAGTTATCTGGTAACTTCATACTCTGCAGGGGTATTTAGAATCAGGGCTATGATGGCACGATGCGTCTTTACAGGTCACTGTCATGAGATTAGCATAATTTCCATGTCCTAAAATTTATTGTAATTAACCTGTTAATGGAAAGCCAGTTTTTCTTCACCACGTCTTATTTGTAAACTCTTTTATTGTTAGTCTTAGAAAGTAATTGTAACCGAGTAGCTGTCAAATCCGCATATAAACTAGTTTTGGTCATATTTCAGTCATTGAATTGTGGTATTTTTGGAGTTTTTGAGGATATCGAAAGAACGCAGTGAGTAGCTGACGCAGCTGGTGATGTCGATGCATTCCAGCAAAATTACATCAGAGCCAGGAATTGATGGGTTTGAAAGGATTGAATCCATTTCCAGGGAGTCAGGATATCAGACCTCTAATTTTTTCGCACATAATTCGTTACCAAACAGTCATGAGCCTGCCAATGTGAGCTACTGTGGTCTCGCGGATTGATCCTAGTTTGATAACTGCAGGGAATGGGTTTGACTCCCTGTCAAACCGTCATTTTTAACAGGCACGAACTGATCTCCATTACCTGTGGCAACGCCAAGTGAAGAATACCAGGTGTGTCATAATTCAGAATCCGCAGTATACATGATATCCCTTCGCTTAATCTGGGGCAAAGCCGGTTTAGGTAGTGCCAGGACAGAGAAATTCTGTGACCAGTAAGCTTTCTTACACGCGAAACTTTATGTAATTTCGTGAATCAGTGGTCATTTAAGGTCAGAGACCTCTTATTTTATTCCAATTTGACACGATGAAAATTGTGGTGCTGGTCTGGAAGTAGAATTCAGACCATCTCTTTCGCAGAATTTGACCCTCTCGGAACGATATAGTTCGATCATTTCGTTGCTGTCTCCAAGACTGCAAACTCCTCTAGGTCTTCACAAAAGGCACGTGTCTGGATTCGAATCCCGGTCCGCACTAGTGGACAGTAATTTTCATTTTCAATGTCGTCTTCGTGTGTTATCAACAATAACAATAGGTTACGTTATTTCTAGTTAAATATGCGTACATCGCACTACTGGTGAACAGACAGTTGGTCCCTAACGTTTATTCCTGGATAGAGAACAAAAACGGTGCGGGTTCGATCACGATCATTCAAAAAAATGAAGTACGTCATTACAGATTCAAATATCTTGCTACTGGTGAAAAAATTCGATAGCTAACATCTGATTTTACTTTATTAACAGTTCGATTACGTACTGCATTCGAATCCCCGTCAGGAAACTTTATGTAATAGCATTTCAATTTTACCCATGTGCACACTTTTCTTACTTGTGAATGAAACTGTATTAAACGTCTTTCGTAGGTAGTTAACAGGGGGGTATTGATCTTGATAGGATTCCCGGTTCAGTACAAAAATTGTAGTAATTTAATTTCATTTTCAGATTTTCTAACTTATACTGAGGAAAACTTAAGTATTTCACGCCTATTTATGCACAGTCAGCAATGAAGATCGTTGCCATTATCAAGTCTCAGTCAGGCACGCAAGCTTTTCTTAACTAGCAACTGCCAAGGGTGCTGCACTTGAATCCAGATACAGAACAAAAAGTTCGTCATGCCATTCAGAGTTGAAACTTGCCACAAAAACTTTTCGTGAATCGTAAATACAGTGAAATTTCTGGTGATACGCTGTTGAAGTTTTGGTAGAGTGCTTGCCGCTGATGATAGTGTTTTTCTTTTTTTTTTTTTAACTGTTTACTTCAAATAGCAGTTTATGCAGTATACAAGCCATAATAACGGCGTTTGCAAGGGTGGGAAAACTTTTTATACAGCAAAAGTACTTCTAATTCCATAGAAATTTAGAAGTCCAAATGTTGTTTCAAAATATCTTGTTCATAAACAACATTCAGTTGTACCTAACGATCAGTGAGTAATTTTTGTGACAGTATTAGTTGTCTGAGATTCTCATGAGTGAAGTAGAGTTTTAGAAATGTCACTTCATCTACATCTACATGGATACTCTGCAAGTCACATTTAAGTGCCTGACAGAGGGTTCATCGAAGAACCTTCACAATTTTCTATTATTCCAATCTCGTATAGCGCTCGGAAAGAATGAACACCTATATCTTTCCGTACGAGCTCTGATTTCCCTTATTTTATCGTGGTGATCGTTCCGCCCTACGTAGGTCGGTGTCAACAAAGTATTTTCGCATTCGGAGGAGAAAATTGGTGATTGGAATTTCGTGAGAAGATTCCGTCGCAACGAAAAACGCCTTTCTTTTAATGATTTCCATCCCAAATCCTGTATCATTTCTCTGACACTCTCTCCCATATTTCGCAATAATACAAAACGTGCTGCCTTTCTTTGAACTTTTTCGATGTACTCCGTCAGTCCTACCTGGTAAGGATCCCACACCGCGCAGCAGTATTCTAAAAGAGAACGGACAAGCGTAGTGTAGGCAGTCTCCTTAGTAGGTCTGTTACATTTTCTAAGTGTCCTGGCAATAAAACCCAGCCTTTGGTTAGCCTTCCCCACAACATTTTCAATGTGTTCTTTCCAGTTTAAGTTGTTCGTAATTGTAATACCTAGGTATCTAGTCGAATTTACGGCTTTTAGATTAGACTGATTTATCGTGTAACCGAAGTTTAACGAGTTCCTTTTAGCACACAAGTGGATGACCTCACACTTTTCGTTATTCAGGGTCAACTGCCACTTTTCGCACCATTAAGATACTTTTTATAGATCGTTTTGCAGTTTTTTTATCTTCTGATGACCTTCTTAGTCGATAAACGACAGCGTCATCTGCAAACATCCGAAGACGGCTGCTCAGATTGTCTCCCAAATCGTTTATATAGATAAGGAACAGCAAATGGCCTATAACACTACCTTGGAGAACGCCTGAAATCACTTCTGTTTTACTCGATGAATTTCGCCAATTGCTACGAACTGTGACCTGTCTGACAGGAAATCGCTGTACTGTAATGAAGATGAGTTTACAAGCGATAAGTACTGTCTTAGCTCTAACAACATATTTCCTAGTATTTGAAATATCGCCGTGTTAATTTATATCTAGATTAATTTCAATAAAGAACAGTGTTCTTTAGTGCTCTCTTTTGGTGTCCATTTCTTATAGCCAGACAACTGTACCACAAAGAGATTAGAGGACCTGCAAGATAGTTACGTTATTTGTGGTGCATGCAAATATGGTGGAACGCAATACAGGTCTTTCGGATACTTTTGAGCGTTTACTATGCTGGCGACAGCAGAGTTCTGCAGTCAGCTGCAGTTTTCGATTCAGTAAATTAGCCCAAGAGTGTTTCACAAAAAGAGATTGCCATCTGAGTTCACGAAGCATCTCCGTAACATTTGTATGCTGATGGAACCTTCAAGTAACAAATCTAGCAGGACACCTTTCAATTGCTTTCGTATCTTCCTTTAATCCAACCTGGTGGAGA
This sequence comes from Schistocerca piceifrons, assembly GCF_021461385.2. Taxonomy (NCBI): domain Eukaryota; kingdom Metazoa; phylum Arthropoda; class Insecta; order Orthoptera; family Acrididae; genus Schistocerca; species Schistocerca piceifrons. The sequence goes on from NC_060149.1 coordinate 193,806,650, forward strand.
TCCCAAACAATGAAGCAGTATTCAAGAATGGGTCACTCAAGTCGTCTATAAGCAGCTGTAGATGAGCTGCAGTTTCCTGAACCTCTACCAATACACCGACGTCGACCACTCACCTTCCTTACTACCGTCCTCACATGCTCGTTCCGTTTCATATCGCTTTGCATCGTTACGTCTAGATATTTAATCACTGTGGCTGTTGCAAGGACGACACTACTAATACTGCATTCAAACATTACAGGATTGTTTTTCCTCAATATCTGCATAAACTAACATTTTTCTACATTTAGAACACCTGTCATTCAGCACACCAAATACAAATTTTGTCTAAGTCGTCCTATATTCTTCTGCAGTCACTCAGTGAAGATACTTTCTCGTAAGCTACAGCGTCATCAGCAAATAGTCGCAGATTGCTGCTCACCCTATCTTTCCTTGTGAATATGTTAACGTCTCTCTTATGAAAGAACGCACGAGATGATTTCGTTTGCTTAAAGCACAGAGTTCTCTTGTGTTTTCACCCATTTGAATTTACATGAAGTTCTTCAAACATAGTTTTTTATGTAACTGCTAATATTTACAATATGTGTTTGGGTATCTCTTGACATCAGAATATAATTTTTAAATCTTCCAAGGGAATTGCAATGTATTATGGAATATTTCACTAGAAACTGTCCTTAAATTTTTAGTAGCAAATTCAGAAATCATTGAAAGATATTGTATGACCACATTAAACTTTACAGTTAAGATCGTTTCACCGACGTATGAAATGACATCATCCAGTCCCTCTATTTCCTATCGACTTACGTCGATATTCTGCCTGTTGCAACATTACTATTCCAGCATGATGCTCGTAGTGTGTTAGATCTTTTGTTACTTGAAACGTCTCATTTGTTTCGGTAATAATGACCGTATTCATCGACCTGTTCTTTAACTTAAGCACTAGTTCTTATTTATAACTATTTATTCTACTTACTTTCCGAGTTCCGAAAGAAAGAGGGGGACTTTCTTGTCGCCTCAGAGTGGACAGTTGCTGAGTGAATCAAAAAACCCTTAATCTGCAGCACGCAGCAAGTTGCGTACGAGGTCGATTCAAAAGGTATGGTAACCACAGCTCTCACTGATCTTAAATTTCTGCGTTTTAACGAACTCCTAGCTAGAGGTCACATCTATTAGACCAAGCTTGTTCTGATTCACATTCCTAGACTAAATGTAAAATGAAAGGTCATATAATAACGTTGACTGCGAAACCACAATCGATGGATTCCAAACACGAATTTGATAATTTTTCTCCTTGTAAATTGTCAACCTTCTTTGAAATGTGTAAGTATTGTCTTTTACGTGTAGCTGTTTGAGTGGAGATGGCTGTGGAAGGTATAGTGCTTTGCACGTGCCAGTAATCATGAATAATGAAGGGGAAAGGTAAACTGTGGTAGCGGTAAACAGTCTACAGTTCTGAACAAACGCGAGGGGAGAGCTAGGTTTGAAGTCCTCATACGATGCGCCGATCACAATCTACAGGTTTCGGTGTTCTTGTTCTGTGAGATACCATGTACACATTTTGGTTTTAGTTCAGCAGATTGGAAGTATGATCTGGTGGTCAGGATCTGGCGCCAATACTCTTCGCCAAAATTCCGGTGATGCAAAGCAAAGTTTCTCCGACGACCTGTCTGTGAGTAGTATGTAGCCATACCACCATACGTTAGTGACGTAGATTTTGGAATCTGTTACCCTACAAGCATCAGCTGCGCAATGGTTGCATTCTTATAAATACACTCCTGGAAATGGAAAAAAGAACACATTGACACCGGTGTGTCAGGCCCACCATACTTGCTCCGGACACTGCGAGAGGGCTGTACAAGCAATGATCACACGCACGGCACAGCGGACACACCAGGAACCGCGGTGTTGGCCGTCGAATGGCGCTAGCTGCGCAGCATTTGTGCACCGCCGCCGTCAGTGTCAGCCAGTTTGCCGTGGCATACGGAGCTCCATCGCAGTCTTTAACACTGGTAGCATGCCGCGACAGCGTGGACGTGAACCGTATGTGCAGTTGACGGACTTTGAGCGAGGGCGTATAGTGGGCATGCGGGAGGCCGGGTGGACGTACCGCCGAATTGCTCAACACGTGGGGCGTGAGGTCTCCACAGTACATCGATGTTGTCGCCAGTGGTCGGCGGAAGGTGCACGTGCCCGTCGACCTGGGACCGGATCGCAGCGGCGCACGGATGCACGCCAAGACCGTAGGATCCTACGCAGTGCCGTAGGGGACCGCACCGCCACTTCCCAGCAAATTAGGGACACTGTTGCTCCTGGGGTATCGGCGAGGACCATTCGCAACCGTCTCCATGAAGCTGGGCTACGGTCCCGCACACCGTTAGGCCGTCTTCCGCTCACGCCCCAACATCGTGCAGCCCGCCTCCAGTGGTGTCGCGACAGGCGTGAATGGGGGGACGAATGGAGACGTGTCGTCTTCAGCGATGAGAGTCGCTTCTGCCTTGGTGCCAATGATGGTCGTATGCGTGTTTGGCGCCGTGCAGGTGAGCGCCACAATCAGGACTGCATACGACCGAGGCACACAGGGCCAACACCCGGCATCATGGTGTGGGGAGCGATCTCCTACACTGGCCGTACACCACTGGTGATCGTCGAGGGGACACTGAATAGTGCACGGTACATCCAAACCGTCATCGAACCCATCGTTCTACCATTCCTAGACCGGCAAGGGAACTTGCTGTTCCAACAGGACAATGCACGTCCGCATGTATCCCGTGCCACCCAACGTGCTCTAGAAGGTGTAAGTCAACTACCCTGGCCAGCAAGATCTCCGGATCTGTCCCCCATTGAGCATGTTTGGGACTGGATGAAGCGTCGTCTCACGCGGTCTGCACGTCCAGCACGAACACTGGTCCAACTGAGGCGCCAGGTGGAAATGGCATGGCAAGCCGTTCCACAGGACTACATCCAGCATCTGTACGATCGTCTCCATGGGAGAATAGCAGCCTGCATTGCTGCGAAAGGTGGATATACACTGTACTAGTGCCGACATTGTGCATGCTCTGTTGCCTGTGTCTATGTGCCTGTGGTTCTGTCAGTGTGATCATGTGATGCATCTGACCCCAGGAATGTGTCAATAAAGTTTCCCCTTCCTGGGACAATGAATTCACGGTGTTCGTATTTCAATTTCCAGGAGTGTACAAACGATGACATAAGCATGTAGTGTCATCAGGTCTTGTGTATGAAGGGAATCTCAATTTCTTGAGATGTATAGTCAAGACACTTCATTTCACGGAAACAAGTGTAAGGCCAACATTCTGTATCGTGGAATCCCACTAAATATTGCACAGCTGCTTCTAACTGAAATGAGAAGTTAAAGTATGAAAACAATACCACATACACTGACGCTGCATCTGCTAACGAGAGGTTACGATTAATGTGTATTACCAGTTTTGCTCTCATGGTAGTAAAGCAATGATATTAGCGCAAAAATCATTCAGAAACATAGTTTCTCCATGAGCTATCGCGAGGTGGAAGTTCGGATTTACTAGTACTGACATGAAAATAAACAAATGGATTACGCAAAAGATTGGAGTGGACGAAGTAATTATAGGAGTCATTAAAATGAAATAGAGCTGAACAGAACATGTAACCAGGTGAATAGATTTCAAGATATAATAAAAGACCAAGACGACGACCTAACAGAAGCTAGATAGATGACATCAGAAAATATGCAGAACCGACATCGGTGCAGATGGGTGAATATCAAAATTATTGGAAAGGTCGGAGGAAGCGTTCACTCAGCAATGGATGACACACAGCTGATGGTGGTGCTGGTGCTGATGTGGTGATGCTGTTGGTGGTGACGGTGGTGGTGGTGTTGTTGGTGGTGGTGACGATGATAACGATGACGACGACATAAAAATAAATAACACATAGCAGTGAAAGTCTCTGAAGTACAGTACACGGAGGAACTTCTGAACAGACCAAAACGACTGTGCCACAGCGAAGCGTTTCAACTTAATATTTAAAGATCTAAGGTTTGTCATACACATTTTAGTACCGTTTCAGCTTACTGAAAATGAAACCTGCAGATTTCACATCTTCAGACATATATTGAATAGAGCTAGGTAACGGCAAAACAGTCGTGCAAAGTTAACAACAAAGTGAATGACCTAGCATGTGTTCTATCTATGTCGATGTTTACCCCCTCTACGGTCCGATCCAGAATGACTCACATTCAGTTTAGCTACATCGTTACATGCACTCCATTTGTGATGAAAATTTCCCATACTGTAAGACGGGCCAATTTTGGCTGCCATAGTAACTCACTGAAGTTCCTAAACAGCTAAAATGGGATAGCGTGACGTGTACACAATGCACTTACATGAGGAATACTTACTGATTTCGCTTCGCATTGTTCATGTGGTTGAAACAGGAAGGGTCCTCGGGATGCTAGAGACAATGACGAACCGAAATAAGCTTTCAGTAGCCTGTTAACATGCCAACATCGCATCACTGTGTACTTAATATATGACACATAATTCACATAAGGCAGCAAGGAGCGGAAGAGTACAATTTTACATAACTGTTACTTTTACTCCACAATACACAAAATAACTAGTTCAAATGCAAAAACCTACACCATGAGCTCGTCGTCAGTTCACAACTTCTTCTTAAGGTTATAATGTTACTCCGACCGGAAGTTCACTTTGATTAAACTGGATCACGTATGCCTGAATGTGTATTATTACTTTGATTAATGACACTGCTTGTGTATACATAGACACGGCTACATGTTTTGCTGCTGATTTTCGTTTGGCCGGGTAGGTATCAGCCTACATGCCCATCTTCTGCCGTTGTAAGTTACTGATGTGCCCTCACAGAACTCCTGTGGAACTTTTGGAAATTTTACTTTCGGTTATAATTGGATTTTAGCATATCCTGATCGTAATAGAGATGAGGCAGCGTGCTTTATATCACCAGACGCTGACTCATGTGTAACACGATGAGGACATGCTTAAAACCAATTAAGACTCAAACTAAAATTTCCAAAACAACCTACGGAATTTCTATGAGAGCACGATAGTAAATTTATGATCTTTGAAGATGCCGTGTAGCCTGATTGTGGTCCGACCAAACTAAAATAAACAATGCAATAAGCATCCGTGTAGATGTATACTGTATACATACAAGTTCATACAAGCTGCAGAACACAACGAATACAGTGCGTCTGTAAGTAGGGATGAACACGAAAGCTGATACAACAGGACGTACTCGAAACTAAAAACATCATAGAGCGTCATTTATCCTAATCTAGATAGTACGGGAGAAGGTTAGAAATGTTCCTTTGTGCCGGCCGCTGTGGTCGAGCGGTTCTAGGCGCTTCAGTCCGGCACCGCGATGCTGCTACGGTCGCAGGTGCGAATCCTGCCTCGGGCAGGGATGTGTGTGATGTCATTGTGTTAGTTAGGTTTAAGTAGTTCTAAGTCTAGGGGACTGATGAAATGGGGTCAAATGGCTCTGAGCACTATGGGACTCAACTGCTGAGGTCATTAGTCCCCTAGAACTTAGAACTAGTTAAACCTAACTAACCTAAGGACATCACAAACATTCATGCCCGAGGCAGGATTCGAACCTGTGACCGTAGCGGTCTTGCGGTTCCAGACTGCAGCGCCTTTAACCGCACGGCCACTGCGGCCGGCAGGGGACTGATGACCTCAGATGTAAAGTCCCATAGTGCTTGGAGCCATTTGAACCATTTTTTTGTTCATTTTCTAACTGCTGCTGTCTACCTACCTACAACGAACGCCAGTGAAACGTTCTCTCGATACTGATTTTCGCATTGTCGTTCTTCAAATATGAAACAAACTCCCAACAGTCTCTCAGAACTTCGTCAATTATGTACAACGAGAAAGGTTTTGGCAATGAACGCAGTACATTGTGTAGTGGCTCTTTCGAGCACATCCTAAGGATAATGGTCAGGATAACAAACGTTAGCAAAATAGTTACTTTCACAGTTTGGATAGAGACAGTATAAAAGATAAGGAACTTTTGTTCCTAAAACAGCTAGGCTTGCAATCTACAGCAAGCGCATGACGTGGTATTCCTCTGGAATTGTCTCTTGGAGCAGACGGTTCAAATCCGAATTTTCCCTAAAGCACAAGAATCAAATGATTTCTTGACAATACCCCTACAGCCGAGGCCACTACTCCGCAACTGATGACCTCGCTGTCGGTAACAATTCAATGTCTGGGATTACAACATGTACTGCATTGCATTAAAATACACCGTTCTACAAGACGGCGGAAAAACTGTAGTTGATGGTGCTGCATAAATCACCATATTGCTATTTATACAGATTTTACTGTACATCGGCAGCAATTTTATAGCAGGCAGAGTGGACGAATTGAGAATTTGGCGCCTCATTCACCAGAACCCCCATCATTTAGTTACTGTTTCTTACCACTGTCAAGGCATGAACCAAAGTATCTTCTTTGATATAGGCTGATTAGCCACAGGGTCTTATAAAGAACGCCATAACGTCGTCGCGATAATCAGTGAGTATAAGCTTGTGTAAATATGGACTGGCTGTGACGGTGAACATACAAGGAGAATCTGACAACCTATGATGCACTTCTTTCTTTCTACGGCTGACTGAATCCAGGGCCTTGTGGTAGTGTACAGACGTTCCTCTAATTACTGTATCAAAAAAAACAGTCATATTATTAGCGCCGGATGTGAAGCAAAAAAAAAAAAATGAGTAACATATGTCCTCGCGTTTCAGTTTGTACTCCAATATTACGTACAATCCTACGTTAGATTGATGTGGAACACTGTAATTGGAAATAATTTGAGGAAAATAAACGCTAATAACGTGAAATAGCTGTTGTAGGACTATGATATTAGTTTTGGCAGTGTATATTTGTTGGTATAATGAAATCTAGGTGGCAGTGCCAGTGGTAATAGAACGATTTTCTATAATTGTAGTAGTGATAGTTGTAGTAATAGTAGTAGCAGATGAATAAATAGTTGTGGTAGTTATTATCGTTAAGTAGTACATCAAGGAGTTTTGTGGGTCAGAAAAAGATCTCATCCCAAGTACACACCCACGCTTCTGGGAATCACCCTCTCTTCCCTCATCTGCCATGCAACTAGGTGAGACAATTTCAAAATCACGTATGTAATCTGATACCTGTCACGTGTCCGTCTCGTCCATCACTCATACCTGTAGTGCACTTGTCTGTGGTACATTCAGTGTCAGGATGTAAGGTAATATTGCCATCCACAGTTCTCAGGCAACTGTGTGGCACAAAAACGGTGGGAAAATGTAGGTCGCCCGCCTTTTCTCTCTTGAGGGCAAGAGCAATATTTAAATCATGGTCACTCCCCCTCTTAATTCTAGAAAACAAATACATCGACATCCCACATTAATCAACTAGCACAGTGCAATAAGAAAAGAAATGAACTTGGTAACACATTAAACAACTTCTGCAAACCATTATTTAACAATGCACACACTCGAATTATGCAACTTCTGCAAGCCCTCTAACATATAAACACATCCCTCCATTGGTATTCCCAATTAGTTGGAATTTTGTGGATTTTCTCTCACTACTCCAATGGAAATACAAGAGTGAACGATTAGGACAGTGATGGATTTAAACAAATACACCACATCTCACGCTAAACGTTTAGCACAGCATGATATTTTGACAAGTACATCGATATCCCAATTTAAACAAATAGTACACTGCAACAAATAAGTACCATGTCTATGAGGAATTCATTCCTGCATTATCCCTGTGTTAAAAAAACTATGACTTCACTATAAGTTTGCCTTAGAAGAGTATACCTCTTTAGGACTTTAATAGACTTGCAAATATCACTGGAAAACATCCAATGATGTACACACACCGGTAGGTTTACACTTTAAACATCTACCCCAACACACAAGTGAGCAATCGTCCATCACTATTCCGCAGTTATTATGCTAACACTTATTCAACAACTATGAAATCTTTACGTTTTTATGACTTCTGCATGACAGCAAAGAACAGCTAACAAGTGTGAAAAAACCTGATGCACATGAATCTCATAGCTAATCGTAGGCTCGTAGCTCTAATTGTGTGGATTATTTACCACACTTCCTTTCCCACAACCTGCTATATTTGTTGTGTAATACACTAGGAATGTTACATGAAAAATCCACTTGAATATTGGAATCATTTCCAAAAACGTGTCATGTATGACATAAATAATTCTAGTTATAGATACGTCTGGATGGATAATGATACGTATTTTACAGCAGGTTATTACTGTGGGCATAGCGTAGTGGACACACTAACACATTCTGTTATGTCTTTGTATTATTTGAGTAGTAAGTACTCTGCAATATGGGTGAAATCATAACCACATGTGACATGTCAAAAAATCATGAATCAATCACATAATGTAACGTGATTTTATTGTTAGTGTCAATATTTATTCTGATCTTGGTAGTCAAAATCAGAAGTGACGTCTTGGCCATGCGATCAATTTATAAGCATAAAGCAATCCAGTGTTCAGGCCGGCATTACTTTATTAAGTGATTCCTCATGTAAAATATAGTAAACAGCTACCTGCGTAACCAAGAAAAATAACAACCATGTGCGAACAGTAAAGTAGGATTTGTATGTGATTTTATGGTGTGGTAATGAGGAGATACATTTAAAATTATATGTAGCTGAATGTCGTTTACACTATTTGATTCTTTAGATACATAAGTGCGATGAGGCGTAGAATTCGAGCACCTACATTAACTGGGAAATAATGTGCTCCACACACACTTCCGTTTGATGGACTCTAACGTCAAGAGGGAATGCAGTTCGAATCTTTTTACAATTGCGACCTAGAATCTAACTGACTGGAGTAGAATTGTCTTCAACGTTGAGTCCCACATCGCAATGAGCCATGATGAGAAGCGAAGCCATGTCTGGAGACGCTCCGGACAGTGCTGGGATACCAACCTGAACTTCGCCCCATGTACGAACTGACAACCAGGAATAATGGTTTGGGGTGCCATTTCGTTTCATAGCAGGACACCTTTGGGTGTCACCTGCTGCACCCTTAAAATACAACGGTACGTTCTGTTTTGTTGCCCTACATGACAAGCTAACTTGAGCTTACATTTTAGCAAGATAACGCCTGTCCGCACACAGTGAAAGTTTCTATTCCTTGTCTTCGTACTTGCCAAATCCTACATTGGCCACCAAGGTCGCCAGATCCCTCCCAACGGGAGAAAGTTTGGAGCGTTATGGAAAGGTCTCTCCAACCACCTGGGAATTTTGATGATCTAACGCGTCAGTTGGATAGAATTTTGTGCGACATACCTCAAGAGGACATCCAACAAGCTCTATCAATCAATGCTAAGACGAATAACTGCTTGTATCAGAGCCAAAGATAGACCAACACGTTGTTCACTTGTTCAAATTGTGAAGCTCTTTCTCTTGAATAAATCATTCAATTTTTCTGAAATTATAATCATTCTTTGTCTTTATATGTACACCAAATCTGCCGATTTACGTCCCATCCGTATAATTCCTTCACTGTGCGTATTTTTTTGTCTTAAAGTGTTTGTATTTTGAGAATTTCCTCAATAATATATTGCTGGTCCGAATGCTGGATCGCTTTACGCTTATAAGTAGGTCACGTGATCATGACATCACTTTCTGTTATGACGCCTAAAATAAGAGCTCATATTGACACTAATGATAAAATCGCATTACATCGTTGGTTGATTCAAGATTTTTCGATGTGTCTTAGGTGCTGATGCCTTCACCTGTATATCAGAGTCCTTAGCATTCTATCAGTACAAACATGTAACAGAATGTGTTGTAGTCCTCACTATGCTACTGGAGCTATGAGTCTACCACTACTTACTAAGATACATGAGCATTAGGTATATTCATGGTTGTTAGCGGTTCTGTGGTGTGTTGAGGAAGATAGAGGAACCAACCAATTTCGGAAAATAACTGTGGAGTATTCCACTGATCGAAGTTTACCTATTTCTATGTGATGACTTTAATAATAACTCATTTCCGTAGATACTCACAGGCTTCAGAGAGACATATAATAATAAAATCGATCGTTTCTTAAGACTGGCTGCATTCTGCAAGTTGCTGGCTGCTTCTGCTAGCATGCTTGTTGGCAAGCATCCTTTAGAAGTTAAGTGGCAGTGAAGCATTGCGTAACTGTTACTGTTATCTAGAAGAGGTACATATACATTCTACGACCTATGGCCATCCTATCTCCAGTGTGTGGAATGCCTGGCCATTGGTCATCTCAGCTGCTACAAAGAGAGCGACTATTCTTCATCTCTTTCTCCCACTCATCTATCTGTTGTGTAGGCGCTCCTTCTGATGGTTTGCGAGCGGCCAAGGCATGCTGAGTAGTGTCGCCTGCATGTACCGGCGAGAGCCGAGGATGGTCTCAGCTGCAGTACTTTCCCAGCCCCCAACCCATGGCAATGTGGTCGCATGTATCTGGCGGCGGCAACAGATGGCACTGAGCCAGTTATGTGAAGACTCATGCCACACTACTACTGGCATATTCTTTTTCAGTTTGTTTTAAATACAATGTACATCTCTACACTTCCTACCCTATGCCTGTGTTGTGTTGGGGTACTTTCCGAAAGTGCAAATTTAGTGAGGCATATATATACTTGGGTTATTTCTGTCGTTATTTACAAGTCTAGTATAATGCTATAGTAATAAACTCCTCTAAGGCCACCCTACAGAAGAATGCTGAAGATTAGATGGGTAGATCACATAACTAATGAGGAGGTATTGAATAGGGTTGGGGAGAAGAGAAATTTGTAGCACAACTTGACTAGAAGAAGGGATCGATTGGTAGGACATGTTCTGAGGCATCAAGGGATCACCAATTTAGTATTGGAGGGCAGCATGGAGGGTAAATATCGTAGAGGGAGACCAAGAGATGAATACACTAAGCAGATTCAGAAGGATGTAGGTTGCAGTAGTTACTGTGAGATGAAGAAGCTTGCAAAGGATAGAGTAGCATGGAGAGCTGCATCAAACCAGTCTCAGGACTGAAGACCACAACAACAACAACAAGACCAGCCTATAGCAGTGTCATTGTTTTTGAACATAATGATAACACAGGGGCAACTTCCTCATAGACTTTGTATGTGTTTGTGGCAGTGTGTTTTATATTTAACGTGGGATATGGCTGTATTTGTTAAAATGTCACACTGTACTAGTTTTTAATGTGGTTTATGGTGTATTTGTTTAAATATCAAACTGTGCTAACTGTTTAGCCTTGTTTTTCTGTGTGTGCCTTTGGAATAGTGAGACAAATTCGACAAAATTGTAGCTAATTGTAAATAGCAAAGAAATGATGTGTTCACACGTTGGAGTGCATGCAGGAGGTACATAGATGGATTGTACTTGTTAAATAACGCTTTACATGAATTCTTTAGTGGGGATAGTGATGCAATTTGTTTATGTAATTTTAGCTAGAAGTTTAATACAGGATATCGATGTATCTGATTAAATATTTCACTGTACTAATTGTTAAAAATGTAAAAATCACTAATTTACATATGTCTTACAATGTACATGTGGGTAGTTTGGGGAAATCGGTCGAAAACTGTAAATAACGTCGGAGGTACCCAGCGAGACACTTGAGGAAATGCATATGATATACTCGTATAGTAGAAAACTTAAGCAGAACCTGATTAATAAATCAAGCAGGGAAAGGAAACCTGCTACAATTAAGAATGAAATAACAGCTAATAAAATCGCTTATCAACTTTTTCTTAGCGGGATGACCAAAGAAAAGTTGTCGAGGGATAAGATACCAAGAATACCTCAGACTGAAATAGATATCAACCATGCCCTACATTTTCTTAAAGAGCTTGAAGACCACCTAAGAAACATAAAAATGGGAAAGCTGCAGGGACAGATGACGTAAATACGAAACTTCCTGGCAGATTAAAACTGTGTGCCCGACCGAGACTCGAACTCGGGACCTTTGCCTTTCGCGGGCAAATGCTCTACCATCTGAGCTACCGAAGCACGACTGACGCCCGGTACTCACAGCTTTACTTCTGCCAGTATCTCGTCTCCTACCTTCCAAACTTTACAGAAGCTCTCCTGCGAACCTTGCAGAACTAGCACTCCTGAAGGAAAGGATACTGCGGAGACATGGCTTAGCCACAGCCTGGGGGATGTTTCCAGAATGAGATTTTCACTCTGCAGCGGTTTGTGCTAGTTCTGCAAGGTTCGCAGGAGAGCTTCTGTAAAGTTTGGAAGGTAGGAGACGAGATACTGGCAGAAGTACAGCTGTGAGTACCGGGCGTGGGTCGTGCTTCGGTAGCTCAGATGGTAGAGCACTTGCCCGCGAAAGGCAAAGGTCCCGAGTTCGAGTCTCGGTCGGGCACACAGTTTTAATCTGCCAGGAAGTTTCATATCAGCGCACTCTCCGCTGCAGAGTGAAAATCTCATTCTGTAATCAGTTCTGTCCTACAATAAAACAATGGATAGTCGATCGATGTAATAAATGTCTCCGTTCGTGAATTGTCCCAAAAAGTTGAGGAAATCTAAAGTCGTTGCTCATTTGAAACCAGGAAAAGATCTCGACGCGGTTAGTACCAATATTTTCATATGACATATGGTTTTCCACTTCCCACTAGGTGAATACCGGGCTTGTGCCCATGTCCCGCCTCAGTAACACGACTCGCAGGCATTTGAAAACGTTGGCACTATTTCATGGCTTACACTAGACGCAGACAGCTGGGATACACTGATTCCGTCCCGGGCGATACGGGACGGGGACAGGAAGGGCATCCGGCCACCCTCCGGTACTAAAATCGCCAGATCCGTAGTAACATGGCCGACGTGGGATAAGGGCCGTAGGAAATGATGATTGTCGTATGTCATCTATTCAAATTATATGAGAGACCAGAACCATAACTTCTACGAGTAAGTTCCGCAGTGGGAAGAGGGACACAAGCCAAGTTCCAAACTTTACAGAAAATATTGCGGAGGAATACCAAAATAAATTAAACATAGTAGTTATTCTGGTAGTTCCGTCTGCAGCTTACTACACGTTAAATCACAGAATCTTACTGGAAAGCAGTAGACCACAGTCAGAATTACTGTTTGATTCTAATTATTCTGTCAGTTCTTAAGATCGAGAGATTCTGTGTATGTTTAGATAAAGAAAAAAGCAGGTGGGAAAGTCGACTTAACAGTCTGCCTCAGGGATGTGTATTGGCGCTAACTTCATTTAATTTGTATACAAATGAGCAACTAATTCCCAGTAACGTGAAGCTCTTCCTCTACTCAGATGACCTTCGTCTTGTTGCAGAGGGCCGTGTCTACCGTGGCAACCTATTACAAACAAAATAAGTTGAAACCAAACCCTTTTAATTTTAAAAACATAAGATGTCCGCTGGCAATACAAAGATTCAAAAATATATTTGGAGGGCAAGCGGCTGCAACACGCTGACACTATCAAATATCTAACCACATTCCTTGATTGCTCTTTGGCCAATAAAAATTGCTGCTATGACATCACCAAGCGAGATGGCGCACTGGTTAGCACTATTGTCTCACATTCCGAAGGATGACGTTTCGAATTTCCGGCCGGCCATCCAGGTTTAGGTTTCACGTTATTTTCCTACATCGAACCAAGCAAATGCCGAGATGGTTGCTTTCAAAAGGGCAGGGCATAGTTCCTTCCCCATCCTTTCATAATCCGAGCTTGTGCTCCGTCTCTAATGACCTCGCTGTCGACGGTACTTTAAACACTAATCTTCTTTCCACCCTTGCTAAGAAGGTAGCAACGAGGAACATCATTTTGGAAAAAACTTACTTTTAGTAAGTAGGAAGCAAATCCTACTGTCATCAGAAGACCCAGTGCTGCTACACTGCTTTGTAGGCCTTCTCAGCCTGGACTACATCTTCCTATACAAGAAAAGTAGATGTCATCCTAAATGAAACATGGCGTTTAACAACTGGCCGTATGAAAGCTACACCGCTGGTGAAACTGTATACAGCAGTTGGTTTCTCTGCGGAAGGTTTCCGACGTTCGGCCATAGAATTAACGGAAAAGTTCAAACAAACCTTCGATGAGCAGAGAGTAAGATTCCAGAAAGATTAAAATCCACGAAAAGCTTCATGAACACTGTGGACATAGGATATACTAAATGATACCCATTGCAAGAAATTGAGCCAACAAGTAAACAACGGTAGTGAGAAACTTAGAAGACCTTCATCAGACTACTATTGCATCAGAACAACAAACGTATCAAGGTGGGGGCTAAAAAGTGTCAAAATTTTCTGTGGTTGTGTCTTATCAGTTCTTAAAAGTGCACTCTAAGATTAATGGCTGGGAAACAATGCAGCTACTGAAATTGCCAATTATTGGCCAAAAAGTCTTACAAGAGGTGACAAGGATCGTAGACCATGGTTGAAAACGTGCGCGGACACGAAAAAGTAAAGTGAGAAATTATTGCCTCGCGTGTTTCTACAGACGCAAAATGATCTTCACCAAGGTCTGGTTCTACCAGTTTGTCCATTCTTCTATAAGTAACTCCTGTCGGTATTTCGCAAGTACGATTTATTAAACTCATATTTTGGTAATATTCACATCCGTCAGCACTTATCTCCTTTAGAGCCGCTATTACCACATTCTTCTAGAAGTCTAATAGTGTGTCGCTGTCTCATATATCTTGCATACCAGGTGTAACAGTCTGTCGTGCCTAGATTTCCCGAGAATCTCAATAACTCTAAAGAAATGTTGTATGCCCCAGGAGCCTTTCATTAATTAAGTCTTTCAGTACTCTGTCAAACTCATTTTCTCCTCTTTTCTATAATATAGCCTTGAAGTTCATTTCGCTTGTATAGCCCTTCTGAATATTCCTGCAATCTTTCCCCTTCCATTCGTCGCTCAGTACTGGTATGCCGTTTGATCCCTTGATATTAATACATGATGATGATGATGATGTTTGATTTGTGGGGCGCTCAACTGCGCGGGTATCAGCACTCGTATAAATTCCCAGCCTTTACTCAGTCCAGTCTCACCACTTTCATTAATGATGATGAAATGATGACGACAACACAAACACCCAGTCATCTCGAGACGGGTGAAAATCCCTGACCCCGCCGGAATCGAATCCGGGGTCCCGTGCTCGGGAAGCGAGAACGCGACCGCGAGACCGCGAGCTGCGGACGATATTAATACAGGGCTTTTCTCAAAGATCTCTTTAATTTTCCAATAGGCGTAATGTATCATCCCCTCGTCATGCAAGTTCCTATAGCTCAGCATTTGTACCCTAGACGTTCCTGCTGATCTGTTTTGTATTTTCTGTCGATCTTGCTTTTAGACGTATGTATTCCCTTTTGTAGCTTCATCTGATACATTATTATTTTTCTTGCTTTCGTGAGTTGAAATGCATTTACTTATTTCACAAGTTTTGCCAAAAGTCTAGTTCAGAAGTTGTCGAGACAGCATTAATGCCCCTGCTTGAGCCTTTGTTTAGGTAATAGACGTGCTGAAATAAGATTATTATCAGTATGAGACGTGAAAACGCTGCTGAAAGACATGCTGTGTGCAAGCCTCCACAATCGGTGGGCACTTCCACAGCAAAGTCGGGACAGACGTCACAATATGAGGAGACATTTTGCTCCGTAAATTAGAGTTTATCTTTAATATACATCAATTATTAATACGACGGAGTAAATGAAGAATATCGTGTCTTTCTGTTCGTCTTACATTTTTGAGAGCACAGAGCTGTAGCGGAACTGACTGCATTAACAAAACGCTTCCGTGATCCGCTAAAATATGGTCATAGCCACAGCGCGTCCGATGCAAAATAACCATTTTCATATGTAAGAGACTGTTCAGAACGCATACCCAAAACCCATGAAAACTAGTGTTTCGGAATGAGCATTTTGGTGTGCAAATGCTACAAACGTGGTTATGCTTAGCAAAGAAATTAGTCAGCGAAGGCCAACTAATTAGTTGAATTGTTTAGTACTACTTCAGTAGCAAGCCAACATTTTGTGTCGAATTCCTTGACGCATAAGTTTACATGGGACGGTTTTGCCCGATGGACCTCTTTGGTCTGCACACTTAAGCAAGTAGATCAATGAAAACTAAACATAGGTAACACTATTTGAACGACGCTATGCTGCTACCCTCGCACTATTACGTAAGATAACGAAAAGTGTACGTCGTAGTGAATGCCTCTTCAATAGCTTCACTTTTACTTATTAATTAGTACTGATATTCCTTTCGAAACATGGGTTTACCATCAGCTTTATCTAATTTTATCATCCCGAAGGAGTGTATAAGAATTCTTTAAATGAGCAGCAACTAAAATGCATTCTGTTCATCGACACGGACATTTTCATTGTCCTGTCTGACTGGTTGCTCGAGACAACATGCCTACACATTTTATGTTTCTGAAAAAAAAACTCATGTTTTCCCTTTTTACGTTCAATAAAAGGCTACGAACTTCTTCGAACGCAGACGTTACAGAATGACGGTAGACGTCGAATTGAGCTTTTATGCATGTAAGCAAAACTTGGTTAATAAGTACTGGCTGCGACGTAGCTCTGCAGCTTCCACTCTTTGCAAACACTCAATTATAAGCCAACAGTGAAGCAAAGCTATACATAATGTATCTGCCGCATCAGAGAAGCTAGTAGCAAAAAAATTCCGCTGCATGGATGGAAGATATTACTGTCTGTTGGCTTCTCACGAAAGGGGCCTCCAGACGCCCACAAAAATAAGTATCGTAAATGATCTTATTTCTCTAAGAAAGTGACAATTATAGCGTTTTCTCTTTTTTGGCAAAACTTATTACCTTTTCTTTCAAACACACGTTTTACACCTTAGCTACTTGTTTTCGATAAAGTTATACTCTTGTGGTCCGAAGAACTCTTCCCACGGCACATCTTGCCGCATCTCTTGTACGACTTAAATGTATTTATGTCAATGTTAAGGTGTGAGAAATTGCAGTGTGTGGTACAAATATCGAGGGGTGATGACGAAACATTGCAAAACGTTTAGGGTTCATACAGAGCATCGAATACAGGATTAAGTACAATTAGAATCTTTGTCTATATTTTCGGGTTCGTTCTTGGCGCATTATACTCATGTCTTGCTTAAATATTTGCGTCCATATTTCCTTATGATTTTGCTGAAGGCCGCACCACATGGCGATGTATTTCCAGGTTTCACTGGGACTGCCAATCGTCATTGTACGTAAGTTCTTCTACAAACTTTTGGAATTTACAGTGGTGTGCTGAAAAGTAATGCCTCCTAATTTTTATGTGAAAAATTTTATGTGAAATATTTTAGCCGGCCGCGGTGGCCGTGCGGTTCTAGGCGCTACAGTCTGGAGCCGAGCGACCACTGCGGTCGCAGGTTTGAATCCTGCCTCGGGCATGGATGTGTGTGATGTCCTTAGGTTAGTTAGGTTTAGGTAGTTCTAAGTTCTAGGGGACTGATGACCTAAGATGTTAAGTCCCATAGTGCTCAGAGCCACTTTTGAAAAATCTTACATATTTTTGAATAAAATAAACTATATTAACATTTTAAATCCATATTCTTCCATCTACACATTAATTTCTCAACATAGTTACCCTGGCGATGAACAAATGTCTCCCCGTTGTTTTTGATGACGTCACTGTAATATGTTTGACTTTGTTGACGAAGCACAACCTCACCTCCGCTTGCACCGCCTCATCATTATCAAAGTGACGTGCTGCAAGGAGCTTTTTAAGTTTTGGGAACGGGAATCGGATGGGGCCAAGTTTGCACTGTGTGGAGGACGATTGATGACAGTGAACCCAAGGCGTCGCAATGTTGCAGATGTCGCAGTGATCGTGTGAGGTCTGGTATTGACATGTTATAGGAGGGGATGCTCCATGTGAGAACGAATTCTTCTAACTTGTGCTTCCGGTTTTTTGTGGGATTACAGCACGCTGTATCTCACGCACCGACATAGTTACGTTACACACCACCATGTTACACGCTACAATTTGAAGCCATCTAGTGGCAGAAGCTTGCAACGTGTGTCAGCGAAGCAGGAAAGTCGACCGACTAATACGATGATGTCTGGTTTTTTGGTCGCTCAACTGCGAGGTCATTAGTGCCCGTACAAAGTCCCAATTTGTGACACAGTTCAGTTTTACGCAATCCAATCTAGCCGCTGTCACGAATGATGATGATGATGATGAAATGATGAGGACAACACAAACATCCAGTCCCTGGGCATAGAAAATCTCCAACCCGGCCGGGAATCGAATCCGGGACCCCGTGATCCAGAGGCAGCAACGCTAGCCACTGGACCACGAGCTGCGGTTTATTGAGTAATATGCATGAAATTAATACTGCTTGATAATTGCTAAGAAACAGGCACATTGTTGAACAGAAATTATCACAGGCAATGATGTACGACATGAAAGACAGTTCACAAGTAACAGTATATTTATAACGAAAAATAACAGATTTCACCGCATGAGAAAGAAAGATAACAGACATAAGTAACATTCATGTTTGACGCAGGTCAGACTCCCAACATATAGACCGATATTGGACTCTAAGTAAGGATTATGCCCTCCTTGGGCACTAATGTACATTTTGCACCTGTTATTCATGCTGGCCACCAAACTGTAAAGAGTCCCTGGGGTGTACTGTTCCACTCCTCTCTCAGGGACCATTCCATACGTTCAATATCTTTACTTTCCAGTGTTTCCGACAACTCAGCGTTCCTGTATGTGCGGTCATTGTCGTCCCCTAAACGGACGGACGTAATCCAGAATAACCTCCATGCAGAACCGCCGTGCTATAACGGTACCTCCGCTAAAATATGCAGCGGTGTTCGGCCATTAGGCATAATGCCTTCCTACATCATAGCGCCTTGGCCATATCAATGAGTTCATGAACATTCTGTGCTGTGTAATGTGTTCCCCTCTCTCGCTCCATTCTTACTGCTGGCTTTAATTATTTGCCCCAATGAAGCGGGATTCGTCGGAGAACATCACTCTGGACCAGTATTGCTGATCCACAACCAACATGCTGCCTACACCAGCGAACTCCTTCTCGACGACGGTGTGGTTGAGGTGGGATGCATATAATAGGCTTCCGAGCATGCAGAACAGCCTACTTAATGGCCGCGAAATGGTTGTGGCAGAGACACTAGTTTCGGTAGCGGTTGAAAAGTCCGCAACGATCTGCCTAGGAGTGAGATATATGCTCCTTTTCGCAACTGCGGCTACGTATTGACCATTTTGCAGTGTGTTGTTCCGTCTACGACCACTGCCATGCTTTAGCATAGCATTTCCACCTCAGGCGGTCTTTTTTGATGGCGAGATGATACCTCCAAAGATCATGACATTGTTGTTTCAGGGATCAGTGTTTGGACAAAATGGAGAAAGGCAAAGTAATCTAAGGAGAAGAATGCAATATACAGAACTCATTTATGGCAAAAGGGCAGTGACAGGAAACTTAATCAAAACATACTGTCATAATACGAGGTATGTCCACAAAGTAAGTTCCGTTTGGTTATACAAAACAAACGTGTACAGACACAAAAAAGATTTATTCTACAAAAATCTACAACTGTTAAACTACTTTTCTACATAGCTTCCGAAATTTTGTAGGCATTTGTCATAGCGTGCCACAAGTTTTTGTATGCCTTCTTCATAGAAGGCTGCCGCCTGTGTATTAAACTATGTGGTAACACTTTCTTTCAGCTCGTCATCATCTTTGAAGTGTTGACCACCAAGGACAGATTTTAGGTGTAAGAAGAGAAGAAAGTCGCTAGGAGCGAGGTCCGGGCTGTACGGAGGATGATCAAATGCGTCCCAGTGAAATTCCCGAAAGAGTTGTTTGGTCACATTCGCCGTGTGAGGTCGGGCATTATCGTGGCAAAAAACAACACCTTTTGACAGTAATCCTCGGCACTTGTTCTGTATTGCGCTGGCGCAATTTCTTAATGGTCTCGCAGTAACCATGTACATTGATTTTTTGGCCTCGTGGTAGGAAATCAATCAGCAAAATGCCTTTTCTGTCCCAAAAAAACGGTGCACATGACTTTTCGAGGTGTCAAGATTTGCTTAGGCTTAATCTCCGTAGGGGATGAAGTGTGTCTCTATCACATTGATTGTCGTTTTGTTTCAGGGGTGTCGTACGACACCCAACTTTCATTCCCCGTGACTATCCGAGGAAGAAAACCATCGCCTTCTTCATTGTAGCGTGTCAAAAACTGAAGTGCACTGCCCATCCTTTGTTTTTTGTGTTGTTCAGTAAGAATTTGGGGTACGCAACGTGAGCAAAGTTTTCGAAATTTCAGTTTTTCAGTAACAATTTCATACAATCGTGAGATTTGCCGAATTTCCGTAGCAAGGGTACTAACAAGTGTAAACTTACGGTTGTGCTTAATCTTCTCTTCAATTGTGTGAGCCAGTTCATCAATAACCACAGAAAGGCGTCCACTTCGTTCTTCATCGTACACTTGATCACGTCCTTCATTGAACAGTCTGATCCATCTTGTAACCACTGAATCACTCGTAGCATTTTATCCGTAAACCTCGCAGGTTTGCCGATGAATTTCCTTTGGTTTAACTTCCTTTGCATTTAGAAAACGAATCACAGCTCTGATTTCACACGCGGTGGCATGTTCAATTACGGCAGCAGCGATCTGAAAATGGCGTACATGTTTTCTACTTGAGTCAGAGCAACTGCAGCACATGCTCGGATCTGCGATCGAAGCGCTGCCGCGGAACGAAATAGAAACGGAACTTTCTTTGTGGACGTCCCTCGTATGTATCACAAGTAAATGAAGTGGGGGACGCTTAGGACGAATGGAACATAATACGGAACTCCATCCACCAAGCACTAAGAGTAGCACTAGAGGTAACTATTAAAAATCCAAAAATGATTAGTTTACCAAGATGGATGGGACAAATGAAGCAAGAGGTAAAATAAAAGCTCCAACCTTATCACAAAAGTCTAGAAAACCCAAGTGATGCAAATACAGTATAAATATCTATGCAGAAACACCAAAATAATCAAGGGAAATGACTAGAGAATCTCATTGAAATATGTGTTATACGTTTATCAGCTATGTAGACAATGATTTACACGGAAATTAGCAGTTTGCATAGAAGATGATTAAAAACCTAAACAAAACGGAAAGAGATATTGCAACACTGAATCTCACAAAAGAAGAAGATTGTGTTAAGAACTATAAAGAGTTATGTTATGATGAAACAGAACGAGACAGAGATTTTGTGCACGACGATTTAAATGTCGACGTAATAACAAGGGAAGAATTAAAAGAAGCTCTGAAAACAAGCAGAAACAGGAGAGCTGCAGGGATAGATAGGATTAATGTTGAACTCCTGAAGTGTACTGGAGCGTCCCTTGAATTAAGGCTGCTTGACTTGTGCAATATGTGTTGGGTACAACAACAAGTACAATAACTGGACGGTAAGAAAGTGATAATCGTTTCCCAGAAGGGAGACAGAAAAGTCTGTAACAATTACAGGGGAATCAGTATTATGCACGTTGGTTGTAATAACTATGCAAAATTAGTAAATCAAAGAATGAAAGCAATTACGTAGACCGGTCCTGCTTGAGAACCAATGTGGGTTTAGACCAGGCTGCTTATTCATCGCTAACGCATTCATAGTGAACCAAATTACTGAGAAGCATAGAAAGGCATCCAACGTTAATAGAGTATTAAAAGACTTCGACCGTGTGAGAGGAATGTATTTGTGTGAGATTGTGGATAAGGAGGCAACCGTAGGCAATTAATGTTCTTAAAAGTCTGTATAATAGTACAAAGATAGTCACATAAACCAATGAAGAACCGAGTACACTAAAAAATGTCCTCAGGAGCCTCGGTCAAGGCTGAAGTCTGTCATCTCCACTGTTTGACAGCATCCTACGAAAACGGATGGATGAGCACTATGGCTTTTAAATAGGACGTGAGGAAAGTCTAAACCGTCTTTTATTTGCGGATGACCAAATAACCTTCTGGGAACCATAAAATGAACTACAGATCCTGGTATACAAACCTTCCAAATTGCCAATAAACATAATTTACAGATCTCCACAGGCAAGACCAAAGTAATGGCTTTCAAGGGAAAACATCCCATAAAAACTAAAATCGAGAGGGATGGAAAAATGACCAATCAAGCGATTTTAACTATCTAGTCTGTGATATATCATAGGGTGATAGAAACGTTGAAGTTAAGGCAAAGCTGAGTAAGTACTGACAAATGAGTGCAAAATTAAAGAATAAAATTGGTAAAGAAACTTCAATGAACTTTCACAGAACAGTGACAGTCCTGAGTTTAATATATGGTAGCAAAGCGAGGGTAAAAGGAGAAAAAAGAACAACAACAAATACAAGCAGCGGAAATGAGATTTTTAAGATCAACAAAGGGATGTGCAAAACAGAACTGAATAAGGAATGAATATATAGCTTCTACATCTACATCTATATAGATACTCCGCAAGCCACAGTACGGTGCGCGGTGGAGGGTACTGTACCACTACTTGTCATTTCCTTCCCTGTTCCAACCGCAAACACAGCTATGAAAAAACGACTATCTATACGTCTCCTTACGAGCCCTAATTTCTCGAATCTTATCTTCGTTGCCCTCACGCGCAGTGTATGCTGGAGGCAGCTGAATCGTGCTTCGTATGCCGGTTCTCTAAATTTTCTCAGTAGTGTTTCTCGAAAAGAATGTCGCCTTCCCTCCAGGGATTCCCATTTGAATTCCCGAAGCACCTCCGTGACACTTACGTGTTGTTCGAACCTACCAGCGATAGATGTAGTAGCCCGCCTCTGGATTGCTTTGGTGTCTTCTTTCAATGCGACCTGGTACGGATCCCAAACACTCTAGCAGTACTCAACAATAGGTCACACCTGCGTCCTATATGCAATCTCCTTTACAGGTGAACCACTCTTTCCTAAAATTCTCCCAATAGACCGAAGTCGACCATTCGCCTCGTTCCATTTCTTATCGCTTTCCAACTTTATGCCCAGATATTTAAACGACTTGACTGTGTCAAGCACGACACTAGTAATACTGTAATCGAACATTACAGGTTTATTTTTCATACTCATGCGCATTACCTTACATTGTTCCATGTTTTGAGTTAGCTGTCTTTCATCACGTCAACTAGAAAACTTTATTATTTTCGGACTGAGAATATGTCAAAGAATTCTGCAGAAAACAGAAGTTTAGGATATTTGTCTCTAATTTTGCGAGTCCGTTCGTTTACCCTTCGTATATACTGGAGTCATCTGAACTTTCTTCCAATCGCTTGGGACTTTGTGCTGGGCCAGAGATTCACGATTAATGCAAGCTAGGTAAGGGACCAATGCCGTAGAGTAATCTTTGTAAAATCGAATTGGGATTCCATAGGTCAGGAAATACACCTCTTCGCCCTGAATGACAAAATAACTTTCTACAGGAGAAAACGGGAAATCGTATGGGCAGGATGGAGGAAAATCGACTACCCAGACTGGCGACATCATACTTGCCATGGGGTAGAAGAGACGTCGGAAAGAAGGGAAACAGGCCGGACGGACAAAAGGCTCAATGATGCGAGGAAAGAAAAAGAAAACCATTTAAAAGCTGGTGTAGAGGTTAGCTGTCTATTAACATTTGTCGCTTCGGACACACGGTGAATAACCACAACTCTTACGAAAAATGTGCCAAAACATATAGAGGAAAACAAGACAGAGATCTCTCCATGAACATCCGTGTCCTACTCAATATACCAACATACAGGAACTCAGACAGGAATCAATGATGAATCGTCACCGAGAAAAAGAAATTTTTGGAAATTTGTGATAAGATCTTATGGGACCAAACTGCTGAGGTCATCGGTCCCTAAGCTTACACACTACTTCATCTAACTTCAACTAACTTGCGCTAAAGACAACACACACACACACACCCATGGCGGAGGGAGGACTCGAACCTCCGACGGGGAGAGCCGCGCGAACCGTGACAGGACGCCAGAGACCAAGCGGGTACCCCGCGCGGCCCAGAAAAAGAAAATGATTTCATTTCTCTCGGTTCATTCCCGATACCAACAAAGACAAATGATGCAGTTCTTTTCAATGACATACTCTCTGAAGAAAGTTGCCCAAATACCGAGTCTAATTTATCAGATTTCAGTATGGTGTAAGTATTGACAACAAGTATTAATTGTTTGGTAATGTATAATTGTTCACTTTAAAAAAAAAAGAAAAAAGTAGTATCTTCTGATTTCTACGCCAATGGGTCCCAAATGGAACTAGTCACCTCATACAAATGCTGTAACAATTTGAGTGAAATGAAATGGGAAGATCACATCGACCCTGTCATAGGTAAAGCACGTGGCAGACTTCGGTTTCTTGGTAAGATACAAGGAACATGCCGTCAATGTACAAAAAGAAGTGCTTACAAAACACTCTTTCGGCCCATCCTTAAATATCGCACAAGTGTGTGCGGAATACGTCAAATAGGAATAACGTAGATAGTTGGAGTAAGAGGCCGAATAAATCGTAACGAAATTATTATTGAGTAACAACCCAATGAAGACCACGAGTGCTTTGTACCAAAATACTAAGAAAATATGCCTGAACAATTTCCGAAATTTTGTCGACAGAGTTCTGGTTCATCCTATATAACTGCGACATGAAACTTTTAGAGAGCTGTTCAGTTAATGAGATGTGTCCAGCAGAGACGTTATGGGCAACAGAAATACTCGTGAGTACAAAAAGTAATAGGAAATTTCTTAAGAAACAACAGCTCTTCCACAATAGGCGCTGAGCAGATATTACAACTGCCGGTAGCCAATGTTGATCTAAATTCAGTTAACTATTAGATTGGAAAGGCATGAAATTCTATCGTAGGAACTCTCCCAAAACCCCGAGGACGTAAAGTTATATCTTATAGCCGTCAGTGGCAGCAGAGTTTTTATCCAAACGTATGTTGATGACATGCTTTAGAAACTGACAGTAACAAGATAAACACATATAATCCGTCCACCGCTTTGAAATATTCCTATACAGTAGGTAGTCAAGAAATGCTGCTCTTATTCTGAGGTACCATGCAGAGATGGCGGTCTCACACCGAAGTCGACAACACATATCCATTCCGCAGACGTTAGCTATGTCTCATTGCAATCCGCAACGACGAATCGAAGACGCCCTTGAAGACAACGCCTCCCGTCTCACCACTGCAGCGCCCTCGTACTGAGGCTGGTATAGAGCCGGGCTAGGGAGAGCCCAGCCCAGTTCGAGACCTCAGTTGCAGCAGTCAACATCATAGTGTAGGCCGATGAGTTGTTTAAGTTTCAGGTCAACTTTCTCTGTTGTTAAAGTCGAATGTTGTACCTCAAGAGAACAGTTTGTTAATTAGGGCATCAAGTGATGCTATGCTAGCCCAAGTTAAAAAAATGTTTTATTCATTTATATAAAAAATGAATTCATTTCATTTATTGTAGTTAAAAATAAACCATCTCCCCGAACACTCAAAGAACCTACAATTGTGACGAGACGAATGTAGTTTTCTTTGGTCATTACATATTCAGTAATTCTTCCACTCCAAAGACGAATGATATAGATATCGTAACGTATGGTATAGAAAAACATCTGAAATACCTAAAACTCGACGAGTCCCTAATGCCCAAAGAATACTGTTACCTTATGCATTGAATAATTACTGTAAATACCTTAAGCACAGAAAAGCGCTCAATTAGATCACACACATTTATAAAAAGGCTAAAACAGTTGAGCACAAAATCGAAAATCAATTTTACTTTGACTTGCTAAGAGGCATATGTGGACTGCGGCATTCACGCTGCAAACATTTATAAAGCATGTGTAGTCACTTTAATATTTATTACTAATAACAGGCACTGTCAGTAGGCCAGGCTTGAAAATGAACCTGTAAGGTTCGAAACTAGTCGGCTAATAAAAGTACCGCAACTGTTGACAGAATCACTAATTAATGCTTTAAAAAATTCAGTGAAGTTGCTGATTCACTGTCACCAAAATGTTAACTAAAGGAAAAATATGAGAATGTTCTCCACTAAAACAGAAGTCATTTCTAGTGTGTTGCAGCAAAGGGTGAGAGGGCCTGCACTATTCTTATCAATTAATTACAATTAATCGGATTTTATTGTTTTCTGTCTTAGAATTTGGGCAGATGAATATGTTACCTGTGATAGTTTTCTACCCCCCATGAACCATGGACCTTGCCGTTGGTGGGGAGGCTTGCGTGCCTCATCGATACAGATAGCCGTACCGTAGGTGCAACCACAACGGAGGGGTATCTGTTGAGAGGCCAGACAAACGTGTGGTTCCTGAAGAGGGGCAGCAGCCTTTTCAGTAGTTGCAAGGGCAACAGTCTGGATGATTGACTGATCTGGCCTTGTAACAATAACCAAAACGGCCTTGCTGTGCTGGTACTGCGAACGGCTGAAAGCAAGGGGAAACTACAGCCGTAATTTTTCCCGAGGGCATGCAGCTTTACTGTATGATTACATGATGATGGCGTCCTCTTGGGTAAAATATTCCGGAGGTAAAATAGTCCCCCATTCGGATCTCCGGGCGGGGACTACTCAGGAGGATGTCGTTATCAGGAGAAAGAAAACTGGCGTTCTACGGATCGGAGCGTGGAATGTCAGATCCCTTAATCGGGCAGGTAGGTTAGAAAATTTAAAAAGGGAAATGGATAGGTTGAACTTAGATATAGTGGGAATTAGTGAAGTTCGGTGGCAGGAGGAACAAGACTTCTGGTCAGGTGATTACAGGGTTATAAACACAAAATCAAATAGGGGTAATGCAGGAGTAGGTTTAATAATGAATAGGAAAATAGGAATGCGGGTAAGCTACTACAAACAGCATAGTGAACGCATTATTGTGGCCAAGATAGATACGAAGCCCACACCTACTACAGTAGTACAAGTTTATATGCCAACTAGCTCTGCAGATGACGAAGAAATTGAAGAAATGTATGATGAAATAAAAGAAATTATTCAGATTGTGAAGGGAGACGAAAATTTAATAGTCATGGGTGACTGGAATTCGAGTGTAGGAAAAGGGAGAGAAGGAAACATAGTAGGTGAATATGGATTGGGGGACAGAAATGAAAGAGGAAGCCGCCTGGTAGAATTTTGCACAGAGCACAACATAATCATAACTAACACTTGGTTTAAGAATCATGAAAGAAGGTTGTATACATGGAAGAACCCTGGAGATACTAAAAGGTATCAGATAGATTATATAATGGTAAGACAGAGATTTAGGAACCAGGTTTTAAATTGTAAGACATTTCCAGGGGCAGATGTGGACTCTGACCACAATCTATTGGTTATGACCTGTAGATTAAAACTGAAGAAACTGCAAAAAGGTGGGAATTTAAGGAAATGGGACCTGGATAAACTAAAAGAACCAGAGGTTGTACAGAGATTCAGGGAGAACATAAGGGAGCAATTGACAGGAATGGGGGAAATAAATACAGTAGAAGAAGAATGGGTAGCTTTGAGGGATGAAGTAGTGAAGGCAGCAGAGGATCAAGTAGGTAAAAAGACGAGGGCTAGTAGAAATCCTTGGGTAACAGAAGAAATATTGAATTTAATTGATGAAAGGAGAAAATATAAAAATGCAGTAAGTGAAACAGGCAAAAAGGAATACAAACGTCTCAAAAATGAGATCGACAGGAAGTGCAAAATGGCTAAGCAGGGATGGCTAGAGGACAAATGTAAGGATGTAGAGGCCTATCTCACTAGGGGTAAGATAGATACCGCCTACAGGAAAATTAAAGAGACCTTTGGAGATAAGAGAACCACTTGTATGAATATCAAGAGCTCAGATGGAAACCCAGTTCTAAGCAAAGAAGGGAAAGCAGAAAGGTGGAAGGAGTATATAGAGGGTCTATACAAGGGCGATGTACTTGAGGACAATATTATGGAAGTGGAGGAGGATGTAGATGAAGATGAAATGGGAGATACGATACTGCGTGAAGAGTTTGACAGAGCACTGAAAGACCTGAGTCGAAACAAGGCCCCTGGAGTAGACAATATTCCATTGGAACTACTGACGGCCGTGGGAGAGCCAGTCCTGACAAAACTCTACCACCTGGTGAGCAAGATGTATGAAACAGGCGAAATACCCTCAGACTTCAAGAAGAATATAATAATTCCAATCCCAAAGAAAGCAGGTGTTGACAGATGTGAAAATTACCGAACTATCAGCTTAATAAGTCACAGCTGCAAAATCCTAACACGAATTCTTTACAGACGAATGGAAAAACTAGTAGAAGCCAACCTCGGGGAAGATCAGTTTGGATTCCGTAGAAACACTGGAACACGTGAGGCAATACTGACCTTACGACTTATCTTAGAAGAAAGATTAAGGAAAGGCAAACCTACGTTTCTAGCATTTGTAGACTTAGAGAAAGCTTTTGACAATGTTGACTGGAATACTCTCTTTCAAATTCTGAAGGTGGCAGGGGTAAAATACAGGGAGCGAAAGGCTATTTACAATTTGTACAGAAACCAGATGGCAGTTATAAGAGTCGAGGGACATGAAAGGGAAGCAGTGGTTGGGAAAGGAGTAAGACAGGGTTGTAGCCTCTCCCCGATGTTGTTCAATCTGTATATTGAGCAAGCAGTAAAGGAAACAAAAGAAAAATTCGGGGTAGGTATTAAAATTCATGGAGAAGAAATAAAAACTTTGAGGTTCGCCGATGACATTGTAATTCTGTCAGAGACAGCAAAGGACTTGGAAGAGCAGTTGAATGGAATGGACAGTGTCTTGAAAGGAGGATATAAGATGAACATCAACAGAAGCAAAACAAGGATAATGGAATGTAGTCTAATTAAGTCCGGTGATGCTGAGGGAATTAGATTAGGAAATGAGGCACTTAAAGTAGTAAAGGAGTTTTGCTATTTGGGGAGCAAAATAACTGATAATGGTCGAAGTAGAGAGGATATAAAATGTAGGCTGGCAATGGCCAGGAAAGCGTTTCTGAAGAAGAGAAATTTGTTAACATCCAGTATTGATTTAAGTGTCAGGAAGTCATTTCTGAAAGTATTCGTATGGAGTGTAGCCATGTATGGAAGTGAAACATGGACGATAAATAGTTTGGACAAGAAGAGAATAGAAGCTTTCGAAGTGTGGTGCTACAGAAGAATGCTGAAGATTAGATGGGTAGATCACATAACTAATGAGGAGGTATTGAATAGGATTGGGGAGGAGAGAAGTTTGTGGCACAACTTGACCAGAAGAAGGGATCGGTTGGTAGGACATGTTCTGAGGCATCAAGGGATCACCAATTTAGTATTGGAGGGCAGCGTGGAGGGTAAAAATCGTAGAGGGAGACCAAGAGATGAATACACTAAGCAGATTGAGAAGGATGTAGGTTGCAGTAGGTACTGGGAGATGAAAAAGCTTGCACAGGATAGAGTAGCATGGAGAGCTGCATCAAACCAGTCTCAGGACTGAAGACCACAACAACAACAACAACAACAACATAGTTTTCTATTCGGTAAAAGTTTCAGTAAATACCCAGTCAGATACTGAAAGTGGTCAATGAGACGTGAGGTCTGGCAATTACGTTCCGGCACAGAGAAATTTGAAGTTGCGTGCTTTACGACACGTAATTACATAGCACGCATTCACAAGATGTTTACTGAGCTTCAAGTGGTGTCATTAATTTCGTACAAAAGTCTTGGACTAGCGATGTGTTGGGGTATTGACTGGACTGATCGCAAAGGTTCGATCCCGATGCCTTTCGATTTAATGACAGAACACTCGAAAACTACAACCTGTTTATAGAAAAATTGCTAACAAAAGTGGAACGGAATACTGTGAAGGGTCTATAATCGACTGTCCTAATTGGAGGCAGAGATGTATACCCACACAAGAGAGAGTCAGTATGAACGGTCACAAAAGTTTATAATTTTAAAAAATGTTGTGACTTGGCAAGACAGCCAAGTCACAATGAGAGGAAGCCGAAAGGCACGCGTTAAGCTCACGCAGATTGGCGTGAGGTCTGGAACAGTTAAAGGAATTAATAGTAGTAAATAAAGTACGTAGTTGATGTAATACTTAACTTTAATCCACAATTGTAGAACATCTCTCTTGACGGTACATGTTATAACCACAATATAAAATAATATCAAATGCTATGGCGCCTTGCTAGGTCGTAGCAAATGACGTAGCTGAAGGCTATGCTAACTATCGTCTCGGCAAATGAGAGCGTAGTTGTCAGTGATCCATCTCTGGCTAAGTCGGCTGTACAACTGGGGCGAGTGCTAGTAAGTCTCTCTAGACCTGCCGTGTGGTGGCGCTCGGTCTGCAATCACTGACAGTGGCGACACGCGGGTCCGACGTATACTAATGGACCGCGGCCGATTTAAAGGCTACCACCTAGCAAGTGTGGTGTCTGGCGGTGACACCACAAAAAACACTTAAAACTCTATCTGACAGACATTCAGTGACAGACTCCCAGTATTTCACAGAATTTACCTACAAAATACCGATCAGCTCAATTGACCGTTAAAAATACTTTGTAGCTCTTGACTGTTCAAAGATTCTTTTCTTAGTCTTCTTCTCAATCATACAGCTGTAGCCTCTCAATTCTGTCAACTTCTAACAGCGAGGGACTTCTTGTTACTCCAGTAATGTTAGAACGTCTTCGTCGTGTGTTATATCGTTCAAGAACAAAAACATGAGTTTCCAAAACTTTTTATTTCCTACTGGACTTTATTTCATTCCCCGTTAGGAAACACAAATCGAAAATATAGTCCTTAATCTGAATATGTAAGTTGCATAGGTTAGTTGCCGTCTTTAGCAACTGCAATAAAAGTTTCATGAACAACAAAGCGTTTCGCTTCATTGGTCGTTGTAACAATGTCTTTTATTCTATTACAGTTTTGTTTGCTCTGATCGTTAACAATTTGCATGTTTTACTTATTAATAAAAACAGTTTTCTTTCCTTTTCGTTACTCACGGTTTTTTTTGTTTTTTCTTGCATTCTTCTTCGTCTTCCACGTGTATTTAGGTTTTGCACACAACCCTTTCACTGCACTTAACACGTTTACACTTCTGTGTTGGGTAGTATCACTGTGCTCCCACTATTCCGCGTGTTCTGTTTTGCTATTGCGAGATGCTTTCGTCTAATGTTTGTTTTGATAATGGTGGAAGCGTCTGCTATACCTCTGTGAGTGTTTATATTTTCCGACTAGGCAAGAGAGAGAGAGAGAGAGAGAGAGAGAGAGAGAGAGAGAGAGAGAGAGACTATGTTATTTTTATTTTATTTTTTTTTTATTTTAAATTGAGAGTAATTAATTTTGTTTGCTTGTGTGTGTGTGTGTGTGTGTGTTTGTGTGTGTGTGTTTTTTCTTTTTTTGAAGAGAGCTAACATGTCCTATCGACTGCGTGTGTAAGTTAGTGCTTCACTACAGTACAGTGGTGGATGTTATAGGGTAGGGATATTGCCTAGTTCATGATATTATTTTGTGGTGTGCATGGGTGTTGCCTTTTACAACAATATGTTTTCTTATTTTAAATAGCGTCTGATTGCTGATGTTTCTCTCTCTCTCTCTCTCACTTAGCGGGGGAAAAAATGGTTCAAATGGCTCTGAGCACTATGGGACTAAACGTCTGAGGTCATCAGTCCCCTAGAACTTAGAACTACTTAGACCTAACCTAAGGACATCACACACATCCATGCCCGAGGCAGGATTCGAACCTGCTACCGTAGCGGTCTCGCGGTTCCAGACTGGAGCGCCTAGAACCGCTTGGCCACCCCGGCCGGCACCTTAGCGGGAAAATATAAAGAGTCACAGAGCCACAGAGCGATAGCAGACGCTTCCATCACATCAAAACAAATAAAAGACAGACGCATCTCGCAATAGCAAAACAAAACTCGCAAAATGGTGAGAGGACAGTGATATTTCCCAACACAGAAGTGTAAATCTGTTAAGTGTAGTGACGGTTATGTGTGCAAATACTGAACACGGGCACGTGGAAGACGAAGAAGAATGCAAGATACAACGAACAAAACGTAAGTAACGAAAAGAGTAAAAACTGTTTATACTATTTATGGAATATTCTGTCGGTTTTTGGAGGAACACAGAAATATTAATAACTAGAATACAACGTATTAATGTTCCACACAGCTTCATTGAGAAATCCTAGCTGTACAAACAATGCTGCACAAAGATATGTGGCATTTTATGACTACATCGATACAAAATAGATGCATCTTGTTATACCTGAAATGTTTATGGATATTTTTAGATAAAGAGCCTCCAAGGTCTAAAATACAATATTGGATTAGTCATGTGGATGATGTATTGTGCTTGTCGACAGGTACCAGCAGACAGTTAAATAAATTGTTCAACATTTGAATTCACACCTCAGTAAAATCAAGTTTACAATGGAATTGGTAGGAGACTCCATCAGCTTTTTAGACTTCATCACTGACATCAGTAGACAGCAGCATTTATTTAAGATGTACAGGAAAGTAACCTCAACAGACACAGTAATACCAGCCAGTTCCCAGCATCCCATACCACCTAAACGTGCAGCCTTCCACTCCACGGTGCGCCGCCTACTATCTGTACACCAAACCAAACCAGATTTTGAAAATGAGTTGAAAATAATTAAATAAACAGCATTCGTTAATGGTTATAGTCCTTCACTGATTGACAGTATACTCATCAAAAAGAAGCGACCACCTCAGACAGCACAAAACCACACTGATAGCAAACGGGACGCGAACCTACCCTCATGTGTGTGGGAAGGACTTCACAGGTTCTTGCAAGGAAACTAAAGTCCAGGAAATATACTCCAGCTTTTTACACTAGGGATACTGTTGCCCACCTTCTGTTCAATAGTAAAGTAATGATTCCACCTTTAGAAAAGAGTGGAATTTACAGAATTTCCTGCAATCTGTGTGGCAAATCATATGCATATGAATCAGGTAGGGATATAACCACTAGACTGACTAAGCACGAAAGGAATTGGAGACTGAGAAAGAAAGATTCCACCTTTGCTGAACATGCTCTGAATGAATGTCATTCGTATGATGTGAAATGTGATGATCTCCATAAAGGAACTAAATGGAGAAAACTAACATTACTTGAAATTCTGGCCATTAATAAACACCAGTCAAAGAATCCTGACCTGGTCTTCAATGAACAAACACAGTTCCACTATTCACCCTTATTAAAGTAGCAGGCAGTTATTATTCCTCTCACCATCAGGCAATAAACTTGTTATAATTGTTCCACACCCAAATTTCATAGATATCTTTCTTCCCCTCTTTTTATTCAGTCTGTTCATCACATTCAATAATTTGTCCATATGACACTGTAGACTGTGCCATTACTCACTTTTAGAACATTTATGTTCTGTACACTCACGTAGTTTTAATATTTGAACATACTGTAATGCAAGATTTATTTGTTCAGTGTCTCTTTAGGTATTGCAACATGCTAGTGTTTAGTATCGATATAGTCATAAAATGTCACTTATCTTTGTACAGCTATGAATTCTCTCCGAAGTTGTGTGGACTATCTCTTCAACACTAAGTTATCTGACGATGGCGTAAGAAGCCCAAAGCCGATTCATAACGAACTAATAAATATTATTGTGGAACACTAATATGTAGCCAGCTGCTGTGGCCGAGCGGCTCTAGGCGCTTCAGTCCGGAGCCGCGCTGCTGCTACGGTTGCGGGTTCGAATCCTGCCTCGGGCATGGATGTGTGTGATGTCCTTAGGTTCGTTAGGTTTAAGTAGTTCTAAGTCTTAGGGGACTTATGACCTCAGGTGTTAAGTCCAGTAGCGCTTAGAGCCATTTGAACCATTTGAACCACTAATATTTTATATTCAAGCTATTAAAACTGCTTATAGTAATAAGTGAAGCATGCAAATTGTTAATGATCAGAACAAACAAAACTGTAATAGAAAGAAACCATATTGTTATCACTGAAGATGCTTTAAAATAAAGCAAAACGCGTATGTTCTTATAAGAATTTTATTACAGTTGCTAAAGACGACAGTTAACTAATACAACCTGTAGGTATATGTGCAACTTCGGGAGAAAAGATCCCGATGAACAAAGAAGACAACATGAAAATATATGAGATGACCCTGTATGTGACTTATTTAAAACAACGCTGTATGTACGCATATATGTTCCTCATCTTGGTCTACATAATACTTAGTGCCCGGAAGGAAGCAGAATACGATTAAGAACGATCTACCTCTTACATGGATGAGGGACGAGTGAAAAGGGGTGACGTAGAAGCATAACCCACGAACATCTGTCACAATTTTATCCTAACTTTGTGTACCCATTACTCATTATTTCTATCAATTGTATAATTTCTTGTATAAAAATATTGACGTGTAGTACACCCACCTACCACCCCTAGGGGTAGGGGTGGCAGTGAGAAGCCGTCACATGTAAAAATATTCAATTATTTTAATAGTACTTTCATTGTCGCTAGGCTCAATGGTGAGAGTAGCGGTGACGTGCCACCCATAGCGTTGGGAGAAGAGGAGTGGGATGGCACATCAGCATATCTCTGTAACGGCTGAAACACATCTGCAAAACTTGGTACGCATGACACTTGCTGTCTGGAAAAAAAGTAGTGTGGTGTCAATACACCCCTAGCACACCTCCGACTGAGAGTGGGCGTGAAACATGGTGCCGTAAATGTGTAACTCAGGAAGACCTGAGCAATTTCGGGCAGATTTGGTATACGTGTGACCCATCATTTGTATAACAATGCTGTAGGAGGAAGATATCCTTGAACCCGTAGTAATGGCATGGAGGTGAGAAGAAGTGACATGTAAAAAGGAGGAAAGGGAGTGAATGTACAAAAAATGAGATGAAATACTCTTCCTATTCCAGATGTAAAATCGTTTCTTTAATTTTCACACTTGTATGAAACACATGTGACGTATGTGTACGCAGGTGAAGACTCGGGCAAGAAACTAATTGATAAAATACGAGGTCGTGTTGAAAAGTAACGTCTCCGAATTTTTTATGTGAAACATCTTAAAGCTTTTTAAATAAAATAAATGCCAATAACGTTCTAGATCTTCATTATTCATGCCTACATATTTGCAGTTCTCTGCCGACACAGGGCTCCGAGTTCTAGCGTGTAAAATGTCGGTGTGCAATGTAACTACAATGAGGAATCAAAAGTCATGGGATAGGAATATCCACATATACAGATGTCGGTAGTATCGCGTACACAAGATATAAAAGGGACAGTGCATTGGCGGAGATGTCATTTGTACTCAGGTGATTCACGTGAAAAAGTTTCCAAAGTGATTGTGGCCGCACGGCGGTAATTAACAGACTTCGAACGCGAAATGGTAGTTGTCGATAGACACATGGGTCACTTCATTTCGGAAATCGTTGGGGCTCTCAGTATTCCGGGATACACAGTGTCAAAAGTGCGCTCACAATCCAAAATTTCAGTTATTACCTCTCATCACGGACAACGCAGAGGCCGACGGACTTAACGACCGAGAGCAGAGGCGCTAGCGTAGATTTGTCAGTACTAACAGATAGGCAACAATGAGTGAAATAACGGCGGAAATCAATGTGAGATGCACGACGAACGTATCCGTTAGGACAGTGCGGCGAAATTTGGCGTTAATGGACTGCGGCAGAAGACAACCGAAGCGATTGCCTCTGTTAACAGCACGACGTAGCCTACAGCGCCTCTTCGCCAACAACACAAGAAACCAATAGACAAACTCAAGACTACCTATCCCTCCTAGAAAGCCGGCTCAGCCAATGGAAGATCAAGCCTAACGCTGCCAAGACACAACTTATTCTGTTCAAACACAAACGAGCCCGCACGCGCAAACAGAACCAAGAAGACTGCAGGTTACAACTATGGGGACAAACCATAAAAGCGAAAGACACGGCAAGATATCTGGGCATTACACTCGACAAATATATGTCATGGGAGGCACACTCTAGGGACATCACGATAAAAGCCAAAACAAGACTAAACCTACTCCGCCTACTCAGAGGCAGGACAAACGGAGACAAAGGGATACAATGATATACACCTACAAAGCTTTTGTCCGTTCCATACTGGAATATGCCGCTCCGGTATGGATGGCGAACAAAACAGTGACTCGGAGGATAATGGCAACAGAAAGGAAAATACTAAGGATAACAGGCCAGATGAACCCCAGGACACGAAATGAATTAGTATACAGGAACGCACAAGTGCACCCCCTAAGGAGAAGATGGCTAGAATTAACTGCTAAAATCGGCACCAAAAGATTGCACAATAGAACAGCCATAACAGACATTTTACTAAGAAATTACACCGTTCTGAGATACCCACAAACAAAATACCCCTATCCGTCTATAGTAATCAAAACAAGCATAAAGGCAATAGATGCGAACTCAGCAACAAACTTCACTGACGATGACATACAACAGGACATGATAAAACACCTACAGGACGAAGAATCTGAAGAGGAAGACGACACACAAAACAAGAATGAAAATCACGACCACACACTAGCAAGACACCAAAGAAGAGAAAACAACAAAACACAAGAAAGAGAAGCTTCAACAGATCCTTGCTGAGGTTTTAGGGAGGTTTCCCTCAGCACTCAGGCAAATGCCAGGATCTCAATACCCTCCCACGCGACAGAAAGCGATAACATATGAGATGAGAGTCAGAATAAGATTAGGAAAGCCAAACCCCACTTCTCGAAATAAAAAGTGCCACCACAGCATACCTTAAGTTAATATAAGGCACCAAAGAGCAATAGACTCTCCATGTGCCCGCCCCACTCCCTAAGGGTAAAAAAAAAAAAAAAAAAAAAAAAAAAAAAAAAAAAAAAAAAAAAAAAAACCCTGGGCTTGCGACCAGATCAGTTGGATCCTAGACGACTGGAAAACCGTGGCCTGCTAAAACCTGATTGCAGGGTTCGGGAGTGGCGCAGACCCCACGAAGCCATGGACCCAAGTTGTCAGCAAGGCACTGTGCAAGCTGGTGGTGGCTCCATAATGGTGTAGTCTGTGTTTACATGGAATGGACTGAATCTTCTGGTGAAACTGAACTGGCCATTCACCGAAAATGTTTATATTCGTCTACTTGAAGACCAGTTGAAGCCATTCGTGGACTTATTGTTACCAAACAAAGATGCAGTTTTTACGGGTGGTAATGCGCCATGTCGCTAGGTCATAATTTTTCGCGATTGATTTGAACAGCATTCTGGACAGTTTGAGCAAATGATTTGGCCACTCATCGAACATTTATGGTACATAATCGAGAAGTCAGTTAGAACACAAAATCGTGGAGTGGCACTACTTTCGCAGTTATGACCGGCAATAGAGGCAGCATGGCTCAATACTCCTGCAGGGTAATTCCAACGACTTTTTGAGTCCATGCCACGTCTAGTTGCTACGCTACGCCGGGCAAAAGTAGGTCCGACTCGATATTAGGAGGTATCCTATGACTCTTCTCGGTGCGTGAGAAACAGAGTGCTGTAGTCGAGTTTTGTATCCGAAGAATTCGCCCACACGTGGCACACCCTTTCCTCCCGCATGACACTGGCAGATCACGCACGACCGCTGCGACATCGGTAGCAATCCGACGCCTTTACCTAATTGTTATCGACAATCCTCTATACATTCTCGACCTGGCCCCATCCGATTTTCATCTGTTTCCAAAACTTAGAGAATACCTTTGAAGACTTCACTTTGATGACAATGAAGAGGTGCAGGCAGAGGTAAGATCTCGGTTCCGTCAGCAATGTCTACAAAGACGATATCAACAAACTGGCTTCTCGTTGGGAGAAATGCGTTCGTTGCCAGGGTGATTACGTTGAGAAATAAATACATGGATATGACGAGTAAAGATCCTAGAATGTTAATAACGTTTGTATTATTTCAAAAACCTTAAGGATTTTCACATAAAAATTCAAAGGCATTACTTTTCATCCCGCAGTCGTAAAACCAGGTATAATTATACTTAAATCATATGCCTAGGGACTAGGAACGTACAGTTCCTAAATGAGACAAGGGAATAATTATAAAACTCAGATAGCGTCCGAACGCAGCGTTATTATAATTCTTTAGAGACACAAAGGAAATGTCGATAGGAGAAAAATAAAAGACGTTTCATGTTCCAATAGTCTGAAGGTTGGTTGGTTGGGGGAAGAGACGAAACAGCGAGGTTATCGGTCTCATAGGATTAGGGAAGGATGTCGGCCGTGCCCTTTCAAAGGAACCATCCCGACATTTGCCTGGAGCGATTTAGGGAAATCACGGAAAACCTAAAACAGGATGGCCGGCCGCGGGATTGAACCGTCGTCCTTCCGAAGGCGAGTCCAGTGTGCTAACCACTGCGCCACCTCGCTCGGTAATGGTCTGAAGGGATAACTACAGTTTTATGACTGTACACACACAAAAATTTCGGTCCCGAATATAAGTTTCGAAAAACTGGCCAATCATTTTTGTTAGAAAACGAACTAGTTATTGTCTTGCAGTGGCTAACATTAAAATGACGAGTATGTCCTTAAAAAGGCGATTGGGGAACTTTTCCGTAAGCAGAACAGTATATTATAACTCTCTCCCAGGCTTTATGAAAAAAAAGGGTAACCAGGAGTAAGAGCTCAATCATACAGTGTTCATTAGGATGATAATGACAGGGTTTTTATCGGCTCCACATAGTCAAATTCAGTGCCCAGAACTTCAAAGATTCAGAATGATTGCTACAAAGCTGCCACAGCCTTGCACCGAGGTGGCTGAGGCTCCCTTCCTACATTCTTCCTATTTGAGCTTGAGCTCTGCGTTTAATTACTGCGGCGTTGGATAGACGTAAAACGGCAATCCTCCTTCCTTCCTATTATATGGATGTCCAACTGTGTTATGCTCCGTTTCCACTGGTGAATACTAAATTTCTTCCCAATCAACCTGCTGTAATGGCGAAATATACACTCCTGGAAATTGAAATAAGAACACCGTGAATTCATTGTCCCAGGAAGGGGAAACTTTATTGACACATTCCTGGGGTCAGATACATCACATGATCACACTGACAGAACCACAGGCACATAGACACAGGCAACAGAGCATGCACAATGTCGCCACTAGTACAGTGTATATCCACCTTTCGCAGCAATGCAGGCTGCTATTCTCCCATGGAGACGATCGTAGAGATGCTGGATGTAGTCCTGTGGAACGGCTTGCCATGCCATTTCCACCTGGCGCCTCAGTTGGACCAGCGTTCGTGCTGGACGTGCAGACCGCGTGAGACGACGCT
Organism: Schistocerca piceifrons; assembly: GCF_021461385.2. Classification (NCBI taxonomy): domain Eukaryota; kingdom Metazoa; phylum Arthropoda; class Insecta; order Orthoptera; family Acrididae; genus Schistocerca; species Schistocerca piceifrons. Next base: position 193,846,001 of record NC_060149.1, read on the forward strand.
TCATCCAGTCCCAAACATGCTCAATGGGGGACAGATCCGGAGATCTTGCTGGCCAGGGTAGTTGACTTACACCTTCTAGAGCACGTTGGGTGGCACGGGATACATGCGGACGTGCATTGTCCTGTTGGAACAGCAAGTTCCCTTGTCGGTCTAGGAATGGTAGAACGATGGGTTCGATGACGGTTTGGATGTACCGTGCACTATTCAGTGTCCCCTCGACGATCACCAGTGGTGTACGGCCAGTGTAGGAGATCGCTCCCCACACCATGATGCCGGGTGTTGGCCCTGTGTGCCTCGGTCGTATGCAGTCCTGATTGTGGCGCTCACCTGCACGGCGCCAAACACGCATACGACCATCATTGGCACCAAGGCAGAAGCGACTCTCATCGCTGAAGACGACACGTCTCCATTCGTCCCTCCATTCACGCCTGTCGCGACACCACTGGAGGTGGGCTGCACGATGTTGGGGCGTGAGCGGAAGACGGCCTAACGGTGTGCGGGACCGTAGCCCAGCTTCATGGAGACGGTTGCGAATGGTCCTCGCCGATACCCCAGGAGCAACAGTGTCCCTAATTTGCTGGGAAGTGGCGGTGCGGTCCCCTACGGCATTGCGTAGGATCCTACGGTCTTGGCGTGCATCCGTGCGTCGCTGCGGTCCGGTCCCAGGTCGACGGCACGTGCATCTTCCGCCGACCACTGGCGACAACATCGATGTACTGAGGAGACCTCACGCCCCACGTGTTGAGCAATTCGGCGGTACGTCCACCCGGCCTCCCGCATGCCCACTATACGCCCTCGCTCAAAGTCCGTCAACTGCACATACGGTTCACGTCCACGCTGTCGCGGCATGCTACCAGTGTTAAAGACTGCGATGGAGCTCCGTATGCCACGGCAAACTGGCTGACACTGACGGCGGCGGTGCACAAATGCTGCGCAGCTAGCGCCATTCGACGGCCAACACCGCGGTTCCTGGTGTGTCCGCTGTGCCGTGCGTGTGATCATTGCTTGTACAGCCCTCTCGCAGTGTCCGGAGCAAGTATGGTGGGTCTGACACACCGGTGTCAATGTGTTCTTTTTTCCATTTCCAGGAGTGTATCTTTTGATATCTTTCGGTCTGAGTCATATCAAGTGTGGAACCAGAGAAACTGATTTGTGGTAAAAGAATATCTGATGCTGAATCAGTTACTGCTAATAGAACTGAAGGACACACTGAAAACTTTTTTTAGGTATTTCCTTTTGGATGAGAACGTTTATTTTTTTTTTGGGGGGGGGGGGGGGAAGGGGTAGCGCGTTATCAAGGAGACGATTAAAGCGTTTCTGTAATATTCCTGCGATTTCGGCCTCTATAATTTGCACATGTTCTTCACGCCTTACGCCTTGACCGTACCTATCTGCTCTAGCAAAATTAAGTAGAAGCAACTGTTTTAGCAGACCAAAGACGCAGTTTGGCCCGTAGCGCTTAAAGTATTCTTATCGCCATCATTCCGTGTGTTTACTGGGCCTCAGGACTGTTCCAGCGAACACACGCGACATAAACTGATTGCTATGAATGAAATGTTTTCAGTGGTATGGGATAACGTTTCGCCGGATATCAGACCTTCCACTTATTTTCGCGACTTGATATTGGTTAGTTTTATTTGCAACTTCCAAACCTAGAAATTCAGTTTGACTATTTATATCTTATAGAAACATAGTTTTATAAAATTATCAAATTTATGTGTTTCTGTCATATTCATATCAACTATGGTACAATTTGTGTACTTTACTGACACTGTAAATTTTCGGTAATTTATAGAATTATTTCACTCTGTGAAACCAAATATTTAACTGGAACACTGTCAATAATTGTATTACAACTCATAAATATATTTTGTAACTAAACTATGTTAAACATAAATGTTAGAAGTAATCCTGTTACATCTCTGCAAGCTATATCTGTGGTTTTCAATCCATATTTGGCAGACGCATGTCTTGTGGTACAGTTATTGTTGTTGTTGTCTTCAGTTCTGCATGCTGCTCTATCCTGTGCAAACCTCTTCATCTCCGAATAACTACTGCAGCTTACATCATTTTCATCCTGCGCACAGTATTCATCTATTGACTTCCCTCTACAGTTTCATCCCCCACACTTCCCTCCAATAACCAATTGGTGATAGCTTAATGTCTCAGAATGTTTCCCATCAACCGGCCCCTTCTTTTAGTCAAGTTACGCCACAAATTTCATTTCTCCCCTATTATATTCAGTACCTCCTCAGAGGTTACATGATCTACCTACCTAAACTCCAGCATTCTTCTGTATCGCCACAATTCAAGAGCTTCTCTTCTCTTCTTGCCTGCAATGTTTGTCGTAGATGTTTCACTTCTGTACAAGGCTACATTCCAGAAAAAAAAGTCTTCAGAAAAGACTTGCTAACGTTTAAATCTATATTCGCCAGAAACGCTTTTCTTACCATTACCGGCCTACGTTTTATACCGTCTCTACTTCGGCCACCACAGTTTATTTTGCTGCATATATAGCAAAACTCGTCTCCTGCTTCTAGCATCTCGTTTCCTAATCTAATACCCTCAGCATCGCATGATTTAAATCTGCTACATTCCATTACCCTTGTTTTCATCTTGTATTATCCTTTCAAGACGCTGTCCATTCCGTTCAGCTGCTCTTTCACGCCGTTAACTGTCGCTAACAGAATAACATTGTCATTTGCTGCAGTACGAGTTGTATAGGAGATTGGGTAGGAGTAGACTGAAAGATGGAGTCGCACTGAAGGGAATGTGCTGTACAGAACGGAAAAAATGATGTATTTGATGAGATTTTAATCGTAAATGTGCTTTTTTTGTAAAAACTATCTGAAACATTTAAACAACATGACGTAAGTGATCATAGCAAAGAATGCGGAAAAAACGAGGATGATCTTCAACAAGCGACTAAATTGAAGAGTCACCTTGAGCAAGATGAAGCAGAAAAGTGATAATTTAATTGTATTGCTTGTTCTCAATCATTTTTAGCGTGTGCAAGAGACCTGTTTGTTGTTGAGGTCTTCCGTCCGGTGACTAGTTTGATGCAGTCTCCACGTTATGCAAGTGTCTTCATCTCGGAATACCTACTGCAACCTACACCCATGTGAACCCGCTTACGGTATTCAAGGACGGGCCTTTACACGCAATTTTTATCCCACTCACTTCCCCCATTACGAAACTGATATTTCCTTGATGCCTCAGAATGTGTTGTTTTAGCCTCATTCATTTTATTTTTCCGTAATTCGATTCAGCACCTCTTGAGTAGTTACTCGATTTATCTATATAATCTTTAGCATTCTTATATAGAACCCCTTTTCAAAAGCTTCTGTTCTCTTCGTGACTGAACTGCTTATCGTCCTTGTTTCAAGTCAGTTCTAGGATACACTCCAGGCAAATACCTTCTGAAGAGACTTCTTAATACTGAAATTTGTATCAGATGTTGATAAATCCTCTTTTACAGAAATGCTTTTCTCATATAGTCAATCTTCATTCTCCCTGCTTCAGCCAGCATCAGTTACTGTATTTTACTATTTAAACAGCAAATCTGATCTACTGCACTTCGTAGACAAATTCCCTCATCATCGCCTGAGCTACTTTGGTTACAGTCCATTACCCATGTCTTGTAAGTAAGTAAGTAAGCAAGTACACATGTCTTACTTTGTTGACGTTCATCTTATAACTTTTCAATACACTATCCATTCGAGTCATTTCCTCTTTCAAGTCCTTCTCCGTCTCTTCGAGAAACCTCGAAGTTTTTATTTATTCTCTACATGTACATCTTCATACACACTCGACAACCCACCCTTTGGTGCATGGCGAAGGGTACCTTGCATCACTAGTATTCAGTTCCTTTCCTGTTCCACCCTTCCTGATTTATCCTTTCATATTTCTCTTTGGTTTCCTTCACAACTTGTTCAGCTTACAAAATGAATAACACTGGGATAGGTTACAACTTTGTCGCACTTCATTCTCAACTACTGTTTCCCTATGATGTCCGCCGACTCTTGTAACGCCGGCCGTTGTGACCGAGCGGTTCCAGGCACTTCAGTCTGGAACCACGGGACCGCTACGATCGCAGGTTCGAATCCTGCCTCGGGTATGGATGTGTGTGATGTCCTTAGGTTAGTTAGGTTTCAGTAGTTCTAAGTTCTAGGGGACTGATGACCTCAGATGTTAAGTCCCATAGTGATCAGAGCCATTTTCTTGACTCTTGTGACGTTATACTTGCAATGTATTCGTAGTTGCGAATACAAACAACCGTCAGATGTATAAGGGAATGACGACACTGAAAATTTGTGCTGATGGTCGTTCGTTTCCGCAACGACGTATGTATTCCATTACGGCTGTAGTCGCCACAGTGCCGAGTGAACATAGCATCATTCTTCTTAAGAACAAAAAAATGGCTCTGAGCACTATGGGACTTAACTTCTGAGGTCATCAGTCCCCTAAAACTTAGGAATACTTAAACCTAACTAACCTAAGGACATCACACACATCCATGCCCGAGGCAGGATTCGAACCTGCAACCGTAGCGGTCGCGCGGTCCCAGACTGTAGCGCCTAGAACCACTCGGCCACCACGGCCGGCTCTTAACAACACAGGCGCTGCAGTATCGTACTTGTAACGTCAGTGAGGTGTCCGCACAAGTTTTAAATAACCTTTCACTCTCTGTATTTTATCACTGCTACGTTCAAAATTTCAAAGAATGTCAAAGGATTTCTCTAAATCTACATATGCTACAAACGTTGGTTTGCTTTCTTCAGCCCAACTTCTACATTTCTCCAGAACAGGAATAGATGTTCCCGTAGGTCGAATTCCTTCTTCTGTAAATAATGTGTGTCTGTATTTTGTAATCACGACTTATTAAAGTGATGTTTCGGGAATATTCACATCTGTCAGCACTTGACTTCTTTGGAACTGGTATTATTACATTCTTCTTAAGTTATGAAAGTATTACACTTGGCCGGCCGCGGTGGTCTAGCGGTTCTAGGCGCTGAGTCCGGAACCGCGCGACTGCTACGGTCGCAGGTTCGAATCCTGCCTCGGGCATGGATGTGTGTGATGTCCTTAGGTTGATTAGGTTTAAGTAGTTCTAAGTTCTAGGGGACTGATAACCACAGATGTTAAGTCCCATAGTGCTCAGAGCCATTTGAACCATTTTTTTATTACACTTGTCTCATATATCTTGCACGACCGGTGGAAGGTTTTGCCATGGCGGGCTCCCCGAAGGCTCTTAATAATTCTGAAGGAATGTTGTCCACTCCAAGGGTATTGTTCCGACTTAGTGTTTTCAGTGGCCGGCCGCTGTGAACGAGCGGTTCTAGGCGCTTCAGTCTGGAACCGCGCGACCGCTACGGTCACAGGTTCGAATCTTGCCTCGGGCATGGATGTGTGTGATGTCCTTAGGTTAGTTAGGTTTAAGTAGTTCTAAGTTCTAGGAGACTGATGACCTCAGATGTTAAGTGCCATAGTGGTCAGAGCCATTTGAACCATTTGTTTTCAGTCCTCTTTTCCATTTTTTTTTTCATTTCATATTCATCTACATCCTCTACCCTTTCTATAATGTTGTCTTAAAGTTCATTTCTCTTTTAAAACATATTCCTTATGCCTCCTAGCTTTCCCTTCTTTGCTTTGATATCTGCTGTCCTCACAGCCATGCAGATGCTTCTCTTTTCTCGAAACTTCTCATTAATTTTCATACAAGCAGCGTCTATCTTCACCTAGCTGTGCGAGCTTTTACAGCCTTACATTTGCTCTCCAGACATTCCTTCTTAGCCATTTTGCACGTTACGCCAATCTCATTTTTAGGCGTCTATCTTGCCTTTTGCCTGCTTCATTTGCTACATTTTAATACTTTCTCCGTTCATCAACGGCATTCAATTTGTCGTTCGTTATCCAAGGATTGCTACTGGCATTTCCCTTTTCGCCCATTTCATCTTCTGTTACCTCCATTACATCATGTCTGAAAGCTACCCAGTCATCTTGTGTTACAGTCTGTCGTTGCCATTGCTCCATCTGAAACTCTCAACATCCTCTGTTTTTCTTTTTTTTCATTTACCCAGGACTCATTTCCTTAATCGCCTACATTTCTGAAATTTCATCAGTCTCTGTTTTCCGGTCATTATCAATAAATTATTCTCAGAGTCCGCATCCTCCACAGGATATGTCTTATAATTTAAAATCTGTTTTCCAAATCTCTGTCGAAGCAGACCTTCCAGTGTACCCAGATATCTTCCACGTATTCAAACTAAGTTTCAGCTATGATTCAATTATTTTCTCTGCAAAATTCTACTAGGTGGCTTCCTCTTTTATTTCTTTACCACAGTCTATGTTCTCCTACCATTTTTACTTCTCTTCCTTTTCTTTTTTACTGAGAAAAATTGCACTTAACTATTAATGTTTCATGGATATGAGAAAGGTATTAAGGTGAGATGCGGCTGCTGAAATGGAGGGAATTTAGCGCTACAATTTCCACACTGTTGCCGGTCACTGACAACAGGGTGAGACGGAAACGTAAGCACAAATTTTTATGGAAACATTTTTTCCACATAGAATAATATATGAATGTTTTCTCTCGTCATTTTTTATGTTTCAGATTTACTTCACAGAAGTTAAATCAGAAACAGTCTTGTTTTGGTACTCAAATACCATAAACGAAGATTTTAGTGCTCCAAATTTCTCATTTCACAAACGGAAGCTGAAGTTGTTTTCATCCCTTTAGCAGGGCAAATTTAGTTAATGTCTGTCGAATACTTAGATTCTTCACGGAATAAATGCGTATAGAGAAATTGCGATGCAGATTAAAAATTATGTTGGCGTTACGTTAGAAACAACAGTCGAATGTTTAAAGAAACGTTGATTAGCAATTTATGTTGTTTTCTGGGAGAGCAGAATAGAAACAAGGAACCGTAAATGGTTTCGCTAAAGAAGGAAGCGGCGTTGTGTCATTTATCTTTCGCCCCTAGGCGAGCCGAGGCAGCGCGGCCTCGTGGGCAGCTAGCGGCGCTCAGCCAGACAACTTTTCGGTTAGCTAAGCCCGCACTCTACCTGACGTATTAGAGAGAAAACCCTTCTGCTTTTTGTACTGGATTTCTTGCGTACGTCGTGGAGTTATTAAAACTGCACGGAAATTACTTTCATGATTCGCGTCTCACAAAAACAGGACTATATTCTTAAATTATGCCTGTGGTATTTTCTCTACGGATATATTTTATGCTTCCATGATTCTTTCCGTCTATAGGTGGTGAGTTGCGCCTTCCCACAAATGTTTCATATTTATGTGCGTTTTCAATCAAATATTTTTTACACTCTACGTCGCGTTTTCTTACGGAAAGAACCAAATGGGTTCTCAGTCAGAGAGACGAACTGGTGAGGATAGCTTCAGTCAGCCATTACGAATTAGCGATTCCTACAACTTCCTCTTAGAATTGTTCCATAGTCACGGGGTTCACATCCTCTGATCATTTACTTTGCTAATTCCTACAGCCAGAGTCGCTAGTTCAGCCAAGTGAAGAACGGCGATTGAGCCCTCTGTCCGTCAATGGTTTAAACTTTACAGCCGATTGCGCACTGTTTTGAAACTGTGTGCAGGTCTCGGAGACGAACCGTGGAAATGCTCCACTGGCGGAAGTATACTTGTGAGGCCAAGTATCGATCGTTCTGGGAATGCTCAGTTGGTAAAAGGAATGAAAGTGAGAGACAAGGTTACGCGTTCGAAATTTCGGTACATTAGCTCATCTCGTTAAGTAATGATCTGAAGACTTTCTGAAGAAACCGTCATAAGCTAAAGTGATTTCAGAAGTTTCGTTCGGCAGTGTGTGGTATTTGAACGGTCTGCGTACCGCTTTTTCAGTGACGTACATTGGGGGTGGCCAGACATCTGCTTAAGCGAGTGTGGGAAACCTGAAAAACCCACATCAGGTAGACGGTGTGGCAGATCAGCTGTAGGTAATTCGGCGCCCTGATTCTATCTGTGCCTGCCTCGTTCCTTAGATAGCGCATAGGACCTTAAGCTGTATAGGAAACTGTTAGTGGTTGGCGCATATTGCCCTCATATTTTGTACTCGAGTTTTTCGAACGTCATTGTTAAGCGAGGCTCGATGGCACGCAAAACAAATGCATAACTTGATACATAAATTTTCCTTGAACTTGGCCCCCACAAGTGCAACGAATTTCTTAAATAACTTCGTGCAGTCTGAAACTGTAAATTTTTAGTATATTTTTGCACTATTACATAATTTAAGTTACAGACCATTTTCAAGTACCGTGCGTTGGTTGTCTGCTCATAAAATTTCTACGAGGATAAATATTGCCATATTGGCCTGTTGTGCGCGTGGCACTTAAATAAGACCAAAAGTGCGCACTAGTGGATACTCACGAATACGACCACAGGTTACAGTTACAGTTTTTTGGTGATATCTCACACAGAGAGTCCCAGCAGGAATGGTCAGTATCCAGGAGCACGGCAGGAACGATCGCTGGAAGAAAAACAGCCTAGTAAACATGGTCTCTAAAATGTGTACCCTATCATTCTCAAAGAATGGGAAATCAAAGAACTTGCAGTAGAAGATATATGTTTCACAGTAACTAAGATGAAGATATGCTCATCGCTCTTAAGGTATGGATTTCGCTGCGAATGACCGTTCCTGTCGCATCCCTGAATATTGACCGCTCCTCCTCGAACACCCGGTATGGAAGAATTTGATTTATTTATGTATGTAGTTATTTTCCGTGTACATCTAGGAGAAACTCATTGTGATGCTGAAGTAATGACTGTAGTTATACGGAAACGAAGTGTATAAGTGCTAGGCTACAAATCCCAACGTCTGGGGGTGAACCCCAGTCGATACTAGGGTTCTTTTCCGTCTCGCATCACCCCTTATTCCTCTAGAAATAGTTTGTTACTGTGACAAATACAGAATTCGACCGTGGCTCGAAGTCCACGGTAAACTGTAGCCTAGAACACTCTAGATAAGTCAGTTCGGAGATCGGAGGATGGCAACGACGTACCACCTCCAACAGTTCCATGCACAGTAAAGCACTGCAGCGTTGAAACCAAAATTCTGGTAGAGGACAATTTACATTCATTCAGTACAGACACACTGTGAAATTATAGGCTACCATCATTATATAATTTTAGTTTTATATGCCGCGTGTTCGAAGCTCACTACGTGTTGTAATTTGGCTTACAGCATTTCCAACCACAACAAAGATTTATTGACTTTGTTACGGGAAGAATGATGTGCCAACTATGAATAGTGAATTCTCCGTTTTTAGGGATTTCCTGATGTAGCTGACGGGGTATTGAGTACATGTGGCAGACAGCGGAACTAATCCTCCTTCTTCATAAAATGACTCCAATAACCACTTAAAACACACAGCCAGGATAACAGTTTTCAGTCCGGTTCTTATAGTCCATCAGCATCGGTCTCCTCCAGAAACTTAATACTATCCGCGTTACACCTATAGTGTTGATTAGGTTTTATTGACGATATCACATATAAAACATGGGAGAGAAATCACTCTGCATATCTGTTCCACAGAAAATTGAAATGAATGTACAATGCAGCATCTGTGCTGATGATTTCGCAAGTCACTGCTGGTCACTACTTACGCTTAAAAACGTCCACAATCTCTTTTGCCGAATGTTCCAACTAATGTACCGTCCAGTGTTTGTATGAAATATTCTCTCTACTATCTTGCGCTCTTATGTTACTACAACAGCACTCCAAACAGTTGCTCGTTAGGGATTTTCATAGACCAGGAAAATTTCAGTTAAAATAGGCACTGATCTCTTGCATGATAAATGTACGTACTCCGGCACAACATTTACGATGGAATTAATTTGTGTGTGTGACTGCAACCTGGAGTAAAATTTTACACCTCTACAAATGCTGAGAATTCGTTCAGCAGGCTGATCATCTGTTAACACACACCACAAAGGATCACATGTCAGCAAGACTTCTAAAACTGACCTGGTGCATATATTATTCACTAATATTTTCACCGTATTTATTTCATCAGCTGAGTGTTATATATATATATATATATATATATATATATATATATATATACACTCCTGGAAATTGAAATAAGAACACCGTGAATTCATTGTCCCAGGAAGGGGAAACTTTATTGACACATTCCTGGGGTCAGATACATCACATGATCACACTGACAGAACCACAGGCACATAGACACAGGCAACAGAGCATGCACAATGTCGCCACTAGTACAGTGTATATCCACCTTTCGCAGCAATGCAGGCTGCTATTCTCCCATGGAGACGATCGTAGAGATGCTGGATGTAGTCCTGTGGAACGACTTGCCATGCCATTTCCACCTGGCGCCTCAGTTGGACCAGCGTTCGTGCTGGACGTGCAGACCGCGTGAGACGACGCTTCATCCAGTCCCAAACATGCTCAATGGGGGACAGATCCGGAGATCTTGCTGGCCAGGGTAGTTGACTTACACCTTCTAGAGCACGTTGGGTGGCACGGGATACATGCGGACGTGCATTGTCCTGTTGGAACAGCAAGTTCCCTTGCCGGTCTAGGAATGGTAGAACGATGGGTTCGATGACGGTTTGGATGTACCGTGCACTATTCAGTGTCCCCTCGACGATCACCAGTGGTGTACGGCCAGTGTAGGAGATCGCTCCCCACACCATGATGCCGGGTGTTGGCCCTGTGTGCCTCGGTCGTATGCAGTCCTGATTGTGGCGCTCACCTGCACGGCGCCAAACACGCATACGACCATCATTGGCACCAAGGCAGAAGCGACTCTCATCGCTGAAGACGACACGTCTCCATTCGTCCCTCCATTCACGCCTGTCGCGACACCACTGGAGGCGGGCTGCACGATGTTGGGGCGTGAGCGGAAGACGGCCTAACTGTGTGCGGGACCGTAGCCCAGCTTCATGGAGACGGTTGCGAATGGTCCTCGCCGATACCCCAGGAGCAACAGTGTCCCTAATTTGCTGGGAAGTGGCGGTGCGGTCCCCTACGGCACTGCGTAGGATCCTACGGTCTTGGCGTGCATCCGTGCGTCGCTGCGGTCCGGTCCCAGGTCGACGGGCACGTGCACCTTCCGCCGACCACTGGCGACAACATCGATGTACTGTGGAGACCTCACGCCCCACGTGTTGAGCAATTCGGCGGTACGTCCACCCGGCCTCCCGCATGCCCACTATACGCCCTCGCTCAAAGTCCGTCAACTGCACATACGGTTCACGTCCACGCTGTCGCGGCATGCTACCAGTGTTAAAGACTGCGATGGAGCTCCGTATGCCACGGCAAACTGGCTGACACTGACGGCGGCGGTGCACAAATGCTGCGCAGCTAGCGCCATTCGACGGCCAACACCGCGGTTCCTGGTGTGTCCGCTGTGCCGTGCGTGTGATCATTGCTTGTACAGCCCTCTCGCAGTGTCCGGAGCAAGTATGGTGGGTCTGACACACTGGTGTCAATGTGTTCTTTTTTCCATTTCCAGGAGTGTATATAGTGTGACAAATGCGTGTTCTATGTGTCGAAAAGCTCCTTTTCAAATCTCTTTCTTTTAGCGTATTTTGTGAGTGCACATTTTTCTCCGGCTGATTTTTATCAGCACTCGGTAACATATAGTGCCGCCAGTAGAACACTCAGGCATTATGACCTACCAACAACAAAATAATGTTCTCCATGGAAATGAGTTGTTGTTGTTGTTGTCGTCTTCAGTCCTGAGACTGGTTTGATGCAGCTCTGCACGATACTCTATCCTGTGCAAGCTTGTTCATCTCCCAGTACCTACTGCAACCTGCATCCTTCTGAATCTGCTTAGTGTATTCATCTCTTGGTCTCCCCCTACGATTTTTACCCTCCACGCTGCCCTCCAATACTAAATTGGTGATCCCTTGATGCCTCAGAACATGTCCTACCAACCAATCCCTTCTTCTGGTCAAGTTGTGCCACAAACTTCTCTTCTCCCCAATCCTATTCAATACTACCTCATTAGTTATGTGATCTACCCATCTAATCTTCAGCATTCTTCTGTAGCACCACATTTCGAAAGCTTCTATTCTCTTCTTGTCCAAACTATTTACCGTCCATGTTTCACTTCCATACATGGCTACACTCCATACAAATACTTTCAGAAATGACTTCCTGACATTTAAATCTATACTCGATGTTAACAAATTTCTCTTCTTCAGAAACGCTTTCCTTGCCATTGCCAGTCTACATTTTATATCCTCTCTACTTCGACCATCATCAGTTATTTTGCTCCCCAAATAGCAAAACTCCTTTACTAATTTAAGTGTCTCATTTCCTAATCTAATTCCCTCAGCATCACCCGACTTAATTCGACTACATTCCGTTATCCTCGTTTTGTTTTTGTTGATGTTCATCTTATATCCTCCTTTCAAGACACTGTCCATTCCATTCAACTGCTCTTCCAAGTCCTTTGCTGTGTGTGACAGCCGGCCGAAGTGGCCGTGCGGTTAATGACGCTGCAGTCTGGAACCGCAAGACCGCTACGGTCGCAGGTTCGAATCCTGCCTCGGGCATGGATGTTTGTGATGTCCTTAGGTTAGTTAGGTTTAACTAGTTCTAAGTTCTAGGGGACTAATGACCTCAGCAGTTGAGTCCCATAGTGCTCAGAGCCATTTGAACCAATTTTTTTGTCTGTGACAGAATTACAATGTCATCGGCGAACCTGGATTCTCCATGGATTTTAATACCTACTCCGAATTTTTCTTTTGTATGGTAACGAAAATATCGATCCCGCGAAACTCAACTCTGGATAATCATATGACACGTTCTCAGTGACATGAATAGAGAACAGAAAGCAGTTCCTGTTTTTGTAGACTTTCAAAGCTTTTTATGTAGTACCACATGGACGCGTTCTAAGAAAAGTATGTTCCTACTGAATGTCGAACGTAGTATGCAAGTGAATCGAAGATTTACTTGAAGGGAGGACGCGCCACATTATCCTGGATGGAGAGTCATCTAAAAAAATGGTTCAAATGGCTCTGAGCACTATGGGACTCAACTGCTGAGGTCATTAGTCCCCTAGAACTTAGAACTAGTTAAACCTAACTAACCTAAGGACATCACAAACATCCATGCCCTAGGCAGGATTCGAACCTGCGACCGTAGCGGTCTTGCGGTTCCAGACTGCAGCGCCTTTAACCGCACGGCCACTTCGGCGGGCGAGAGTCATCTAACACTGAAGTAATAACTGTTACAGTCCACGAAAGCAACGGGTTAAACATTTAAAACCTTACTGATAGTATTACTTACAATACAAAATTTTTTACAGATGCTGCAGTTATTTGTGAGGAATATCCGTACGGTGAAAATGGCTGTTACAAGCTCTAGGTATCGACAAAATATCTTCCTGGTTCAAAGATTGATAACTGGCTCTTAATCTAGAATAATGAGTAGTTCTGAAGTTCACGAAAGTGAAAGCGTACCACCGTTTTGCTGTTTATTTGGGAAGAGGATGTACAGAAGTAAGATGTGGAGTGATAAGTTACAGGTAACACAAATGGATACCGTACAACTACAGTTGGTCTACAAAAGAAAATCCACACAGTACATTTGAAAATTGCATAAGAACCATATTAGGTCGGATGAGCATGGTACACTGGGCGTGCACAAGAAGGGACGGTGCAAGCAATAACTGACCTATTGAAATCGAGAAAGGGTGTAATAGAAATACTGAAAACTCTTGACTGCCTTACAAGCAGTCGTCCTTTCGACGTTCCATCTGTGAATTGAACGGACAGAAAGATTAGAAAAATACACTCTGTCACGTACTTCATAGAATAAGGACGTAGATACTAACTCCAAATGATGCAGATTTTCAACAAAGATGTATGCATCATTTCATATGAAAGTTGGAGCAACTGGCGACGCTGCGTTCGTGTATAATTTAGGCCTGACGAAAAATAGAGTACCGTATTAGAAAGAGGAGCCCCATGTTGTTGCAGGGAGACGGGAAACACGGGAGTTCGCACTGGACAAATCTGTCATCGCTGTCTGGTGTAGGCTCTGTAGTTGCTGAATTACTGATCGTCTTGTTCGGGGTAAGATACAGTGAGCTCGGTACTGACAAATAGCCAACACAATCAGAGCTGCATTAAGAACGAAGAGAGAGAAAAGTTTTAAGTCGACTACGAGACCTTTGGAGACGAAAGAACAGCTCACATTTGCGAAGGGCGGGAAAGGATATCGGCCGTATCAAGGCAACGGCCGCGCTATTTGCTTTAAGCGCTGTACGGCACCTCCGGAAAACTCAATTCTGGATGGATAGACTGGGATCTGTACCTAGGTCTTCTCGAAAGTGTGTTCAGTCCTCTAATCAGTACGCCTAATCACTACGCTCGTTGCATTGTTCGGTGTGTTTCAAAGAGTTTCGTACCGTCTAAATGTTCAAATGGTTCAAATGTCTCTGAACACTATGGGACTTAACTTCTGCAGTCATCAGTCCCCTACTTAAGCCTAGATAACCTAAGGACATCACACACATCCATGCCCGAGGCAGGATTCGAACCCGCGACCGTAGCGTTCGCGCGGTTCCAGACTGTAGCGCCTAGAACCGCTCGGCCACCCCGGCCGGCACCGTATAAATGATTGAAGATAAAAAAATTGTGTGAATTTTAACTCACTCATAGGAAGATAAAGTTTTATTTTCAAAAGATCTATCCGATTTTAATGGGTTATAACATTTACAGGTAAGCACATGCAACGCTGGAGAACTCCACGCCCAGAATGAATTCACAAAACTCTACACGATGTTTCTAGAATGAATTCTAGTACATTAAAACTGTGTAAGGAAGTTTCAAATCAGCGCACACAGGGTGAAAAATGATGCTGGAAACAATTCCGAAGAGTGTGGCCAAGCCATGCCTCCGATATATCCTTTCTTCTAGGAGGGATAGTCCCACAAAAAAAAAAAGAACTACAATAAAGTTTAGAAGGTAGAAGATAAGGAACTGGCGGATATAAAGCTGTGGGCGAGTCGTGAGTCGTGCTTCAGTAGCTTTGTAGGAAGACCATTTGCCCACCAATGACAAAGATACCAGGTTCGGGTCTCGGTCCGGCACACAGATTTAATCTGCCAGGAAGTTCCAACACCTAACATGTTCCAAAACTCCGCGCATGAAAATGCGATTTTTCCATAGAACATACCTCGCATTCTGTTGGTGATATAATCGTAGGGTAAAGTGCTTTGGATAGCTCTTCTGCTAGGAACCATTTCTATGGTAAACAGTAGGGTTGTCTTACTGTAACTATCCTAACGTAGAGGGTCAATGTTTGAATATTACACATTTCCTCCTGCTTAGGCAAATGGATCAAATCGGTTGTTCTCTTTTGCATTAGATGTAGTTTACGGTGCACCTTAAGGGATTTATGGAGGCACCATATAGTTCATAAACGGATCCTGAGAAAACCGGAAAAAACATGGTTATTGAGTACCTGAACCGAGACGCGGATATCAAGACAGTTGTTAATAGCAAATGGCTGATATTTTTACTATATATTCCCAAGAACCCGACCTCGAACACCCTTGGAAATTATCTTTATACGTTTCTGAGACACAGAGGTTCGAAATTGCCTTACTTCTACATGTGAAATACACACATAAAATCCGGTGTGAGGCGAAAATGTAGTTTATAATGTGAAGTAACAGGGACAAATATGCTAGAAACTGAGTCCATGACAAGGGTTGTAGAAACCCGATGTTGGTGTTGTACACATGTAAATTTTTTGTACAAGTAAAATCTGGTGTAAGGTGTGAAATTATATAGTTGCGCGTCATTTCTGTTTCACATAAGTAAACTATCAAAATTTTACTGACGCATAAACTTCTTTTGATGAGTGATATGGAACCACCGGAAAAAAAAACCGGCGGAAAAATGCTTCTATCGGAGAACAAAAAAGAGGCGAATATGCTCCTATTAAGACTCTGTCTGAAAAGTGGGGTATCACCTGCCTCTTTCTACCTTCCTCACCACTTTTAAATATTTTCCCAAAAATTATGGCATGCGAACACATTCGCGTTTTTCTATGCTGAGAGAGAAGGAGACAGTGGTAGTGGTAAAGAGACGGGAACGTAATAAATACTGGAAGATAGTAGACTCGGTTGTGGTGTAGAAAGAGCGGAGGCGACAATGATTGTGTGAGGAAGAAGGGGGGACACAGTGACAGTGGAACAAAGGAAAACAGTGAACGACAGAGTGCCAGTGGGAGAGGTATAAACAGAAGGAGAAAGAGGAAGTGTGTGAGAGCCAGTGATAACGAAAGACAGAGTCTACGACAGTGATTACGAGAAAGGGAGAGACAGTGCCAGTGGGAAGAGACAGCAACAGTGGCAATGAATGACTGAGATAGTAGCAGTAGGAGAGAGCAAGAGGGAGAAAGCGACAGTGAGAGGAGACAGTATTAGTGGGACAGAACGACGGAGACAGTGGCAGCGAGGTAGGGGACAGTGGCAGTTAGAAAGATACAAAGAGATAATGGCAATGAGCTGGGCTGAATGAGTGAGTGAGAATGGGCAAGTGGAATTGGATGGGTGCGAGCGACTTACGGTGCCGGACTAGTGCCTGTGTGCGAGTTACAGTAAGGGGAGCTTGTGGGAGTACGAGGTGATTTGTGTGTTAAAAAGAGCGCGAAGACGTTCGGATGCCAAAATTTTTGGAAAACTTTTTAAAGATTCTGAGGAAGGTAGGATGAGGCACTTGATACCCCACACTTCACTTATTCGTTTAATAAACAGGAGCGTATTCACTTTTCTTGTGCTCTGATAGAAGAATTTTCTGGGTGGTTACCATTGTGAAAGGCTATAGCAGTTTAATTGTGTATACTATGAAACGCAAACGTCGCGAAACGTGCCACAATGACTTGAACGAGCACACTGGAACGGCCTGTGGATTCACCCTTACATACACAATCAGCAGCTTCAAGCAGCTTGTGTCTTTGTGCGGACAATGCTTTGAGCTGTAGGATTTGCAGTGCTGTACTTGCGAGGAAAATCACGTCGCCCATTTGCGTTAAACGTGAGAACGCATTTCCTTACTATGGTATTGCAATCTAGAATCGACGCACATTGGATCGTGAATGAGAAAGGGGGCTAGTGTACCTACCAATAACTGTATGAAACTGCAACTTGCACTGGCGCCAAGGTAAAATTTTAGTTTGAATGCGGAAGTTTCTGTATTCATTCATTTAAAAGACTACCCTGTATTTTGCACCTCTAAGTCACGGTATGCCTGGGATTGAACTGAGAAAGTAGATCTACTGTCGGTTAACTCGGAGCTTTATGTACCGTGATATATGTCCTCCCCTGGCGGACAAATGTCAGCGACGAAACTTTCTTTGCTCTTCTCCCAACGAGGTTCCAAGCCGATGCCTGTCACCTCAGTTCAGAGATAGAGCGACCGCAAGCAAGCCTTCGCCTTCTCCTCAACTACACCAAGTTGCAAACTGTCAGCAAGTATCAGTCGCTCGCGTTTGGCTATTGTCTCAATGGACGCGTCGTCGACGGGGCGTTAAAGTTCGATGTTCCTACCCTCCATCAAACACAGACGATTGTTTGGTAGCAAATACTGTAAACCGTGCATAAATAATGTATAGACGTGTGCATTGGAATGGAGTAGTAAGTTTCTCATTTCGTTAATTCAGCAAAGCGCACTTTGATTGGGTCGTGTATAGTTCTTGAGTCATAGGCGATAATCTGGAACGAATTACGGAATATTAGAACGAAGGTTTTCTCGCCAAATTTATCTGTGAAACTCCGCTCCTGTTATCGTCTTTGTGGCAGAGTCGTCTTGAACCAACGCTTCAGCGAATTTCCTGTTCATCACATTCAACGGAAGAAGACGTGAAAATGACCAGTAAGAAACTAGTTGAAACATCGCTTCAGCACCACTCTGCCATTAGGATGATACTCGAGAGGATACTGCTGAGAATAGACTTTAGGTGCGGGGACTGGCAATTGCGTCTCCACATTATGAAATGTAACTTAATGCATATAAACTGGCAGACTGGTTATACGATTGCTGAACAATCGCGGTGAACAGTCACATCCATTAAATATCTGAGAGGATAGGTGCGGAGCGACTTAAAGTGGAACGACAACGCAACTCTGATCGTAGTAAAAGTAGATAAAGTGATTGAGGGGGAAATGTTTTGTTATAGATAGTAACACAACTGTGTTTGTTTTCTTTATTTTATTTCTTTTAGAAATTTGCCATCGATTTCGAAATAGCTACTCCTTGATCTTCAGACACTTCAGCAATGTCCTCGATTTGATGTCGCACCGCAAGTATATCCCACTCAGCATCCATTACTGTATTAACTTTAAGTAAAGAAGTAGCTCACAAGCGCCTCATTCCGCCTACGATTCAATATAGCTGCTAATTCTTACCCTTAGGATCTTTAAAGGAGGTAGAGAAGTGCGCATCGTCAGCGATTAGTTTCGTGCGGACGAAGATGTCACGGAGTCGATCATCCGGCTCCAGTGACAGACGCTACGACAGACACACTGCGCATCACCGTCTGTTTTTCCGTTAAGCACCGAGACTATGCCTTCCTAGGACAGTCGTCAACACGCTACTTCCTCCAACATATATCTCGCGAAAAGACCACGGAGAGATTCGAGCTCAGACGAAGACTTACCAACTGTCGTTGTTCCCACCCACTACTCTCTACAGGCACTGTAAAGGGGGAGATGCTCCAGGCATATAACGTAAGGTGGATTGTGAACTACAAATGCAGATGTCCGTCAGGGACTCGAATGTACGCAGTGTCGAGTGAGAAGTGGAATAACTCAGAACGCCAAACGGGGAGGCACGGCGTCGAATTCGTGAGCTCTTTCCGAGCCCTCTCCGGCTAACATAATTTTTCTAAAGTTTCCAACTTAATGAATGTCCTAAAAGTTGAGAACGGCGTATTCATTCCTTTCCATTCAAGTCACGATTACAATGCATAGCTCGTTACGACTGTCAGCCAGTTTGCGAGTGATTTATGAGTCGGGACGGCAAAGAAATTTGTTTACGTTGCGCATTTAGCGGCTTCTTTTTGGCGAGAACGAGTCCCGGCCGACGTAAAAAGAAGAGCGCAGTGTCTGCGGGCGCGTATAGTGGGAGAGCCGGGAGTCGAATCGGCAACCCGCGGCCCGCGCGCCAACAAAGAGCGGCGGCGGCGTCGGCGGCGGCGGCGGCGGCGGCGGCGGCTGCGCGGCGGGCGTGGCTCTCCCCACCACCGCCGGGGGCGGCGGCGCGCAATGCGC